>NC_090374.1:89037527-89337527 GCF_036365525.1 Heterodontus francisci
TACAGCTTCTCTCTCTGTCTGTGCTGGGTTACACAGCTTCTCTCTGTCTGTGCTGGGTTACACAGCTCCTCTCTTTCTCTCTGTGTGCTGGGTTACACAGCTCCTCTCTCTCTCTCTCTCTCCGTCTGTGCTGGGTTACACAGCTCCTCTCTCTCTCTCTGTGCTGGGTTACACAACTCCTCTCTCTCTCTCTCTCTGTGCTGGGTTACACAGCTCCTCACTCTCTCTCTCTCTCTTTCTGCTCTGTACTGGGTTACACAACTCCTCTCTCTCTCTCTCTCTCTGTGCTGGGTTACACAGCTCCTCTCTCTCTCTCTCTCTGTGCTGGGTTACACAGCTCCTCTCTCTCTCTCTCTCTGTGCTGGGTTACACAGCTCCTCTCTCTCTCTCTCTCTGTGCTGGGTTACACAGCTCCTCTCTCTCTCTCTCTCTGTGCTGGGTTACACAGCTCCTCTTTCTCTCTCTGTGCTGGGTTACACAGCTCCTCTCTCTCTCTCTGTGCTGGGTTACACAGCTCCTCTCTCTCTCTCTCTCTGTGCTGGGATACACAGCTCCTCTCTCTCTCTCTCTCTCTCTCTCTGTGCTGGGTTTCACAGCTTCTCTCTCTCTCTCTCTCTGTGCTGGGTTACACAGCTCCTCTCTCTCTCTCTCTCTCTCTGTGCTGGGTTTTCACAGCTCCTCTCTCTCTCTCTGTGCTGGGTTACACAGCTCCTCTTTCTCTCTCTGTGCTGGGTTACACAGCTCCTCTTTCTCTCTCTGTGCTGGGTTACACAGCTCCTCTTTCTCTCTCTGTGCTGGGTTACACAGCTCATCTTTCTCTCTGTGCTGGGTTACACAGCTCATCTTTCTCTCTCTGTGCTGGTTACACAGCTCCTCTTTCTCTCTCTGTGCTGGGTTACACAGCTCCTCTCTCTCTCTCTGTGCTGGGTTTCACAGCTTCTCTCTCTCTCTCTCTCTCTGTGCTGGGTAACACAGCTTCTCTCTCTCTCTCTCTCTGTGCTGGGTTACACAGCTCCTCTCTCTCTCTCTCTCTGTGCTGGGTTTCACAGCTCCTCTCTCTCTCTCTCTCTCTGTGCTGGGTTTCACAGCTCCTCTCTCTCTCTCTCTCTCTGTGCTGGGTTACACAACTCCTCTCTTTCTCTCTCTGTGCTGGGTTACACAGCTCCTCTCTCTCTCTGTGTGCTGGGTTACACAACTCCTCTCTCTCTCTCTCTCTGTGCTGGGTTACACAGCTCCTCTCTCTCTCTCTGTGCTGGGTTACACAGCTCCTCTCTCTCTCTCTGTGCTGGGTTACACAGCTCCTCTCTCTCTCTCTCTCTCTGTGCTGGGTTACACAGCTCCTCTCTCTCTCTCTCTCTGTGCTGGTTACACAGCTCCTCTCTCTCTCTGTGTGCTGGGTTACACAGCTCCTCTCTCTGTGCTGGGTTACTCAGCTCCTTTCTCTCTCTCTCTCTGTGCTGGGTTACACAGCTCCTCTCTCTCACTCTCTCTGTGCTGGGTTACACAACCCTCTCTCTCTCTGTGCTGGGTTACACAACTCCTCTCTCTCTCTGTGCTGGGTGACACAGCTCCTCTCTCGCTCTCTGCTGGGTGACACAACTCCTCACTCTCTCTGTGCTGGGTTACACAGCTCCTCACTCTCTCCTCTCTCTTTCTCCTCTGTACTGGGTTACACAACTCCTCTCTCTCTCTCTCTCTCTGTGCTGGGTTACACAGCTCCTCTCTCTCTCTCTCTCTGTGCTGGGTTACACAGGCTCCTCTCTCTCTCTCTCTGTGCTGGGTTACACAGCTCCTCTCTCTCTCTCTCTGTGCTGGGTTACACAGCTCCTCTTTCTCTCTCTGTGCTGGGTTACACAGCTCCTCTCTCTCTCTGTGCTGGGTTACACAGCTCTCTCTCTCTCTCTCTGTGCTGGGTTACACAGCTGCTCTCTCTCTCTCTCTCTGTGCTGGGTTACACAGCTCCTCTCTCTCTCTCTCTCTCTGTGCTGGGTTTCACATTGCTTCTCTCTCACTCTCTCTCTGTGCTGGTTACACAGCTCCTCTCTCTCTCTCTCTCTCTCTCTGTGCTGGGTTTCACAGCTCCTCTCTCTCTCTCTGTGCTGGGTTACACAGCTCCTCTCTCTCTCTGTGTGCTGGGTTACACAACTCCTCTCTCTCTCTCTCTCTGTGCTGGGTTACACAGCTCCTCTCTCTCTCTCTCTCTGTGCTGGGTTACACAGCTCCTCTCTCTCTCTCTCTCTGTGTGGGTTACACAGCTCCTCTCTCTGTCTCTCTGTGCTGGGTTACACAGCTCCTCTCTGTCTCTCTCTCTGTGCTGGGTTACACAGCTCCTCTCTCTCTCTCTCTCTGTGCTGGGTTACACAGCTCCTCTCTCTCTCTCTGTGCTGGGTTGCACAGCTCCTCTCTCTCTCTCTGTGCTGGGTTGCACAGCTCCTCTCTCTCTCTCTCTGTACGGGGTTGCACAGCTCCTCTCTCTCTCTCTGTGCTGGGTTACTCAGCTCCTCTCTTTCTCTCTCTGTGCTGGCTTACACAGCTCCTCTCTCTCTCTGCTGGGTTACACAGCTCCTCTCTTTCTCTCTCTCTGCTGGGTTGCACAGCTCCTCTCTCTCTCTGTGCTGCGTTACTCAGCTCCTCTCTTTCTCTCTCTGTGCTGGCTTACACAGCTCCTCTCCCTCTCTGCTGGGTTACACAGCTCCTCTCTCTCTCTGCTGGGTTGCACAGCTCCTCTCTCTCTCTCTGCTGGGTTACACAGCTCCTCTCTATTTCTCTCTGTGCTGGGTTACACAGCTCCTCTCTCTCTCTGCTGGGTTGCACAGCTCCTCTATTTCTCTCTCTGTGCTGGGTTACACAGCTCTCTCTCTCTCTCTCTTTGCTGGGTTACACAGCTCCTCTCTCCCTCTGTGCTGCGTTACTCAGCTCCTCTCTTTCTCTCTCTGTGCTGGCTTACACAGCTCCTCTCTCTCTCTGCTGGGTTACACAGCTCCTCTCTCTCTCTGCTGGGTTGCACAGCTCCTCTCTCTCTCTGCTGGGTTGCACAGCTCCTCTCTCTCTCTCTGCTGGGTTACACAGCTCCTCTCTCTTTCTCTCTGTGCTGGGTTACACAGCTCCTCTCTCTCTCTGCTGGTTGCACAGCTCCTCTATTTCTCTCTCTGTGCTGGGTTACACAGCTCTCTCTCTCTCTCTCTCTCTCTTTGCTGGGTTACACCGCTCCTCTCTCCCTCTCTCTCTGTGCTGGGTTACACAGCTCCTCTCTCTCTCTCTGTCTGTGCTTGGTTACACAGCTTCTCTCTCTGTCTGTGCTGGGTTAGACAGCTTCTCTCTCTGTCTGTGCTGGGTTACACAGCTTCTCTCTCTGTCTGTGCTGGGTTACACAGCTTCTCTCTCTGTCTGTGCTGGGTTACACAGCTCCTCTCTTTCTCTCTGTGTGCTGGGTTACACAGCTCCTCTCTCTCTCTCTCTCCGTCTGTGCTGGGTTACACAGCTCCTCTCTCTCTCTCTCTCCGTCTGTGCTGGGTTACACAGCTCCTCTCTCTCTCTCTCTCTGTGCTGGGTTACACAGCTCCTCACTCTCTCTCTCTCTCTTTCTCTCTGTACTGGGTTACACAACTCCTCTCTCTCTCTCTCTCTCTGTGCTGGGTTACACAGCTCCTCTCTCTCTCTCTCTCTGTGCTGGGTTACACAGCTCCTCTCTCTCTCTCTCTCTGTGCTGGGTTACACAGCTCCTCTCTCTCTCTCTCTCTGTGCTGGGTTACACAGCTCCTCTTTCTCTCTCTGTGCTGGGTTACACAGCTCCTCTCTCTCTGTGCTGGGTTACACAGCTCCTCTCTCTCTCTCTCTGTGCTGGGTTACACAGCTCCTCTCTCTCTCTCTCTCTGTGCTGGGTTACACAGCTCCTCTCTCTCTCTCTCTCTCTCTCTGTGCTGGGGTTTCACAGCTTCTCTCTCTCTCTGTGCTGGGTTACACCAGCTTCTCTCTCTCTCTCTCTCTCTCTGTGCTGGGTTTCACAGCTCCTCTCTCTCTCTCTCTCTCACTCTGTGCTGGGTTACACAACTCCTCTCTTTCTCTCTCTGTGCTGGGTTACACAGCTCCTCTCTCTCTCTGTGTGCTGGGTTACACAACTCCTCTCTCTCTCTCTCTCTGTGCTGGGTTACACAGCTCCTCTCTCTCTCTCTGTGCTGGGTTACACAGCTCCTCTCTCTCTCTCTCTCTCTGTGCTGGGTTACACAGCTCCTCTCTCTCTCTGTCTGTGCTGGGTTACACAGCTCCTCTCTCTCTCTGTGTGCTGGGTTACACAGCTCCTCTCTCTGTGCTGGGTTACTCAGCTCTTTCTCTCTCTCTCTCAGTGCTGGGTTACACAGCTCCTCTCTCTCACTCTCGCTGTGCTGGGTTACACAACCCCTCTCTCTCTCTGTGCTGGGTTACACAACTCCTCTCTCTCTCTCTCTCTGTGCTGGGTGACACAGCTCCTCTCTCGCTCTCTGCTGGGTGACACAACTCCTCACTCTCTCTGTGCTGGGTTACACAGCTCCTCTTTCTCTCTCTGTGCTGGGTTACACAGCTCCTCTTTCTCTCTCTGTGCTGGGTTACACAGCTCCTCTTTCTCTCTCTGTGCTGGTTACAGAGCTCCTCTTTCTCTCTCTGTGCTGGGTTACACAGCTCCTCTTTCTCTCTCTGTGCTGGGTTACACAGCTCCTCTTTCTCTCTCTGTGCTGGGTTACACAGCTCCTCTTTCTCTCTCTGTGCTGGGTTACACAGCTCCTCTTTCTCTCTCTGTGCTGGGTTACACAGCTCCTCTTTCTCTCTCTGTGCTGGGTTACACAGCTCCTCTTTCTCTCTCTGTGCTGGGTTACACAGCTCCTCTTTCTCTCTCTGTGCTGGGTTACACAGCTCCTCTTTCTCTCTCTGTGCTGGGTTACACAGCTCCTCTCTCTCTCTCTGTGCTGGGTTACACAGCTCCTCTCTCTCTCTCTCTCTCTGTGCTGGGTTTCACAGCTTCTCTCTCTCTCTCTCTCTCTCTCTGTGCTGGGTTACACAGCTTCTCTCTCTCTCTCTCTCTGTGCTGGGTTACACAGCTCCTCTCTCTCTCTCTCTCTCTCTCTCTCTCTCTCTCTCTCTGTTGGGTTTCACAGCTCCTCTCTCTCTCTCTCTCTCTGTGCTGGGTTTCACAGCTCCTCTCTCTCTCTCTCTCTCTCTCTCTGTGCTGGGTTACACAACTCCTCTCTTTCTCTCTCTGTGCTGGGTTACACAGCTCCTCTCTCTCTCTGTGTGCTGGGTTACACAACTCCTCTCTCTCTCTCTCTCTGTGCTGGGTTACACAGCTCCTCTCTCTCTCTCTCTGTGCTGGGTTACACAGCTCCTCTCTCTCTCTCTCTCTGTGCTGGGTTACACAGCTCCTCTCTCTCTCTCTCTCTGTGCTGGTTACACAGCTCCTCTCTCTCTCTGTGTGCTGGGTTACACAGCTCCTCTCTCTGTGCTGGGTTACTCAGCTCCTTTCTCTCTCTCTCTCTGTGCTGGGTTACACAGCTCCTCTCTCTCACTCTCTCTGTGCTGGGTTACACAACCCCTCTCTCTCTCTGTGCTGGGTTACACAACTCCTCTCTCTCTCTCTCTCTGTGCTGGGATGACACAGCTCCTCTCTCGCTCTCTGCTGGGTGACACAACTCCTCACTCTCTCTGTGCTGGGTTACACAGCTCCTCACTCTCTCTCTCTCTCTCTTTCTCTCTGTACTGGGTTACACAACTCCTCTCTCTCTCTCTCTCTCTGTGCTGGGTTACACAGCTCCTCTCTCTCTCTCTCTCTGTGGTGGGTTACACAGCTCCTCTCTCTCTCTCTCTGTGCTGGGTGACACAGCTCCTCTCTCTCTCTCTGTGCTGGGTTACACAGCTCCTCTCTCTCTCTCTGTGCTGGGTTACACAGCTCCTCTCTCTCTCTGTGCTGGGTTACACAGCTCCTCTCTCTCTCTCTCTGTGCTGGGTTACACAGCTGCTCTCTCTCTCTCTCTCTCTCTGTGCTGGGTTACACAGCTCCTCTCTCTCTCTCTCTCTCTCTGTGCTGGGTTTCACAGCTTCTCTCTCTCTCTCTCTGTGCTGGGTTACACAGCTCCTCTCTCTCTCTCTCTCTCTCTGTGCTGGGTTTCACAGCTCCTCTCTCTCTCTCTGTGCTGGGTTTACACAGCTCCTCTCTCTCTCTCTCTCTGTGCTGGGTTACACAGCTCCTCTCTCTCTCTCTCTCTGTGCTGGGTTACACAGCTCCTCTCTCTCTCTCTCTCTCTGTGCTGGGTTACACAGCTCCTCTCTCTCTCTCTCTGTGCTGGGTTACACAGCTCCTCTCTCTCTCTCTCATGGCTGGGTTACACAGCTCCTCTCTCTCTCTCTCTGTGCTGGGTTACACAGCTCCTCTCTCTCTCTCTCTCTGTGCTGGGTTACACAGCTCCTCTCTCTCTCTCTCTCTGTGCTGGGTTACACAGCTCCTCTCTCTCTCTCTCTCTGTGCTGGGTTACACAGCTCCTCTTTCTCTCTCTGTGCTGGGTTACACAGCTCCTCTCTCTCTGTGCTGGGTTACACAGCTCCCTCTCTCTCTCTCTCTGTGCTGGGTTACACAGCTCCTCTCTCTCTCTCTCTCTGTGCTGGGTTACACAGCTCCCTCTCTCTCTCTCTCTCTCTGTGCTGGTTTCACAGCTTCTCTCTCTCTCTCTGTGCTGGGTTACACAGCTCCTCTCTCTCTCTCTCTCTCTCTGTGCTGGGTTTCACAGCTCCTCTCTCTCTCTCTCTCTCTCTGTGCTGGGTTACACAACTCCTCTCTTTCTCTCCCTGTGCTGGGTTACACAGCTCCTCTCTCTCTCTGTGTGCTGGGTTACACAACTCCTCTCTCTCTCTCTCTCTCTGTGCTGGGTTACACAGCTCCTCTCTCTCTCTCTCTCTGTGCTGGGTTACACAGCTCCTCTCTCTCTCTGTGTGCTGGGTTACACAGCCCTCTCTCTGTGCTGGGTTACTCAGCTCCTTTCTCTCTCTCTCTCTGTGCTGGGTTACACAGCTCCTCTCTCTCACTCTCGCTGTGCTGGGTTACACAACCCCTCTCTCTCTCTGTGCTGGGTTACACAACTCCTCTCTCTCTCTCTCTCTGTGCTGGGTGACACAGCTCCTCTCTCGCTCTCTGCTGGGTGACACAACTCCTCACTCTCTCTGTGCTGGGTTACACAGCTCCTCTCTCTCTCTCTCTGTGCTGGGTTACACAGCTCCTCTTTCTCTCTCTGTGCTGGGTTACACAGCTCCTCTCTCTCTGTGCTGGGTTACACAGCTCCTCTCTCTCTCTCTCTGTGCTGGGTTACACAGCTCCTCTCTCTCTCTCTCTCTGTGCTGGGTTACACAGCTCCTCTCTCTCTCTCTCTGTGCTGGGTTTCACAGCTTCTCTCTCTCTCTCAGTGCTGGGTTACACAGCTCCTCTCTCTCTCTCTCTCTCTCTGTGCTGGGTTTCACAGCTCCTCTCTCTCTCTCTCTCTCTGTGCTGGGTTACACAACTCCTCTCTTTCTCTCTCTGTGCTGGGTTACACAGCTCCTCTCTCTCTCTGTGTGCTGGGTTACACAACTCCTCTCTCTCTCTCTCTCTGTGCTGGGTTACACAGCTCCTCTCTCTCTCTCTGTGCTGGGTTACACAGCTCCTCTCTCTCTCTCTCTCTGTGCTGGGTTACACAGCTCCTCTCTCTCTCTCTCTCTGTGCTGGGTTACACAGCTCCTCTCTCTCTCTGTGTGCTGGGTTACACAGCTCCTCTCTCTGTGCTGGGTTACTCAGCTCCTTTCTCTCTCTCTCTCTGTGCTGGGTTACACAGCTCCTCTCTCTCACTCTCGCTGTGCTGGGTTACACAACCCCTCTCTCTCTCTGTGCTGGGTTACACAACTCCTCTCTCTCTCTCTCTCTGTGCTGGGTGACACAGCTCCTCTCTCGCTCTCTGCTGGGTGACACAACTCCTCACTCTCTCTGTGCTGGGTTACACAGCTCCTCACTCTCTCTCTCTCTCTCTGTACTGGGTTACACAACTCCTCTCTCTCTCTCTCTCTCTCTGTGCTGGGTTACACAGCTCCTCTCTCTCTCTCTCTCTGTGCTGGGTTACACAGCTCCTCTCTCTCTCTCTCTCTGTGCTGGGTTACACAGCTCCTCTCTCTCTCTCTGTGCTGGGTTACACAGCTCCTCTTTCTCTCTCTGTGCTGGGTTACACAGCTCCTCTTTCTCTCTCTGTGCTGGGTTACACAGCTCCTCTCTCTCTCTGTGCTGGGTTACACAGCTGCTCTCTCTCTCTCTCTCTCTGTGCTGGGTTACACAGCTCCTCTCTCTCTCTCTCTCTCTCTCTGTGCTGGGTTTCACAGCTTCTCTCTCTCTCTGTGCTGGGTTACACAGCTCCTCTCTCTCTCTCTGTGCTGGGTTTCACAGCTCCTCTCTCTCTCTCTCTCTCTGTGCTGGGTTTCACAGCTCCTCTCTCTCTCTCTCTGTGCTGGGTTACACAACTCCTCTCTTTCTCTCTCTGTGCTGGGTTACACAGCTCCTCTCTCTCTCTCTCTCTCTCTGTGCTGGGTTACACAGCTCCTCTCTCTCTCTCTCTCTGTGCTGGGTTACACAGCTCCTCTCTCTCTCTCTCTCTGTGCTGGCTTACACAGCTCCTCTCTCTCTCTGCTGGGTTACACAGCTCCTCTCTCTCTCTGCTGGGTTGCACAGCTCCTCTCTCTCTCTCTGCTGGGTTACACAGCTCCTCTCTCTTTCTCTCTGTGCTGGGTTACACAGCTCCTCTCTCTCTCTGCTGGGTTGCACAGCTCCTCTATTTCTCTCTCTGTGCTGGGTTACACAGCTCTCTCTCTCTCTCTCTCTCTCTTTGCTGGGTTACACAGCTCCTCTCTCCCTCTCTCTCTGTGCTGGGTTACACAGCTCCTCTCTCTCTCTCTGTCTGTGCTTGGTTACACAGCTTCTCTCTCTGTCTGTGCTGGGTTACACAGCTTCTCTCTCTGTCTGTGCTGGGTTACACAGCTTCTCTCTCTGTCTGTGCTGGGTTACACAGCTCCTCTCTTTCTCTCTGTGTGCTGGGTTACACAGCTCCTCTCTCTCTCTCTCTCCGTCTGTGCTGGGTTACACAGCTCCTCTCTCTCTCTCTGTGCTGGGTTACACAACTCCTCTCTCTCTCTCTCTCTCTCTCTGTGCTGGGTTACACAGCTCCTCACTCTCTCTCTCTCTCTTTCTCTCTGTACTGGGTTACACAACTCCTCTCTCTCTCTCTCTCTCTGTGCTGGGTTACACAGCTCCTCTCTCTCTCTCTCTCTGTGCTGGGTTACACAGCTCCTCTCTCTCTCTCTCTGTGCTGGGTTACACAGCTCCTCTCTCTCTCTCTCTGTGCTGGGTTACACAGCTCCTCTTTCTCTCTCTGTGCTGGGTTACACAGCTCCTCTCTCTCTGTGCTGGGTTACACAGCTCCTCTCTCTCTGTGCTGGGTTACACAGCTCCTCTCTCTCTCTCTCTGTGCTGGGTTACACAGCTCCTCTCTCTCTCTCTCTCTCTGTGCTGGGTTACACAGCTCCTCTCTCTCTCTCTCTCTCTGTGCTGGGTTTCACAGCTTCTCTCTCTCTCTCTCTGTGCTGGGTTACACAGCTCCTCTCTCTCTCTCTCTCTCTCTGTGCTGGGTTTCACAGCTCCTCTCTCTCTCTCTCTCTCTGTGCTGGGTTACACAACTCCTCTCTTTCTCTCTCTGTGCTGGGTTACACAGCTCCTCTCTCTCTCTGTGTGCTGGGTTACACAACTCCTCTCTCTCTCTCTCTCTGTGCTGGGTTACACAGCTCCTCTCTCTCTCTCTGTGCTGGGTTACACAGCTCCTCTCTCTCTCTCTCTCTTTGCTGGGTTACACAGCTCCTCTCTCTCTCTCTCTCTGTGCTGGGTTACACAGCTCCTCTCTCTCTCTCTCTCTGTGCTGGGTTACACAGCTCCTCTCTCTCTCTGTGTGCTGGGTTACACAGCTCCTCTCTCTGTGCTGGGTTACTCAGCTCCTTTCTCTCTCTCTCTCTGTGCTGGGTTACACAGCTCCTCTCTCTCACTCTCGCTGTGCTGGGTTACACAACCCCTCTCTCTCTCTGTGCTGGGTTACACAACTCCTCTCTCTCTCTCTCTCTGTGCTGGGTGACACAGCTCCTCTCTCGCTCTCTGCTGGGTGACACAACTCCTCACTCTCTCTGTGCTGGGTTACACAGCTCCTCTCTCTCTCTCTCTGTGCTGGGTTACACAGCTCCTCTTTCTCTCTCTGTGCTGGATTACACAGCTCCTCTCTCTCTGTGCTGGGTTACACAGCTCCTCTCTCTCTCTCTCTGTGCTGGGTTACACAGCTTCTCTCTCTCTCTCTCTCTGTGCTGGGTTACACAGCTCCTCTCTCTCTCTCTCTCTCTCTGTGCTGGGTTTCACAGCTCCTCTCTCTCTCTCTCTCTCTGTGCTGGGTTACACAACTCCTCTCTTTCTCTCTCTGTGCTGGGTTACACAGCTCCTCTCTCTCTCTGTGTGCTGGGTTACACAACTCCTCTCTCTCTCTCTCTCTCTCTGTGCTGGGTTACACAGCTCCTCTCTCTCTCTCTGTGCTGGGTTACACAGCTCCTCTCTCTCTCTCTCTCTGTGCTGGGTTACACAGCTCCTCTCTCTCTCTCTCTCTGTGCTGGGTTACACAGCTCCTCTCTCTCTCTGTGTGCTGGGTTACACAGCTCCTCTCTCTGTGCTGGGTTACTCAGCTCCTTTCTCTCTCTCTCTCTGTGCTGGGTTACACAGCTCCTCTCTCTCACTCTCGCTGTGCTGGGTTACACAACCCCTCTCTCTCTCTGTGCTGGGTTACACAACTCCTCTCTCTCTCTCTCTCTGTGCTGGGTGACACAGCTCCTCTCTCGCTCTCTGCTGGGTGACACAACTCCTCACTCTCTCTGTGCTGGGTTACACAGCTCCTCACTCTCTCTCTCTCTCTTTCTCTCTGTACTGGGTTACACAACTCCTCTCTCTCTCTCTCTCTCTGTGCTGGGTTACACAGCTCCTCTCTCTCTCTCTCTCTGTGCTGGGTTACACAGCTCCTCTCTCTCTCTCTCTCTGTGCTGGGTTACACAACTCCTCTTTCTCTCTCTGTGCTGGGTTACACAGCTCCTCTTTCTCTCTCTGTGCTGGGTTACACAGCTCCTCTTTCTCTCTCTGTGCTGGGTTACACAGCTCCTCTCTCTCTCTGTGCTGGGTTACACAGCTGCTCTCTCTCTCTCTCTCTGTGCTGGGTTACACAGCTCCTCTCTCTCTCTCTCTCTCTCTCTCTGTGCTGGGTTTCACAGCTTCTCTCTCTCTCTCTCTCTGTGCTGGGTTACACAGCTCCTCTCTCTCTCTCTGTGCTGGGTTTCACAGCTCCTCTCTCTCTCTCTCTCTCTGTGCTGGGTTTCACAGCTCCTCTCTCTCTCTCTGTGCTGGGTTACACAACTCCTCTCTTTCTCTCTCTGTGCTGGGTTACACAGCTCCTCTCTCTCTCTCTCTCTCTCTCTCTGTGCTGGGTTACACAGCTCCTCTCTCTCTCTCTCTCTGTGCTGGGTTACACAGCTCCTCTCTCTCTCTCTCTCTGTGCTGGGTTACACAGCTCCTCTCTCTCTCTCTCTCTGTGCTGGGTTACACAGCTCCTCTCTCTCTCTCTCTGTGCTGGGTTACACAGCTCCTCTCTCTCTCTGTGCTGGGTTACACAGCTCCTCTCTCTCTCTCTCTCTCTGTGCTGGGTTACACAGCTCCTCTCTCTCTCTCTGTGCTGGGTTGCACAGCTCCTCTCTCTCTCTCTGTGCTGGGTTGCACAGCTCCTCTCTCTCTCTCTGTGCTGGGTTGCACAGCTCCTCTCTCTCTCTCTGTGCTGGGTTGCACAGCTCCTCTCTCTCTCTCTGTGCTGGGTTACTCAGCTCCTCTCTTTCTCTCTCTGTGCTGGCTTACATAGCTCCTCTCTCTCTCTGCTGGGTTACACAGCTCCTCTCTTTCTCTCTCTCTGCTGGGTTACACAGCTCCTCTCTCTCTCTGTGCTGCGTTACTCAGCTCCTCTCTTTTTCTCTCTGTGCTGGCTTACACAGCTCCTCTCTCTCTCTGCTGGGTTACACAGCTCCTCTCTTTCTCTCTCTGTGCTGGTTGCACAGCTCCTCTCTCTCTCTCTGCTGGGTTACACAGCTCCTCTCTCTTTCTCTCTGTGCTGGGTTACACAGCTCCTCTCTCTCTCTGCTGGGTTGCACAGCGCCTCTATTTCTCTCTCTGTGCTGGGTTACACAGCTCTCTCTCTCTCTCTCTCTCTCTTTGCTGGGTTACACAGCTCCTCTCTCCCTCTCTCTCTGTGCTGGGTTACACAGCTCCTCTCTCTCTCTCTCTGTCTGTGCTTGGTTACACAGCTTCTTTCTCTGTCTGTGCTGGGTTACACAGCTTCTCTCTCTGTCTGTGCTGGGTTACACAGCTTCTCTCTCTGTCTGTGCTGGGTTACACAGCTTCTCTCTCTGTCTGTGCTGGGTTACACAGCTCCTCTCTTTCTCTCTGTGTGCTGGGTTACACAGCTCCTCTCTCTCTCTCTCTCCGTCTGTGCTGGGTTACACAGCTCCTCTCTCTCACTCTGTGCTGGGTTACACAGCTCCTCTCTCTCTCTCTCTCTGTGCTGGGTTACACAGCTCCTCACTCTTTCTTTCTCTCTCTCTCTGTACTGGGTTACACAGCTTTTCTCTCTGTACTGGGTTACACAGCTTTTCTCTCTGTACTGGGTTACACAGATCCTCTCTCTCTCTCTCTCTCTCTCTCTCTCTTGCTGGGTTACACAGCTCCTCTCTCCCTCTCTCTCTGTGCTGGGTTACACAGCTCCTCTCTCTCTCTCTCTCTGTCTGTGCTTGGTTACACAGCTTCTCTCTCTGTCTGTGCTGGGTTACACAGCTCCTCTCTTTCTCTCTGTGTGCTGGGTTACACAGCTCCTCTCTCTCTCTCTCTCTCTCCATCTGTGCTGGGTTACACAGCTCCTCTCTCTCTCTCTGTGCTGGGTTACACAGCTCCTCTCTCTCTCTCTCTCTCTGTGCTGGGTTACACAGCTCCTCACTCTTTCTCTCTCTCTCTCTGTACTGGGTTACACAGCTTTTCTCTCTGTACTGGGTTACACAGCTTTTCTCTCTGTACTGGGTTACACAGATCCTCTCTCTCTCTCTCTCTCTCTCTTTGCTGGGTTACACAGCTCCTCTCTCCCTCTCTCTCTGTGCTGGGTTACACAGCTCCTCTCTCTCTCTCTGTCTGTGCTTGGTTACACAGCTTCTCTCTCTGTCTGTGCTGGGTTACACAGCTCCTCTCTTTCTCTCTGTGTGCTGGGTTACACAGCTCCTCTCTCTCTCTCCGGCTGTGCTGGGTTACACAGCTCCTCTCTCTCTCTCTGTGCTGGGTTACACAGCTCCTCTCTCTCTCTCTCTCTCTGTGCTGGGTTACACAGCTCCTCACTCTTTCTCTCTCTCTCTCTGTACTGGGTTACACAGCTTTTCTCTCTGTACTGGGTTACACAGCTTTTCTCTCTGTACTGGGTTACACAGATCCTCTCTCTCTCTCTCTCTCTGTGCTGGGTTCCACAGCTCTCTCTCTCTGTGCTGGGTTACACAGCTCCACTCTCTCTCTCTGTGCTGGGTTACACAGCTCCTCTCTCTCTCTCTGTGCTGGGTTACACAGCTCCTCTCTCTCTCTCTCTGTGCTGGGTTACACAGCTCCTCTCTCTCTCTCTCTCTCTCTCTGTGCTGGGTTACACAGCTCCTCTCTCTCTCTCTCTCTGTGCTGGGTTACATTGCTCCTCTCTCTCTGTGCTGGGTTACACAGCTCCTCTCTCTCTCTCTGTGCTGGGTTACACAGCTCCTCTCTCTCTCTCTGTGCTGGGTTACACAGCTCCTCTCTCTCTCTCTGTGCTGGGTTACACAGCTCCTCTCTCTCTCTCTCTCTGTGCTGGGTTACACAGCTCCTCTCTCTCTCTCTCTCTGTGCTGGGTTGCACAGCTCCTCTCTCTCTCTCTCTCTGTGCTGCGTTGCACAGCTCCTCTCTCTCTCTCTCTCTGTGCTGCGTTGCACAGCTCCTCTCTCTCTCTCTCTGTGCTGGGTTGCACAGCTCCTCTCTCTCTCTCTGTGCTGGGTTACACAGCTCCTCTCTCTCTCTCTCTCTCTCTCTCTCTCTGTGCTGGGTTACACAACTCCTCTCTTTCTCTCTCTGTGCTGGGTTACACAGCTCCTCTCTCTCTCTCTGTGCTGGGTTGCACAGCTCCTCTCTCTCTCTCTCTCTGTGCTGGGTTGCACAGCTCCTCTCTCTCTCTCTCTGTGCTGGGTTGCACAGCTCCTCTCTCTCTCTCTCTGTGCTGGGTTACACAGCTCCTCTCTCTCTCTCTCTCTCTCTCTCTCTGTGCTGGGTTACACAACTCCTCTCTTTCTCTCTCTGTGCTGGGTTACACAGCTCCTCTCTCTCTCTCTGTGCTGGCTCACACAGCTCCTCTCTCTCTCTGCTGGGTTACACAGCTCCTCTCTCTCTCTCTCTGTGCTGGCTCACACAGCTCCTCTCTCTCTCTCTGCTGGGTTACACAGCTCCTCTCTCTTTCTCTCTGTGCTGGGTTACACAGCTCCTCTCTCTCTCTGCTGGGTTACACAGCTCCTCTATTTCTCTCTCTGTGCTGGGTTACACAGCTCTCTCTCTCTCTCTCTCTCTCTCTCTTTGCTGGGTTACACAGCTCCTCTCTCCCTCTCTCTCTGTGCTGGGTTACACAGCTCCTCTCTCTCTCTCTGTCTGTGCTTGGTTACACAGCTTCTCTCTCTGTCTGTGCTGGGTTACACAGCTTCTCTCTCTGTCTGTGCTGGGTTACACAGCTTCTCGCTCTGTCTGTGCTGGGTTACACAGCTCCTCTCTTTCTCTCTGTGTGCTGGGTTACACAGCTCCTCTCTCTCTCTCTCTCCGTCTGTGCTGGGTTACACAGCTCCTCTCTCTCTCTCTGTGCTGGGTTACACAGCTCCTCTCTCTCTCTCTCTCTGTGCTGGGTTACACAGCTCCTCTCTCTCTCTCTCTCTCTCTCTCTGTGCTGGGTTTCACAGCTCCTCTCTCTCTCTCTCTCTCTGTGCTGGGTTACACAACTCCTCTCTTTCTCTCTCTGTGCTGGGTTACACAGCTCCTCTCTCTCTCTGTGTGCTGGGTTACACAACTCCTCTCTCTCTCTCTCTCTGTGCTGGGTTACACAGCTCCTCTCTCTCTCTCTGTGCTGGGTTACACAGCTCCTCTCTCTCTCTGTGCTGGGTTACACAGCTCCTCTCTCTCTCTCTCTCTGTGCTGGTTACACAGCTCCTCTCTCTCTCTGTGTGCTGGGTTACACAGCTCCTCTCTCTCTCTGTGCTGGGTTACTCAGCTCCTTTCTCTCTCTCTCTCTGTGCTGGGTTACACAGCTCCTCTCTCTCACTCTCTCTGTGCTGGGTTACACAACCCCTCTCTCTCTCTGTGCTGGGTTACACAACTCCTCTCTCTCTCTCTCTGTGCTGGGTGACACAGCTCCTCTCTCGCTCTCTGCTGGGTGACACAGCTCCTCTCTCTCTCTCTCTCTGTGCTGGGTTACACAGCTCCTCACTCTCTCTCTCTCTCTTTCTCTCTGTACTGGGTTACACAACTCCTCTCTCTCTCTCTCTCTCTGTGCTGGGTTACACAGCTCCTCTCTCTCTCTCTCTCTGTGCTGGGTTACACAGCTCCTCTCTCTCTCTCTCTGTGCTGGGTTACACAGCTCCTCTCTCTCTCTCTCTGTGCTGGGTTACACAGCTCCTCTCTCTCTCTCTCTGTGCTGGGTTACACAGCTCCTCTCTCTCTCTCTGTGCTGGGTTACACAGCTCCTCTTTCTCTCTCTGTGCTGGGTTACACAGCTCCTCTCTCTCTCTGTGCTGGGTTACACAGCTCCTCTCTCTCTCTCTCTGTGCTGGGTTACACAGCTGCTCTCTCTCTCTCTCTCTCTGTGCTGGGTTACACAGCTCCTCTCTCTCTCTCTCTCTCTGTGCTGGGTTTCACAGCTTCTCTCTCTCTCTCTCTCTCTGTGCTGGGTTACACAGCTCCTCTCTCTCTCTCTCTCTCTCTCTCTGTGCTGGGTTTCACAGCTCCTCTCTCTCTCTCTGTGCTGGGTTACACAGCTCCTCTCTCTCTCTGTGTGCTGGGTTACACAGCTCCTCTCTCTCTCTGTGTGCTGGGTTACACAGCTCCTCTCTCTCTCTCCGGCTGTGCTGGGTTACACAGCTCCTCTCTCTCTCTCTGTGCTGGGTTACACAGCTCCTCTCTCTCTCTGTGTGCTGGGTTACACAGCTCCTCTCTCTCTCTCCGGCTGTGCTGGGTTACACAGCTCCTCTCTCTCTCTCTGTGCTGGGTTACACAGCTCCTCTCTCTCTCTCTCTCTGTGCTGGGTTACACAGCTCCTCTCTCTCTCTCTCTCTGTGCTGGGTTACACAGCTCCTCTCTCTCTCTCTCTGTGCTGGGTTACACAGCTCCTCTCTCTCTCTCTCTGTGCTGGGTTACACAGCTCCTCTCTCTCTCTCTCTGTGCTGGGTTACACAGCTCCTCTCTCTCTCTGTGCTGGGTTACACAGCTCCTCTCTCTCTCTCTGTGCTGGGTTGCACAGCTCCTCTCTCTCTCTCTGTGCTGGGTTGCACAGCTCCTCTCTCTCTCTCTGTGCTGGGTTGCACAGCTCCTCTCTCTCTCTCTGTGCTGGGTTGCACAGCTCCTCTCTCTCTCTCTGTGCTGGGTTGCACAGCTCCTCTCTCTCTCTCTGTGCTGTGTTACTCAGCTCCTCTCTTTCTCTCTCTCTGCTGGCTTACACAGCTCCTCTCTCTCTCTGCTGGGTTACACAGCTCCTCTCTTTCTCTCTCTCTGCTGGGTTACACAGCTCCTCTCTTTCTCTCTCTGTGCTGGCTTACACAGCTCCTCTCTCTCTCTGCTGGGTTACACAGCTCCTCTCTCTCTGTGCTGGGTTGCACAGCTCCTCTCTCTCTCTCTGCTGGGTTACACAGCTCCTCTCTCTTTCTCTCTGTGCTGGGTTACACAGCTCCTCTCTCTCTCTGCTGGGTTGCACAGCTCCTCTATTTCTCTCTCTGTGCTGGGTTACACAGCTCTCTCTCTCTCTCTGTGCTGGGTTGCACAGCTCCTCTCTCTCTCTCTGCTGGGTTACACAGCTCCTCTCTCTTTCTCTCTGTGCTTGTTTACACAGCTCCTCTCTCTCTCTGCTGGGTTGCACAGCTCCTCTATTTCTCTCTCTGTGCTGGGTTACACAGCTCTCTCTCTCTCTCTCTCTCTCTCTGTGCTGCGTTACTCAGCTCCTCTCTTTCTCTCTCTGTGCTGGCTTACACAGCTCCTCTCTCTCTCTGCTGGGTTACACAGCTCCTCTCTCTCTCTGCTGGGTTACACAGCTCCTCTCTCTCTCTGCTGGGTTGCACAGCTCCTCTCTCTCTCTCTGCTGGGTTACACAGCTCCTCTCTCTTTCTCTCTGTGCTGGGTTACACAGCTCCTCTCTCTCTCTGCTGGGTTGCACAGCTCCTCTATTTCTCTCTCTGTGCTGGGTTACACAGCTCTCTCTCTCTCTCTCTCTCTCTCTTTGCTGGGTTGCACAGCTCCTCTCTCCCTCTCTCTCTGTGCTGGGTTACACAGCTCCTCTCTCTCTCTCTGTCTGTGCTTGGTTACACAGCTTCTCTCTCTGTCTGTGCTGGGTTACACAGCTTCTCTCTCTGTCTGTGCTGGGTTACACAGCTTCTCTCTCTGTCTGTGCTGGGTTACACAGCTTCTCTCTCTGTCTGTGCTGGGTTACACAGCTTCTCTCTCTGTCTGTGCTGGGTTACACAGCTCCTCTCTTTCTCTCTGTGTGCTGGGTTACACAGCTCCTCTCTCTCTCTCTCTCCGTCTGTGCTGGGTTACACAGCTCCTCTCTCTCTCTCTGTGCTGGGTTACACAACTCCTCTCTCTCTCTCTCTCTGTGCTGGGTTACACAGCTCCTCACTCTCTCTCTCTCTCTCTTTCTCTCTGTACTGGGTTACACAACTCCTCTCTCTCTCTCTCTCTCTCTGTGCTGGGTTACACAGCTCCTCTCTCTCTCTCTCTCTGTGCTGGGTTACACAGCTCCTCTCTCTCTCTCTGTGCTGGGTTACACAGCTCCTCTTTCTCTCTCTGTGCTGGGTTACACAGCTCCTCTCTCTCTCTCTCTGTGCTGGGTTACACAGCTCCTCTCTCTCTCTCTCTGTGCTGGGTTACACAGCTCCTCTCTCTCTCTCTCTCTGTGCTGGGTTACACAGCTCCTCTCTCTCTCTCTCTCTCTGTGCTGGGTTACACAGCTCCTCTCTCTCTCTCTCTCTCTGTGCTGGGTTTCACAGCTTCTCTCTCTCTCTCTCTCTGTGCTGGGTTACACAGCTCCTCTCTCTCTCTCTCTCTCTCTGTGCTGGGTTTCACAGCTCCTCTCTCTCTCTCTTTCTCTGTGCTGGGTTACACAACTCCTCTCTTTCTCTCTCTGTGCTGGGTTACACAGCTCCTCTCTCTCTCTGTGTGCTGGGTTACACAATTCCTCTCTCTCTCTCTCTCTGTGCTGGGTTACACAGCTCCTCTCTCTCTCTCTCTCTCTGTGCTGGGTTACACAGCTCCTCTCTCTCTCTCTCTCTCTGTGCTGGGTTACACAGCTCCTCTCTCTCTCTGTGTGCTGGGTTACACAGCTCCTCTCTCTGTGCTGGGTTACTCAGCTCCTTTCTCTCTCTCTCTCTGTGCTGGGTTACACAGCTCCTCTCTCTCACTCTCGCTGTGCTGGGTTACACAACCCCTCTCTCTCTCTGTGCTGGGTTACACAACTCCTCTCTCTCTCTCTCTCTCTGTGCTGGGTGACACAGCTCCTCTCTCGCTCTCTGCTGGGTGACACAACTCCTCACTCTCTCTGTGCTGGGTTACACAGCTCCTCACTCTCTCTCTCTCTCTTTCTCTCTGTACTGGGTTACACAACTCCTCTCTCTCTCTCTCTCTCTCTCTGTGCTGGGTTACACAGCTCCTCTCTCTCTCTCTCTCTCTGTGCTGGGTTACACAGCTCCTCTCTCTCTCTGTCTCTGTGCTGGGTTACACAGCTCCTCTCTCTCTCTCTGTGCTGGGTTACACAGCTCCTCTTTCTCTCTCTGTGCTGGGTTACACAGCTCCTCTCTCTCTCTGTGCTGGGTTACACAGCTGCTCTCTCTCTCTCTCTCTCTCTGTGCTGGGTTACACAGCTCCTCTCTCTCTCTCTCTCTCTGTGCTGGGTTTCACAGCTGCTCTCTCTCTCTCTCTCTGTGCTGGGTTACACAGCTCCTCTCTCTCTCTCTCTCTCTCTGTGCTGGGTTTCACAGCTCCTCTCTCTCTCTCTCTCTCTGTGCTGGGTTTCACAGCTCCTCTCTCTCTGTCTCTGTGCTGGGTTACACAACTCCTCTCTTTCTCTCTCTGTGCTGGGTTACACAGCTCCTCTCTCTCTCTCTCTCTGTGCTGGGTTACACAGCTCCTCTCTCTCTCTCTCTCTGTGCTGGGTTACACAGCTCCTCTCTCTCTCTCTCTCTGTGCTGGGTTACACAGCTCCTCTCTCTCTCTCTCTCTGTGCTGGGTTACACAGCTCCTCTCTCTCTCTCTCTCTGTGCTGGGTTACACAGCTCCTCTCTCTCTCTGTGCTGGGTTACACAGCTCCTCTCTCTCTCTCTGTGCTGGGTTGCACAGCTCCTCTCTCTCTCTCTGTGCTGGGTTGCACAGCTCCTCTCTCTCTCTCTGTGCTGGGTTGCACAGCTCCTCTCTCTCTCTCTCTCTGTGCTGGGTTACTCAGCTCCTCTCTTTCTCTCTCTGTGCTGGCTTACACAGCTCCTCTCTCTCTCTGCTGGGTTACACAGCTCCTCTCTTTCTCTCTCTCTGCTGGGTTACACAGCTCCTCTCTCTCTGTGTGCTGCGTTACTCAGCTCCTCTCTTTCTCTCTCTGTGCTGGGTTGCACAGCTCCTCTCTCTCTCTCTGCTGGGTTACACAGCTCCTCTATTTCTCTCTCTGTGCTGGGTTACACAGCTCTCTCTCTCTCTCTCTCTCTCTTTGCTGGGTTACACAGCTCCTCTCTCTCTCTCTCTCTGTGCTGGGTTACACAGCTCCTCTCTCTCTCTCTCTCTGTGCTGGGTTACACAGCTCCTCTCTCTCTCTCTCTCTGTGCTGGGTTACACAGCTCCTCTCTCTCTCTCTCTGTGCTGGGTTACACAGCTCCTCTCTCTCTCTGTGCTGGGTTACACAGCTCCTCTCTCTCTCTCTCTCTCTCTGTGCTGGGTTACACAGCTCCTCTCTCTCTCTCTGTGCTGGGTTGCACAGCTCCTCTCTCTCTCTCTGTGCTGGGTTGCACAGCTCCTCTCTCTCTCTCTGTGCTGGGTTACTCAGCTCCTCTCTTTCTCTCTCTGTGCTGGCTTACACAGCTCCTCTCTCTCTCTGCTGGGTTACACAGCTCCTCTCTTTCTCTCTCTCTGCTGGGTTACACAGCTCCTCTCTCTCTGTGTGCTGCGTTACTCAGCTCCTCTCTTTCTCTCTCTGTGCTGGGTTGCACAGCTCCTCTCTCTCTCTCTGCTGGGTTACACAGCTCCTCTATTTCTCTCTCTGTGCTGGGTTACACAGCTCTCTCTCTCTCTCTCTCTCTCTCTTTGCTGGGTTACACAGCTCCTCTCTCCCTCTCTCTCTGTGCTGGGTTACACAGCTCCTCTCTCTCTCTCTCTGTCTGTGCTTGGTTACACAGCTTCTTTCTCTGTCTGTGCTGGGTTACACAGCTTCTCTCTCTGTCTGTGCTGGGTTACACAGCTTCTCTCTCTGTCTGTGCTGGGTTACACAGCTTCTCTCTCTGTCTGTGCTGGGTTACACAGCTCCTCTCTTTCTCTCTGTGTGCTGGGTTACACAGCTCCTCTCTCTCTCTCTCTCCGTCTGTGCTGGGTTACACAGCTCCTCTCTCTCTCTCTCTCTGTGCTGGGTTACACAGCTCCTCTCTCTCTCTCTCTCTGTGCTGGGTTACACAGCTCCTCACTCTTTCTCTCTCTCTCTACTGGGTTACACAGCTTTTCTCTCTGTACTGGGTTACACAGCTTTTCTCTCTGTACTGGGTTACACAGCTTTTCTCTCTGTACTGGGTTACACAGATCCTCTCATTCTCTCTCTCTCTCTTTGCTGGGTTACACAGCTCCTCTCTCCCTCTCTCTCTGTGCTGGGTTACACAGCTCCTCTCTCTCTCTCTGTCTGTGCTTGGTTACACAGCTTCTCTCTCTGTCTGTGCTGGGTTACACAGCTCCTCTCTTTCTCTCTGTGTGCTGGGTTACACAGCTCCTCTCTCTCTCTCTCTCTCTCCGTCTGTGCTGGGTTACACAGCTCCTCTCTCTCTCTCTGTGCTGGGTTGCACAGCTCCTCTCTCTCTCTCTCTCTGTGCTGGGTTACACAGCTCCTCACTCTTTCTCTCTCTCTCTCTGTACTGGGTTACACAGCTTTTCTCTCTGTACTGGGTTACACAGCTTTTCTCTCTGTACTGGGTTACACAGATCCTCTCTCTCTCTCTCTCTCTTTGCTGGGTTACACAGCTCCTCTCTCCCTCTCTCTCTGTGCTGGGTTACACAGCTCCTCTCTCTCTCTCTGTCTGTGCTTGGTTACACAGCTTCTCTCTCTGTCTGTGCTGGGTTACACAGCTCCTCTCTTTCTCTCTGTGTGCTGGGTTACACAGCTCCTCTCTCTCTCTCCGGCTGTGCTGGGTTACACAGCTCCTCTCTCTCTCTCTGTGCTGGGTTACACAGCTCCTCTCTCTCTCTCTCTCTCTCTGTGCTGGGTTACACAGCTCCTCACTCTTTCTCTCTCTCTCTCTGTACTGGGTTACACAGCTTTTCTCTCTGTACTGGGTTACACAGCTTTTCTCTCTGTACTGGGTTACACAGCTTTTCTCTCTGTACTGGGTTACACAGATCCTCTCTCTCTCTCTCTCTCTCTCTCTCTGTGCTGGGTTCCACAGCTCTCTCTCTCTCTCTCTGTGCTGGGTTACACAGCTCCACTCTCTCTCTCTGTGCTGGGTTACACAGCTCCTCTCTCTCTCTCTCTCTCTGTGCTGGGTTACACAGCTCCTCTCTCTCTCTCTGTGCTGGGTTACACAGCTCCTCTCTCTCTCTCTCTCTCTGTGCTGGGTTACACAGCTCCTCTCTCTCTCTGTGCTGGGTTACACAGCTCCTCTCTCTCTCTGTGCTGGGTTACACAGCTCCTCTCTCTCTCTGTGCTGGGTTACACAGCTCCTCTCTCTCTCTGTGCTGGGTTACACAGCTCCTCTCTCTCTCTGTGCTGGGTTACACAGCTCCTCTCTCTCTCTGTGCTGGGTTACACAGCTCCTCTCTCTCTCTGTGCTGGGTTACACAGCTCCTCTCTCTCTCTGTGCTGGGTTACACAGCTCCTCTCTCTCTCTGTGCTGGGTTACACAGCTCCTCTCTCTCTCTGTGCTGGGTTACACAGCTCCTCTCTCTCTGTGCTGGGTTACACAGCTCCTCTCTCTCTCTCTGTGCTGGGTTACACAGCTCC
The DNA here is from genome assembly GCF_036365525.1 of Heterodontus francisci. NCBI lineage: Eukaryota > Metazoa > Chordata > Chondrichthyes > Heterodontiformes > Heterodontidae > Heterodontus > Heterodontus francisci. The sequence continues at coordinate 89,060,096 of NC_090374.1, forward strand.
TCTCTCTCTCTCTGTGCTGGGTTACACAGCTCCTCTCTCTCTCTCTGTGCTGGGTTACACAGCTCCTCTCTCTCTCTCTCTCTGTGCTGGGTTACACAGCTCCTCTCTCTCTCTCTCTCTCTGTGCTGGGTTGCACAGCTCCTCTCTCTCTCTCTCTCTCTGTGCTGGGTTGCACAGCTCCTCTCTCTCTCTCTGTGCTGGGTTACACAGCTCCTCTCTCTCTCTCTCTCTCTCTCTCTGTGCTGGGTTACACAACTCCTCTCTTTCTCTCTCTGTGCTGGGTTACACAGCTCCTCTCTCTCTCTCTGTGCTGGGTTACACAGCTCCTCTCTTTCTCTCTCTCTCTCTGTGCTGGCTCACACAGCTCCTCTCTCTCTCTGCTGGGTTACACAGCTCCTCTCTTTCTCTCTCTGTGCTGGGTTGCACAGCTCCTCTCTCTCTGTCTGCTGGGTTACACAGCTCCTCTCTCTTTCTCTCTGTGCTGGGTTACACAGCTCCTCTCTCTCTCTGCTGGGTTACACAGCTCCTCTATTTCTCTCTCTGTGCTGGGTTACACAGCTCTCTCTCTCTCTCTCTCTCTCTTTGCTGGGTTACACAGCTCCTCTCTCCCTGTGCTGGGTTACACAGCTCCTCTCTCTCTCTCTGTCTGTGCTTGGTTACACAGCTTCTCTCTCTCTCTGTGCTGGGTTACACAGCTTCTCTCTCTGTCTGTGCTGGGTTACACAGCTTCTCTCTCTGTCTGTGCTGGGTTACACAGCTCCTCTCTTTCTCTCTGTGTGCTGGGTTACACAGCTCCTCTCTCTCTCTCTCTCCGTCTGTGCTGGGTTACACAGCTCCTCTCTCTCTCTCTGTGCTGGGTTACACAGCTCCTCTCTCTCTCTCTCTCTGTGCTGGGTTACACAGCTCCTCACTCTTTCTCTCTCTCTCTCTCTGTACTGGGTTACACAGCTTTTCTCTCTGTACTGGGTTACACAGCTTTTCTCTCTGTACTGGGTTACACAGATCCTCTCTCTCTCTCTCTGCTGGGTTACACAGCTCCTCTCTCCCTCTCTCTCTGTGCTGGGTTACACAGCTCCTCTCTCTCTCTCTGTCTGTCTGTGCTTGGTTACACAGCTTCTCTCTCTGTCTGTGCTGGGTTACACAGCTCCTCTCTTTCTCTCTGTGTGCTGGGTTACACAGCTCCTCTCTCTCTCTCTCTCCGTCTGTGCTGGGTTACACAGCTCCTCTCTCTCTCTCTGTGCTGGGTTACACAGCTCCTCACTCTTTCTCTCTCTCTCTCTGTACTGGGTTACACAGCTTTTCTCTCTGTACTGGGTTACACAGCTTTTCTCTCTGTACTGGGTTACACAGCTTTTCTCTCTGTACTGGGTTACACAGATCCTCTCTCTCTCTCTCTCTCTTTGCTGGGTTACACAGCTCCTCTCTCCCTCTCTCTCTGTGCTGGGTTACACAGCTCCTCTCTCTCTCTGTCTGTGCTTGGTTACACAGCTTCTCTCTCTGTTTGTGCTGGGTTACACAGCTCCTCTCTTTCTCTCTGTGTGCTGGGTTACACAGCTCCTCTCTCTCTCTCCGTCTGTGCTGGGTTACACAGCTCCTCTCTCTCTCTCTGTGCTGGGTTACACAGCTCCTCTCTCTCTCTCTCTCTCTCTGTGCTGGGTTACACAGCTCCTCACTCTTTCTCTCTCTCTGTCTCTCTGTACTGGGTTACACAGCTTTTCTCTCTGTACTGGGTTACACAGCTTTTCTCTCTGTACTGGGTTACACAGCTTTTCTCTCTGTACTGGGTTACACAGATCCTCTCTCTCTCTCTCTCTCTGTGCTGGGTTCCACAGCTCCTCTCTCTCTCTCTCTGTGCTGGGTTACACAGCTCCTCTCTCTCTCTCTGTGCTGGGTTACACAGCTCCTCTCTCTCTCTCTCTCTCTGTGCTGGGTTACACAGCTCCTCTCTCTCTCTCTCTCTCTGTGCTGGGTGACACAGCTCCTCTCTCTCTGTGCTGGGTTACACAGCTCCTCTCTCTCTCTCTGTGCTGGGTTACACAGCTCCTCTCTCTCTCTCTCTGCTGGGTTACACAGCTCCTCTCTCTCTCTCTCTGCTGGGTTACACAGCTCCTCTCTCTCTCTCTGTGCTGGGTTACACAGCTCCTCTCTCTCTCTCTGTGCTGGGTTACACAGCTCCTCTCTCTCTCTCTCTGTGCTGGGTTACACAGCTCCTCTCTCTCTCTCTCTGTGCTGGGTTACACAGCTCCTCTCTCTCTCTCTCTGTGCTGGGTTACACAGCTCCTCTCTCTCTCTCTCTGTGCTGGGTTGCACAGCTCCTCTCTCTCTCTGTGCTGGGTTGCACAGCTCCTCTCTCTCTCTGTGCTGGGTTGCACAGCTCCTCTCTCTCTCTCTCTCTGTGCTGGGTTGCACAGCTCCTCTCTCTCTCTGTGCTGGGTTACACAGCTCCTCTCTCTCTCTGTGCTGGGTTACACAGCTCCTCTCTCTCTCTGTGCTGGGTTACACAGCTCCTCTCTCTCTCTCTCTCTCTCTCTCTCTCTCTCTCTCTGTGCTGGGTTACACAACTCCTCTCTTTCTCTCTCTGTGCTGGGTTACACAGCTCCTCTCTCTCTCTCTGTGCTGGGTTACACAGCTCCTCTCTCTCTCTCTGTGCTGGGTTACACAGCTCCTCTCTTTCTCTCTCTCTCTCTGTGCTGGGTTACACAGCTCCTCTCTTTCTCTCTCTGCGCTGGGTTACACAGCTCCTCTCTCTCTCTCTCTGTGCTGGGTTACACAGCTCCTCTCTTTCTCTCTCTGCGCTGGGTTACACAGCTCCTCTCTCTCTGCGCTGGGTTACACAGCTCCTCTCTCTCTGTGCTGGGTTACACAGCTTCTCTCTTTCTCTCTCTGTGCTGAGTTACACAGCTCCTCTCTCTCTCTCTCTCTCTCTCTCTGCTGGGTTACACAGCTCCTCTCTCTCTCTCTCTCCGTCTGTGCTGGGTTACACAGCTCCTCTCTCTCTCTCTGTGCTGGGTTACACAGCTCCTCTCTCTCTCTCTCTCTGTGCTGGGTTACACAGCTCCTCACTCTTTCTCTCTCTCTCTCTGTACTGGGTTACACAGCTTTTCTCTCTGTACTGGGTTACACAGATCCTCTCTCTCTCTCTCTCTCTTTGCTGGGTTACACAGCTCCTCTCTCCCTCTGTGCTGGGTTACACAGCTCCTCTCTCTCTCTCTGTCTGTGCTTGGTTACACAGCTTCTCTCTCTGTCTGTGCTGGGTTACACAGCTCCTCTCTTTCTCTCTGTGTGCTGGGTTACACAGCTCCTCTCTCTCTCTCCGGCTGTGCTGGGTTACACAGCTCCTCTCTCTCTCTCTGTGTGCTGGGTTACACAGCTCCTCTCTCTCTCTCTCTCCGTCTGTGCTGGGTTACACAGCTCCTCTCTCTCTCTCTGTGCTGGGTTACACAGCTCCTCACTCTTTCTCTCTCTCTCTCTGTACTGGGTTACACAGCTTTTCTCTCTGTACTGGGTTACACAGCTTTTCTCTCTGTACTGGGTTACACAGCTTTTCTCTCTGTACTGGGTTACACAGATCCTCTCTCTCTCTCTCTCTCTTTGCTGGGTTACACAGCTCCTCTCTCCCTCTCTCTCTGTGCTGGGTTACACAGCTCCTCTCTCTCTCTGTCTGTGCTTGGTTACACAGCTTCTCTCTCTGTCTGTGCTGGGTTACACAGCTCCTCTCTTTCTCTCTGTGTGCTGGGTTACACAGCTCCTCTCTCTCTCTCTGTGCTGGGTTACACAGCTCCTCTCTCTCTCTCTCTCTCTCTGTGCTGGGTTACACAGCTCCTCACTCTTTCTCTCTCTCTCTCTCTCTGTACTGGGTTACACAGCTTTTCTCTCTGTACTGGGTTACACAGCTTTTCTCTCTGTACTGGGTTACACAGCTTTTCTCTCTGTACTGGGTTCCACAGCTCCTCTCTCTCTCTCTCTGTGCTGGGTTACACAGCTCCTCTCTCTCTCTCTGTGCTGGGTTACACAGCTCCTCTCTCTCTCTCTCTCTCTGTGCTGGGTTACACAGCTCCTCTCTCTCTCTCTCTCTGTGCTGGGTGACACAGCTCCTCTCTCTCTGTGCTGGGTTACACAGCTCCTCTCTCTCTCTCTGTGCTGGGTTACACAGCTCCTCTCTCTCTCTCTGTGCTGGGTTACACAGCTCCTCTCTCTCTCTCTGTGCTGGGTTACACAGCTCCTCTCTCTCTCTCTCTGTGCTGGGTTGCACAGCTCCTCTCTCTCTCTCTCTGTGCTGGGTTGCACAGCTCCTCTCTCTCTCTCTCTGTGCTGGGTTGCACAGCTCCTCTCTCTCTCTGTGCTGGGTTGCACAGCTCCTCTCTCTCTCTGTGCTGGGTTGCACAGCTCCTCTCTCTCTCTCTCTCTGTGCTGGGTTGCACAGCTCCTCTCTCTCTCTGTGCTGGGTTACACAGCTCCTCTCTCTCTCTCTCTCTCTCTCTCTCTCTCTCTGTGCTGGGTTACACAACTCCTCTCTTTCTCTCTCTGTGCTGGGTTACACAGCTCCTCTCTCTCTCTCTGTGCTGGGTTACACAGCTCCTCCCTTTCTCTCTCTCTCTCTGTGCTGGGTTACACAGCTCCTCTCTTTCTCTCTCTGCGCTGGGTTACACAGCTCCTCTCTCTCTCTCTCTCTCTGTGCTGGGTTACACAGCTCCTCTCTTTCTCTCTCTGCGCTGGGTTACACAGCTCCTCTCTCTCTGCGCTGGGTTACACAGCTCCTCTCTCTCTGCGCTGGGTTACACAGCTTCTCTCTTTCTCTCTCTGTGCTGAGTTACACAGCTCCTCTCTCTCTCTCTCTCTCTCTCTCTGCTGGGTTACACAGCTCCTCTCTCTCTCTCTCTCTCTCCGTCTGTGCTGGGTTACACAGCTCCTCTCTCTCTCTCTGTGCTGGGTTACACAGCTCCTCTCTCTCTCTCTCTCTGTGCTGGGTTACACAGCTCCTCACTCTTTCTCTCTCTCTCTCTGTACTGGGTTACACAGCTTTTCTCTCTGTCTTGGGTTACACAGATCCTCTCTCTCTCTCTCTCTCTTTGCTGGGTTACACAGCTCCTCTCTCCCTCTCTCTCTGTGCTGGGTTACACAGCTCCTCTCTCTCTCTCTGTCTGTGCTTGGTTACACAGCTTCTCTCTCTGTCTGTGCTGGGTTACACAGCTCCTCTCTCTCTCTCCGGCTGTGCTGGGTTACACAGCTCCTCTCTCTCTCTCTGTGCTGGGTTACACAGCTCCTCTCTCTCTCTCTCTCTCTGTGCTGGGTTACACAGCTCCTCACTCTTTCTCTCTCTCTCTCTGTACTGGGTTACACAGCTTTTCTCTCTGTACTGGGTTACACAGCTTTTCTCTCTGTACTGGGTTACACAGCTTTTCTCTCTGTACTGGGTTACACAGATCCTCTCTCTCTCTCTCTCTCTCTCTCTCTCTCTCTGTGCTGGGTTCCACAGCTCTCTCTCTCTCTCTCTGTGCTGGGTTACACAGCTCCACTCTCTCTCTCTGTGCTGGGTTACACAGCTCCTCTCTCTCTCTCTCTCTCTGTGCTGGGTTACACAGCTCCTCTCTCTCTCTCTGTGCTGGGTTACACAGCTCCTCTCTCTCTCTCTGTGCTGGGTTACACAGCTCCTCTCTCTCTCTCTCTCTGTGCTGGGTTACACAGCTCCTCTCTCTCTGTGCTGGGTTACACAGCTCCTCTCTCTCTCTCTGTGCTGGGTTACACAGCTCCTCTCTCTCTCTCTGTGCTGGGTTACACAGCTCCTCTCTCTCTCTCTGTGCTGGGTTACACAGCTCCTCTCTCTCTCTCTCTGTGCTGGGTTGCACAGCTCCTCTCTCTCTCTCTCTGTGCTGGGTTGCACAGCTCCTCTCTCTCTCTCTGTGCTGGGTTACACAGCTCCTCTCTCTCTCTCTCTCTCTCTGTGCTGGGTTACACAACTCCTCTCTTTCTCTCTCTGTGCTGGGTTACACAGCTCCTCTCTCTCTCTCTGTGCTGGGTTACACAGCTCCTCTCTTTCTCTCTCTCTCTCTGTGCTGGCTTACACAGCTCCTCTCTCTCTCTGCTGGGTTACACAGCTCCTCTCTTTCTCTCTCTGTGCTGGGTTGCACAGCTCCTCTCTCTCTCTCTGCTGGGTTACACAGCTCCTCTCTCTTTCTCTCTGTGCTGGGTTACACAGCTCCTCTCTCTCTCTGCTGGGTTACACAGCTCCTCTATTTCTCTCTCTGTGCTGGGTTACACAGCTCTCTCTCTCTCTCTCTCTCTTTGCTGGGTTACACAGCTCCTCTCTCCCTCTCTCTCTGTGCTGGGTTACACAGCTCCTCTCTCTCTCTCTGTCTGTGCTTGGTTACACAGCTTCTCTCTCTGTCTGTGCTGGGTTACACAGCTTCTCTCTCTGTCTGTGCTGGGTTACACAGCTTCTCTCTCTGTCTGTGCTGGGTTACACAGCTCCTCTCTTTCTCTCTGTGTGCTGGGTTACACAGCTCCTCTCTCTCTCTCTCTCCGTCTGTGCTGGGTTACACAGCTCCTCTCTCTCTCTCTGTGCTGGGTTACACAGCTCCTCTCTCTCTCTCTCTCTCTGTGCTGGGTTACACAGCTCCTCACTCTTTCTCTCTCTCTCTCTCTGTACTGGGTTACACAGCTTTTCTCTCTGTACTGGGTTACACAGCTTTTCTCTCTGTACTGGGTTACACAGATCCTCTCTCTCTCTCTCTCTCTCTTTGCTGGGTTACACAGCTCCTCTCTCCCTCTCTCTCTGTGCTTGGTTACACAGCTCCTCTCTCTGTCTGTGCTGGGTTACACAGCTCCTCTCTTTCTCTCTGTGTGCTGGGTTACACAGCTCCTCTCTCTCTCTCTCTCCGTCTGTGCTGGGTTACACAGCTCCTCTCTCTCTCTCTGTGCTGGGTTACACAGCTCCTCACTCTTTCTCTCTCTCTCTCTGTACTGGGTTACACAGCTTTTCTCTCTGTACTGGGTTACACAGATCCTCTCTCTCTCTCTCTCTCTCTCTCTCTTTGCTGGGTTACACAGCTCCTCTCTCCCTCTCTCTCTGTGCTGGGTTACACAGCTCCTCTCTCTCTCTCTGTCTGTGCTTGGTTACACAGCTTCTCTCTCTGTCTGTGCTGGGTTACACAGCTCCTCTCTTTCTCTCTGTGTGCTGGGTTACACAGCTCCTCTCTCTCTCTCCGGCTGTGCTGGGTTACACAGCTCCTCTCTCTCTCTCTGTGCTGGGTTACACAGCTCCTCTCTCTCTCTCTCTCTCTGTGCTGGGTTACACAGCTCCTCACTCTTTCTCTCTCTCTCTCTGTACTGGGTTACACAGCTTTTCTCTCTGTACTGGGTTACACAGCTTTTCTCTCTGTACTGGGTTACACAGCTTTTCTCTCTGTACTGGGTTACACAGCTTTTCTCTCTGTACTGGGTTACACAGATCCTCTCTCTCTCTCTCTCTCTCTCTCTGTGCTGGGTTCCACAGCTCTCTCTCTCTCTCTCTGTGCTGGGTTACACAGCTCCACTCTCTCTCTCTGTGCTGGGTTACACAGCTCCTCTCTCTCTCTCTCTCTCTGTGCTGGGTTACACAGCTCCTCTCTCTCTCTCTGTGCTGGGTTACACAGCTCCTCTCTCTCTCTCTCTCTCTCTGTGCTGGGTTACACAGCTCCTCTCTCTCTCTCTCTCTGTGCTGGGTTACACAGCTCCTCTCTCTCTGTGCTGGGTTACACAGCTCCTCTCTCTCTCTCTGTGCTGGGTTACACAGCTCCTCTCTCTCTCTCTGTGCTGGGTTACACAGCTCCTCTCTCTCTCTCTGTGCTGGGTTACACAGCTCCTCTCTCTCTCTCTCTGTGCTGGGTTACACAGCTCCTCTCTCTCTCTCTCTGTGCTGGGTTACACAGCTCCTCTCTCTCTCTCTCTCTGTGCTGGGTTGCACAGCTCCTCTCTCTCTCTCTCTGTGCTGGGTTGCACAGCTCCTCTCTCTCTCTCTCTGTGCTGGGTTGCACAGCTCCTCTCTCTCTCTCTCTGTGCTGGGTTACACAGCTCCTCTCTCTCTCTCTCTCTCTCTCTGTGCTGGGTTACACAACTCCTCTCTTTCTCTCTCTGTGCTGGGTTACACAGCTCCTCTCTCTCTCTCTGTGCTGGGTTACACAGCTCCTCTCTTTCTCTCTCTCTCTCTGTGCTGGCTTACACAGCTCCTCTCTCTCTCTGCTGGGTTACACAGCTCCTCTCTTTCTCTCTCTGTGCTGGGTTGCACAGCTCCTCTCTCTCTCTCTGCTGGGTTACACAGCTCCTCTCTCTTTCTCTCTGTGCTGGGTTACACAGCTCCTCTCTCTCTCTGCTGGGTTACACAGCTCCTCTATTTCTCTCTCTGTGCTGGGTTACACAGCTCTCTCTCTCTCTCTCTCTCTCTTTGCTGGGTTACACAGCTCCTCTCTCCCTCTCTCTCTGTGCTGGGTTACACAGCTCCTCTCTCTCTCTCTGTCTGTGCTTGGTTACACAGCTTCTCTCTCTGTCTGTGCTGGGTTACACAGCTTCTCTCTCTGTCTGTGCTGGGTTACACAGCTTCTCTCTCTGTCTGTGCTGGGTTACACAGCTCCTCTCTTTCTCTCTGTGTGCTGGGTTACACAGCTCCTCTCTCTCTCTCTCTCCGTCTGTGCTGGGTTACACAGCTCCTCTCTCTCTCTCTGTGCTGGGTTACACAGCTCCTCTCTCTCTCTCTCTCTGTGCTGGGTTACACAGCTCCTCACTCTTTCTCTCTCTCTCTCTCTGTACTGGGTTACACAGCTTTTCTCTCTGTACTGGGTTACACAGCTTTTCTCTCTGTACTGGGTTACACAGATCCTCTCTCTCTCTCTCTCTTTGCTGGGTTACACAGCTCCTCTCTCCCTCTCTCTCTGTGCTTGGTTACACAGCTCCTCTCTCTGTCTGTGCTGGGTTACACAGCTCCTCTCTTTCTCTCTGTGTGCTGGGTTACACAGCTCCTCTCTCTCTCTCTCTCCGTCTGTGCTGGGTTACACAGCTCCTCTCTCTCTCTCTGTGCTGGGTTACACAGCTCCTCTCTCTCTCTCTCTCTGTGCTGGGTTACACGGCTCCTCACTCTTTCTCTCTCTCTCTCTGTACTGGGTTACACAGCTTTTCTCTCTGTACTGGGTTACACAGCTTTTCTCTCTGTACTGGGTTACACAGCTTTTCTCTCTGTACTGGGTTACACAGATCCTCTCTCTCTCTCTCTCTCTCTTTGCTGGGTTACACAGCTCCTCTCTCCCTCTCTCTCTGTGCTGGGTTACACAGCTCCTCTCTCTCTCTCTGTCTGTGCTTGGTTTCACAGCTTCTCTCTCTGTCTGTGCTGGGTTACACAGCTCCTCTCTTTCTCTCTGTGTGCTGGGTTACACAGCTCCTCTCTCTCTCTCCGTCTGTGCTGGGTTACACAGCTCCTCTCTCTCTCTCTGTGCTGGGTTACACAGCTCCTCTCTCTCTCTCTCTCTCTCTGTGCTGGGTTACACAGCTCCTCACTCTTTCTCTCTCTCTCTCTCTCTCTGTACTGGGTTACACAGCTTTTCTCTCTGTACTGGGTTACACAGCTTTTCTCTCTGTACTGGGTTACACAGCTTTTCTCTCTGTACTGGGTTACACAGATCCTCTCTCTCTCTCTCTCTCTGTGCTGGGTTCCACAGCTCCTCTCTCTCTCTCTCTGTGCTGGGTTACACAGCTCCTCTCTCTCTCTCTGTGCTGGGTTACACAGCTCCTCTCTCTCTCTCTGTCTCTGTGCTGGGTTACACAGCTCCTCTCTCTCTCTCTGTGCTGGGTTACACAGCTCCTCTCTCTCTCTCTGTGCTGGGTTACACAGCTCCTCTCTCTCTCTCTGTGCTGGGTTACACAGCTCCTCTCTCTCTCTCTGTGCTGGGTTACACAGCTCCTCTCTCTCTCTCTGTGCTGGGTTACACAGCTCCTCTCTCTCTCTCTCTGTGCTGGGTTACACAGCTCCTCTCTCTCTCTCTCTGTGCTGGGTTACACAGCTCCTCTCTCTCTCTCTCTGTGCTGGGTTACACAGCTCCTCTCTCTCTCTCTCTCTGTGCTGGGTTACACAGCTCCTCTCTCTCTCTCTCTGTGCTGGGTTACACAGCTCCTCTCTCTCTCTCTCTGTGCTGGGTTACACAGCTCCTCTCTCTCTCTCTCTGTGCTGGGTTACACAGCTCCTCTCTCTCTCTCTGTGCTGGGTTACACAGCTCCTCTCTCTCTCTCTCTCTGTGCTGGGTTACACAGCTCCTCTCTCTCTCTCTGTGCTGGGTTACACAGCTCCTCTCTCTCTCTCTCTCTCTGTGCTGGGTTACACAGCTCCTCTCTCTCTCTCTCTCTCTGTGCTGGGTTACACAGCTCCTCTCTCTCTCTCTCTGTGCTGGGTTACACAGCTCCTCTCTCTCTCTCTCTCTGTGCTGGGTTACACAGCTCCTCTCTCTCTCTCTGTGCTGGGTTACACAGCTCCTCTCTCTCTCTCTCTGTGCTGGGTTACACAGCTCCTCTCTCTCTCTCTCTGTGCTGGGTTACACAGCTCCTCTCTCTCTCTCTCTGTGCTGGGTTACACAGCTCCTCTCTCTCTCTCTCTCTGTGCTGGGTTACACAGCTCCTCTCTCTCTCTCTCTCTGTGCTGGGTTACACAGCTCCTCTCTCTCTCTCTCTGTGCTGGGTTACACAGCTCCTCTCTCTCTCTCTCTGTGCTGGGTTGCACAGCTCCTCTCTCTCTCTCTCTGTGCTGGGTTGCACAGCTCCTCTCTCTCTCTGTGCTGGGTTACACAGCTCCTCTCTCTCTCTCTCTCTCTGTGCTGGGTTACACAACTCCTCTCTTTCTCTCTCTGTGCTGGGTTACACAGCTCCTCTCTCTCTCTCTCTGTGCTGGGTTACACAGCTCCTCTCTTTCTCTCTCTCTCTCTGTGCTGGGTTACACAGCTCCTCTCTCTCTCTCTCTCTCTCTGCGCTGGGTTACACAGCTCCTCTCTCTCTCTCTCTCTCTGTGTGCTGGGTTACACAGCTCCTCTCTTTCTCTCTCTGCGCTGGGTTACACAGCTCCTCTCTCTCTGCGCTGGGTTACACAGCTTCTCTCTTTCTCTCTCTGTGCTGAGTTACACAGCTCCTCTCTCTCTCTCTCTCTCTCTGTACTGGGTTACACAGCTCTTCTCTCTTTCTCTCTGTACTGGGTTACACAGCTCCTCTCTCTCTCTCGCTCTCTGTGCTGGGTTGCACAGCTCCTCTCTCTCTCTCTCTCTGTGTTGGGTTACACAGCTCCTCTCTTTCTCTTTCTGCGCTGGGTTACACAGCTTCTCTCTCTCTCTCGCTCTCTGTGCTGGGTTACACAGCTCCTCTCTCTCTCTCTGTGTTGGGTTACACAGCTCCTCTCTTTCTCTTTCTGCGCTGGGTTACACAGCTCCTCTCTCTCTGTGCTGGGTTACACAGCTTCTCTCTCTCTCTCTCTCTCTGTGCTGGGTTACACAGCTCCTCTCTCTCTGTGCTGGGTTACATAGCTCCTCTCTCTCTGTGCTGGGTTACACAGCTCCTCTCTCTCTCTCTGTCTGTGCTTGGTTACACAGCTTCTCTCTCTGTCTGTGCTGGGTTACACAGCTCCTCTCTCTCTCTCTGTGCTGGGTTACACAGCTCCTCTCTCTCTCTCTCTCTCTCTGTGCTGGGTTACACAGCTCCTCACTCTTTCTCTCTCTCTCTCTCTCTGTACTGGGTTACACAGCTCCTCTCTCTCTCTCTGTGCTGGGTTACACAGCTCCTCTCTTTCTCTCTCTGTGCTGGGTTACACAGCTCCTCTCTCTCTCTCTGTGCTGGGTTACACAGCTCCTCTCTTTCTCTCTCTGTGCTGGGTTACACAGCTCCTCTCTCTCTCTCTCTCTCTGTGTTGGGTTACACAGCTTCTCTCTCTCTCTCTCTCTGTGCTGGGTTACACAGCTCCTCTCTCTCTGTGCTGGGTTACACAGCTCCTCTCTCTCTGTGCTGGGTTACACAGCTCCTCTCTTTCTCTTTCTGCGCTGGGTTACACAACTCCTCTCTCTTTCTCACCTTTCACATGTTCCCAAGCGAGCGATCACTCTATTTCTTCCCTTTCTGTGAACGGTCACGCTTCCCCGAGCTCGTTTTATCTTGTCTCACTCCCTCCTCCTGCCGCCGTGCTGCCTCTCCTCAGCTGGCTCGCTTCGCAGGGCTCCGGCTCCGGTAACCGAGGAGACGCCGCCGCACCTTCACCTTTCGCCGAGAAGGGGGCAGCTCAAGCGTGCGCGCTCCCGAACACCACCTTGCACCCTGGAACTTGTAGTCTTGGGTTACATGGAACGCTGATTGTCAGTTATCTCAATTATTTTTATTACATAAAAGGTATATGTAGCACAGGGGTTGGACCATTACATCTACAGATGTCACATTTTGTTCCAGATGCGGAAACAATCTTTCACAAGGGAATGGCGATCATTTAAGATTGGCTCATTCTGACCTCGAGCATGAAACTGTCAAACATTTCTTGCAGTCTTCACAGTTGCCTTACCAAGCAATAATTATATTCTGATTGATGTCAAGCGGTATTTTCTTAACATTTCGGCTTTGTGACCTTTTTGCCAGTCTTTAAAAAAGCAACAAAAATAGCTTCTGAACAGCTCTAAATCAAGTCTCATTATAAGCCATTGCCGTATGGAAACAAGATATATGGGCTTTATAACTTAACCTGACAACCAAATTTAAACCCATTCTTCCTTCTTTGTGTTGAAGAAAATTAAACATAAACGCATCAACATTTGAAGATCTAATTGTTGAAAACACAAAATTGGTGATGCATTTCCAGAGTGATCTGGGACATGCTGTCCCAAAATTTTTTATCTTTTACATTAAAAATTCAGTAATCTGGTTAATCTTACAATATTAATAGTAATTAATAGATTTTTAATCTAAAAAAGGAAAAACAAAGTGATATTTGAAATTTCAATCGACCAACCAAACCATCATTTTCCCAAAGGCACATCCAACCATCTGCACCAGTTCATCCAGCTACTATACCTGATCTAACTCCTTACTCTTTCACAAGAAGACTCTCGTCTTCTCCAACCCATCCAACCCAACCCAGTTCATACTGTCACTCATCAGTTTTCCCTCAATTCAACCAGTTGTCTTTTGTCCCCCCATTCAAGATGGCACTCTTTTCCTCCACATACCTTTTCAGTTGAAGCAACATTATCTCCACCTCCCAATTTATATTGACACTCTTCTCCTGTCCATCTTCAGTTAATGCTGGCACTCTCATTCCTCCTCCCCAAAAGCACTATTCCTAACTTACCCTTTTTTCTCTGCAAAGCAGCAATCCAAGATTGCTTTCCTTCAATCATGTATTTCCACTTTCCTACTCCCCTTCTTTTCCCCTTCCCACAGCACTATTTCTATCTGATTTCTGTTGATAGTAGAAGGGATTCCAGACACTGCTGAGAACTCCTGCTCTGCCGAGAATTCTAAATTACAGTATATAACAACTGGATTTGCAAAGGATAGATCATATCTGATGAACCAGATGGGATTTTTTTGAAGAGGTGACTAAAGTACTGGATGGGGAATGCCTATGGTGTTATTTTTATAGACTTCCAGAAGGCATTTGATATTGGAGTTCTTTGAAGAAGTAACATGTGCTGTGGATAAAGGGGAACTGATGGATGTACTGTACTTAGATTTCCATAAGGCATTTGATAAGGTGCCACATCAAAGGCTATTGCAGAAAATAAAACCTCATGGTGTAGAGGGTAACATTTTGGCATGGATAGAAGATTGGCTAGCTAACAGGAAACAGTAGGCATAAATGGGTCATTTTCTGGTTGGCAAGATGTAACGAGTGGAGGGATCAGTGCTGGGGCCTCAACATTTTACAATTTATATAAATGACTTGGATGAAGGAACCAAAGGTATGGTTGCTAAATTTGCTGATGACTCAAAGATAGGCAGGAAAGTAAGTTGTGAAGAGGACATAAGGAGGCTACAAAGGGATATAAATAGGTTAAGTGAGTGGGCGAAGATCAGGCAAATGGAGTATAATGTGGGAAAATGTGAAATTGTCCATTTTGGCAGGAAGAATTAAAAAAACGCATATTATCTGAATGGTGAGAGATTGCAGAGCTCAGAGATGCAGAGGGATCTGAGTGTCCTAATGCATGAATCACAAATGGTTAGTATGCAGGTACAGCAAGTAATTAGGAAAGTGAATAGAATATTATTGTTTATAGCGAGGGGAATTGAATACAAAAGTAGGGAGGTTTATGCTTCAGTTATACAGGGCATTGCTGAGACCACATCTGGAGTACTGTGTACAGTATTGGTCTCTTTATTTAAGGAAGGATGTAAATGCGTTGGAAGTAGTTCAGAGAAGATTTACTAGACTAATACCTGGAATGGGCTTATGAGGAAAGATTGGACAGGCTAGGCTTGTATCCGCTCTAGTTTAGAAGAGTAAGAGGCAACTTGATTGAAACATATAAGATCCTGAGGGGTCTTGACAGGGTGGATGTGGAAAGGATGTTTCTCCTTGTGGGACAATCAAAAACTTGCGGTCACTATTTAAAAATAAGGGATCACCCATTTAAGACAGAGATGAGGAGAACGTATTCTCTCGTGAGTCTTTGGAACTCCATTCCTCAAAAGGCAGTGGAAGCAGAGTCTTTGAATATTTTTAAGGCAGAGGCAGATAGATTCTTGATAAGCAAGGGGGTGAAAGGTTATTGGGGGTAGGTGGGAATGTGGAGTCGAGGTTACAATCAGATCAGCCATGATCTTGTTGAATGGTGGAGCAGGTTCAAGGGGTGAGTGGCCTACTCCAGCTCCTAATTAGTATGTTCATATGTAAAGTTCTTCATAAGAGACTGTTCATGAAAATTGAAGCTCACAGAATTGAAGGCAAATTATTAACCTGAATGGGAGATTGGCTGAGCAGCAGGAGAGAGAGAGTTGGGATAATAGGCAATTATTCTCATTGGTAGGATGTGACTGGTGGTGTCCTATGAGGATCTGTGTTGGTGTCTCAGTTATTCACTATTTGTTAAAGCCTTTGATGATGGGATAGATGCATGAAGTAGCTTTGCTGTTTGTTATCTAATATTGGTGTGATGATGTAAATGATGGTATCAATGGTGCTAATAGTGGTATCAGGGTGATTCAGGACAGCTAGTGCAGTTTTAAAAATATATGACACTTAAGCATCTGCAGCGCACTGTCGGCAATGCTGCATGCCTTTATTTAAACCACTGCAAAAAAAAAAAAAAAAAACCCTTAACAAATGTAATCACCTCTAAGTCTGCCAAATGATGCTTCACCTCCCGAAGGACGTGGATGAGCTTTCCGGACGTCGATGGTGGGCACTGAGGAAATGGCTTATTACCTGCACCAGATTCCACCCCCCCTCCCCCCCCCTTTACCCCCCTTCCACCCCCCCCACCCCCGTCCCCTTCCCTGCTCCACCCTCTCAGCTCACCCCCTCACAACCCCGTCCCAGCCCGCCCCCCCCCTCGCACCATCTTCACCCCGCACCCCCTTCCCCTGCACCCCCCCCACCCCCTCCCTCTACCCCTCCCCCTTGCATCCCCTCCTCCCACCGGCACCATCCTACACCTGTGTAGGGGCCCCAACAACCCCACTGCCTTGTGGGCGTCTCGGGAGAGACCAAGGCTAAGGGAGTAAACCCTAACAGAAAATCCGGAGCGGAACCCCGTAGGCGGTCATGTGTCACCTTTGGCATGTTTCCGGCAGTTCCTGCAGCCATACTGGTGCCAAACGTCGTGTCCTGCACTCCTTTGGACCCCACCAGAAAGGCCGAGAGGGGGGCTTTGACGACAGGGCAACTCTCAACCTCCATAAATTTGCCCAGGCATGCGCCATGGAGAGGTCACTCCATAGTTGCCTCACAGCGACTGAAACAACACGGAAGGCAGCAGTTACGGGTTATAAGTCCAGATAAATTGGCGTAGAAACTGGGCGCCACGGGTTGCCTTTGTCGGTGGGAGAGGTCATTGCACCTCACTGGACAGCTACCGCCCGCCTCAAACCGGGCAGCCCCCGGTCAATAAGGTTCTGTCCCGCCACAATCTGCCTGCTTCAATGGGTGCTTGGAGCTCAGGGTCATTGCCCGAAAGGTGGACTGATACACCGCACCAAACAACATGAAAAAAGGAAAGAAGGTACCAGCCCTTCGCTTTGCAAGCTGGAACGTCAGAACTATGTGTCCTGGCCTGTCGGAAGACCTTACACAAATCAACGATTCTCGGAAGACCGCCATCATTAACAACGAGCTCAGTAGACTCAATGTGGACATTGCAGCACTTCAGGAGACTCGCCTCCCCGCGAGTGGCTCTCTAGCAGAGCAAGACTACACCTTCTTCTGGCAGGGCAGGGATCCTGAAGAACCAAGACAGCATGGAGTGGGCTTCGCCATCAGAAACTCCTTGCTCAGCATGATAGAGCCTCCCTCAAATGGCTCGGAACGCATACTGTCCATCCGACTGCTCACCACCTCTGGTCCAGTACACCTACTCAGCATCTATGCTCCAACACTCTGTTCCGCACCTGAAGCTAAAGACCAGTTCTATGAACAACTCCATAACATCATTAGCAGCATCCCCAACACCGAACACCTATTCCTGCTGGGGGACTTTAATGCCAGGGTTGGGGCCGACCATGACTCATGGTCCTCCTGCCTTGGGCGCTATGGCGTTGGAAGGATGAATGAGAACGGGCAGAGACTGCTTGAGTTGTGTACCTATCATAACCTCTGCATCACCAACTCGTTCTTTCACACTAAACCCTGTCACCAGGTTTCATGGAGGCACCCAAGATCACGTCGTTGGCACCAGATAGACATCATTGTCACAAGGCGAGCCGCCTTAAACAGTGTTCAAATCACACGCAGCTTCCACAGTGCGGACTGCGACACCGACCACTCCCTGGTGTGCAGCAAGGTTAGACTCAGACCAAAGAAGTTGCATCATTCCAAGCAGAAGGGCCACCCGCGCATCAACACGAGCAGAATTTCTCACCCACAGCTGTTACAAAAATTTCTAAATTCACTTGTAACAGCCCTTCAAAACACTCCCACAGGGGATGCTGAGACCAAGTGGGCCCACATCAGAGACGCCATCTATGAGTCAGCTTTGACCACCTACGGCAAAAGTGCGAAGAGAAATGCAGACTGGTTTCAATCTCATAATGAAGAGTTGGAACCTGTCATAGCCGCTAAGCGCATTGCACTTTTGAACTACAAGAAAGCCCCCAGCGATTTAACATCCGCAGCACTTAAAGCAGCCAGAAGTACTGCACAAAGAACAGCTAGGCGTTGCGCAAACGACTACTGGCAACACCTATGCAGTCATATTCAGCTGGCCTCAGACACCGGAAACATCAGAGGAATGTATGATGGCATGAAGAGAGCTCTTGGGCCAACCATCAAGAAGATCACCCCCCTCAAATCTAAATCGGGGGACATAATCACTGACCAACGCAAACAGATGGACCGCTGGGTTGAGCACTACCTAGAACTGTACTCCAGGGAGAATGCTGTCACTGAGACTGCCCTCAATGCAGCCCAGCCTCTACCAGTCATGGATGAGCTGGACATACAGCCAACCAAATCGGAACTCAGTGATGCCATTGATTCCCTAGCCAGCGGAAAAGCCCCTGGGAAGGACAGCATTACCCCTGAAATAATCAAGAGTGCCAAGCCTGCTATACTCTCAGCACTACATGAACTGCTATGCCTGTGCTGGGACGAGGGAGCAGTACCCCAGGACATGCGCGATGCCAATATCATCACCCTCTATAAAAACAAAGGTGACCGCGGTGACTGCAACAACTACCGTGGAATCTCCCTGCTCAGCATAGTGGGGAAAGTCTTTGCTCGAGTCGCTCTGAACAGGCTCCAGAAGCTGGCCGAGCGCGTCTACCCTGAGGCACAGTGTGGCTTTCGTGCAGAGAGATCGACTATTGACATGCTGTTCTCCCTTCGTCAGATACAGGAGAAATGCCGTGAACAACAGATGCCCCTCTACATTGCTTTCATTGATCTCACCAAAGCCTTTGACCTCGTCAGCAGACGTGGTCTCTTCAGACTACTAGAAAAGATCGGATGTCCACCAAAGCTACTAAGTATCATCACCTCATTCCATGACAATATGAAAGGCACAATTCAACATGGTGGCTCCTCATCAGAGCCCTTTCCTATCCTGAGTGGTGTGAAACAGGGCTGTGTTCTCGCACCCACACTTTTTGGGATTTTCTTCTCCCTGCTGCTTTCACATGCTTTCAAATCCTCTGAAGAAGGAATTTTCCTCCACTTATATTAAAGATAAATTCAGAACACATTCAAGTTCCAGTTCATTTGGTGTAGGTACACCCACAGTGCTGTTAGGCAGGGAGTTCCAAGTTTTTGACCCAGTGACAGTGAAGGAATGACAATATAGTTAGGATAGTGTGCAGCTTGGAGGGAATCTTGCAGGTCGTGGTGTTCCGATGCATATGATGCTCTTGTTCTTCTCACAGGTAGTGGTCGCAGGTTTGGAAGGTACTGTCGAAGGAAGCTTGGCAAGTTGCTGCCGCGCAACTCGTAGATGTACATACTGCTGCCACTCTGCGTTGGTGGGGGAGGGAGTGAATGTTTAAGGTGGCGGATTGGGTGCTAATCAAGTGAAGTACCTTATCCTGGATGGTGTCAAGGTTCTTGAGTGTTGTTGGAGCTGCACCCATCCAGGCAAGTGGAGAGTATTCCATCACACTCCTGACTTGTGCCTTGTAGATGGTGGACAGGGGTTGTTGAGTCAGGAGGTGAGTTACTCGCCTCAGAATTCTCAGCCTCTGACCTGCTCTTGTAGCCACAATATTTATAAGGCTGGTCCAGTTAAATTTCTGGTCAATGGTAATACTGGGGATTCAGCCATGGTATTGCCATTGAATGTTAAGGGGAGGTGGTTAGATTCTCCCTTGTTTGAGATGGTCACTGCCTGGCACTTGTGTGGCGCAAATGTTATTTGCCACTTATTGGTGAAGCCTGAAAGTTTTCCAGTTTTTTTCTGCATGCGAGCACAGATTGCTTCAGTATCTAAGGAGTCGCGAATGGTGCTGAACATTGTGCAATCATCAATGAACATCCCCACTTCTGACCTTATAATGGAGGGAATGTCATTGATGAAGCAGCTGAAGACGGTTGAACCTAGGACACTACCCAGAGGAACTCCTGCAGTGATGTCCTGGACCTGAGATGATTGGCCTCCAACAACCCCAACCATCTTCCTTTGCATTAGGTATGACTCAACCCAGTGGTGAGTTTTCCCTCTGATTCCCATTGACTTCAATTTTGCTCGGGCAAAATGCTGCCTTAATATCAAGGGCAGTGACTCTAACCTCATCTCTGGAACTCAGCTCTTTTGTCCATGCTTGGATCAAGATTGTAATGAGTTCTGGAGCCGAGTGCCCCTGGCAGAACCCAAACTAAGCGTCGGTGAGCAAGTTATTGCTGAGTAAGTGCCGTTTGATAGCACTGTCAATGACACTATCCATCACTTTGGATGCTGATGATTGAGAGTAGACTGATGGGGCAGTAACTGGCCAGATTGGATTTGTCCTGGTTTTTTGGACAGGACATTAGTGGGCAATTTTCGACATTGTCGACTAGGTGCTAGTGTCATAGCTGCAGTGGAATAGCTTGGCTACGGGTGCAGCTAATTCTGGAGCACAAGTTGTCATATAAAGGTCTGAAGGGGATAATGTTTGCGACCATGAGTGTAACCCCTCCCACTGTAGTGATGATGATGATGTAATAGTCACATGGGTATTAGGTTTGGAAAAAGCTAGAAGCATCATGAGAGGTGCTTAATGAAAATGTAAATAGTTGTGTATATAAAATAAACGAGTTACTATTTAGCCATACAAAGACTCAGACATCTATAATCAATGCTCAGACTACGCTAACAACAATATACAACACAAGTCTTCAGTACTGCAGCCGGGATGCTGTCGGGGCTCATACCTTTTGTTGTTACTTAGTTACTTAGAGATACAGCACTGAAACAGGCCCTTCGGCCCAACGAGTCTGTGCCGACCAACAACCACCCATTTATACTAACCCTACAGTAATCCCATATTCCCTACCACCTACCTACCTACACTAGGGGCAATTTACAATGGCCAATTTACCTACCACCTGCAAGTCTTTGGCTGTGGGAGGAAACCGGAGCACCCGGCGAAAACCCACGCGGTCACAGGAAGAACTTGCAAACTCCGCACAGGCAGTACCCAGAATTGAACCCAAGTCCCTGGAGCTGTGAGGCTGCAGTGCTAACCGCTGCGCCACTGCGCCGCCCTAATCCAGTGCCTTCAGCCATTTCTTGATATCACGTGGAGTGAAATGAATTGGCTGAAGACTGGCATCTGTGAAGCTGGGGACCTCAGGACAAGGCTGAGATAGATCATCCACTCGGCACTTCTGGCTGACGATGGTGGCAAATGCTTCAGCCTTGTCTTTTGCACTGACATGCTGGGCTCCCCCATCAGTGAGGATGAGGATGTTTGTGCAACCTCCTCCTGTTAGTTGTTTATTTGTCCACCAACATTCATGACTGGATGTGGCAAGACTGCAGAGTTTGGATCTCATCCATTAGTTCTGGGATCACTTACCTCTGTCTATCACATGCTACTTCTGCTGTTAAGCATGCATGTAGTCCTGTGTTGTAGCTTCACCCAGTTGACACATCATTTTTAGGTATGCCTGGTGCTGCTCCTGGCATGCTCTCCTGCACTCCTCATTGAACGAGGGTTGGTCCTCTGGCTTGATGGTAATGGCAGAGAGAGGGATATGCTGGGCTATGAGGTTACAGATTGTGGCTGAACACAACTCTGCTGCTGCTGCTAATGGCCCACAGCGCCTCATGGATGCCCAGTTTTGGGCTGCAAATCTGTTCTGAATCTATGCCATTTCACACGGTGATAGTGCCACACAAAACGATGGAAGGTGTCCTCAATGTGAAGACTGAAGTTCGTCTCCACAAGGACTGTGCCGTGGTCACTCCTAGCAATACTGTCATGGACAGATGCATCTGCGGCATGTAGATCGGTGAGACCGAGGTCAAGTAGGTTTTTCCCTCGTGTTGGTTCTCCGACCACCAGCTGCAGGCCCAGTCTGGCAGATATGTCCTTCAGGACTCGGCCAGCTCAATCAGTAGTGGTGCTACCGAGCCATACTTGCTTTTGAACATTGCAGTCCCCCATCCAGAGTACATGCTGTGTCCTTGCTATCCTCAGTGCTTCTTCCAAGTGGTGTTCAACATGGAGGAGTACTGATTCATCAGCTGAGGGAGGGTGGTAGGTGGTATCAGCAGGAGAGTTCATGGGATCAGTAGTCAATGTTGAGGACTCCCAGGGCAACTCTCATGAATGTATACCACTGTGCCGCTAGCACTGGTGGGTCTGTCCTGCCGGTGGGACAGGACATACCCGGGGATGGTGATGGAGGAGTCTGGAACACTGGCTGTAAGGTATGATTTGTTGAAGCTGTTTCTTGATTAGTCTGTGGGACAGTTCTCCCAATTTTGGCACAAGTCCCCAGATGTTACTGAGGAGGACTTTGCAGGGTCGACTGGGCTGGCTGTGCCTTTGTCATTTCTGGTGTATAGGTGAATGCTGGGTGTCCATCCAGTTTTATTCTTTCTCATCTTTTCTGTAGCAGTTTGATATAGCTGAGCAGCTTGCTAGGCTATTTCAGAGGGCAGTTTCATCCTCCATTTATCTTTAAATTAGAAAATAAAAGAAAGACTTGCATTATCACAATCACCGGATGTCTCAAAGTGGTTTACACCCAATGAAGTACTTTTGGAGTGTAGTCACCGTTGTATTGTAGGAAACATGGCAGCCAATATGCGCACAGCATATTCCCACAAACAGCAAAGTGATAATGACCAGATAATTTTTTATTGTGATGTTGGCTGAGGGATAAATATTGGCCAGTACACTGGGGATAACTTCCCTGCTCTTCTTCAAAATAGTGCCAAGGGATTTTTTACATCCACCTAAGGAGGCAGATGAGACCTTGGTTTAACTTCTCATCTGAAAGATGGCGCCTCAGACAGTGCAGCACTCCCTCAGTACTGTACTGGAGTGTCAGCATAGATTTTTGTGCTTGAACCAGGAACCTTGTGGCTCAGAGGTGACATAAAGACCATTAATAATAAAAGGACAAAACTAAAGGCTCTGTATCTGAATGCATGTAGCATTCGAAACAAAACAGATGAACTGATAGCGCAAATTAGAAATAAATAAGTACGATTGGATCGCCATAACAGAGACATGGCTGCAGGATTACATAGATTGGGACCTGAATATTGAAGGGTACATGGTATTTAGGAAGGACAGGAAACGAGGGAAAGGTGGAGGGGTGGCTCTGTTAATTAATAATGGAATTAGCACAATAGAGACAGATGACCTAAGTTCAGGAAACCAGGATATAGAAGCAGTTTGGGTAGAGATGATAAATGATAAAGATAAGAAGTCACTCGTGGGAGTGGTGCACAGGCTCCCTAACAGTAATTGCACTGTAGGACAGAGTATAAAGGAAGAAATAATGGGAGCTCGTCAGAAAGGTACGACGATAACCATGGAGGATTTTAATCTACATCGAGACTGGAAGAATCAGATGAGCAAAGGTAACCTAGATGAGGAGTTCATAGAATATTTTGAGGATAGTTTCTTAGAACAGCACATTCTGGAGCAAACCAGAGAGCAGGCTATACTAGATCTGGTATTGTACAACGAGATAGGATTAATTGATGAGCTCATAGTGAAGGCACCTTCTAGGTTGCAACAATAATAATATGATTGAATTTTACATTCATACAAACATACGAATTAGGAGCAGAAGTAGGCCATTTGGCCCCTCGAGCCTGCTCCACCATTCAATAAGATCATGGCTGATCTGTTTGTGTTTCGAATTCCACACTCCCATCTACCCCTGATAACCTTTGGTTCCCTTGCCTAACAAGAATCTGTCTACCTCCGCCTTAAAAATATTCAGTGACCCTGCCTCCACCACCTTCTGAGGGAGAGTTCCAAAGTCGCACAACCCTCTGAGAGAAATTTTGTTTCCTCATCTCTGTCCTAAAAGGGCGACCCCTAATTTTAAAACAGTGCCCCCTAGTTCTGGACCCACCCAGAAGAGGAAACATCCTTTCCACATCCACCTTGTCAGGACTGTTCAGGATCTTATATACTTCAATTAAGTCTCCCCTCACTCTTCTAAACTCTAGTGAAAACAAGCCCATCCTGTCCAACCTTTCCTCATAAGATAACCCACTCATTCCAGGTATCAATCTAATAAACCTCTTCTGTTCCATCTCCAATGCATTTACATCCTTCTTTAAATAAGGAGACCAAATCTGCACACAGTATTCGAGTGGTCTCACCAATGCCATGTATAACTGAAGCATAACATCCTTACTTTTATTTTCAATTCCTCTCATAATAAAGGATAGCATTCCATTAGCCTTCTTTATTACTTGCTGTACCTGCATACTTTTTGTGACTCATGCACTAGAATACCTAGATCCCTCTGCACCTCAGAATTCTGCAATCGTTCTCCATTTAAGTAATACTCTGCTTTTTTATTTTTCCTGCCAAAGTGAATAACTTCATATTTTCCTACATTATACTCCATATGTCAGATTTTTGCCTGCTCACTCAACCGATCTATATCGGTCTGCAACCTCTTTATGTCCTCTTCACAATATACTTTCCTACCTATCTTTGTGTCATCTGCAAATTTAGCTACCATGCCATCACTCCCCTCATCTAAGTCATTGATATGAAATGGAAAAAGTTGAGGCCCCAACACAGACCCCTGCGGGACTCCATTCGTCACATCCTGCCAATCAGAAAATGACCCATTTCTGCATACTCTCTGTTTTCTGCCAGCCATCCAATCTTCTATCTATGCTAATAAGTTACCCCCTACACCATGAGCTCATACTTTGTGCAACAACCTTTTATGTGGCACCTTGTCAAATGCCTTCTGGAAATCCAAGTACAGTACGTCAGCAGGCTTCTCTTTATCCACAGTGCATGTTACTCCTTCAAAGAACTCCAATAAATTGGTTAAACATGATTTCCCTTTCACAAAATCATGCTGATTATTCCTGATTACCTTGAGTTTTTCTAAGCGCACAGCTATAGCCTCTTTAATGATCAATTCTAATGCTATCCCCACGACAGACGTCAAGCTAACTGGCCTAAAGTTACCTGTTTTCTGCCTCCCCGCCCTTCTTGAATAGATGGGTTATATTTGCTACTTTCCAGTCTGATGAAACCTTTCCAGAATCTGGTGAAGTTTGAAAAATTAACACCGACGCATCTACTACCTCATTAGCCACCTCTTTTAAGAACCTAGGATGAAGAAAATGGGTCCAAGACTAGTATTTTAAACTTAAGAAAGGGCAATTATGAGTCCATGAAAGCAGAGCTAGCTAAAGTGAACTGGCAAATTAAGTTGAGGGATAGTTCAATAGGGATGCAGTGGCAGACACTTAAGGGGATATTTCAGAATACGCAGAATAGGTACATTCTAACGAGAAAGAACATTTTCGAGGGGAGGACCCACCATCTGTGGTTAACTAAAAAAAGTTAAAGATACTATCAAACTGAAAGAAAAAGCCTATAAATTCACGAAGATGAGTGGCAGGTCGGAAGATTGGACAGAATATAAAAAACAGCAAAGAATGACTAAAAGATTGATAAGGAGGAAAAAATTAGAGTACAAGAGAAAGCTAACTAGAAATATAAAAACAGATAGTAAGAGTTTCTATAGATATTTAAAAAGGGAGGGAGACAGAAAGCAGGAAATACAGGCCAGTTAGCTAAACATCTGTTATAGGGAAAATGTTAGAAGCTATTGTTAAAGATGTTATAGCAGGGCACTTAGAAAAAATCAAGGTAATCAGGCAGAGTCAACATGGTTTTGTGAAAGGGAAATCATGTTTAACCAATTTATTGGAGTTCTTTGAAGTAGTACATGTGCTGTGGATAAAGGGAAACCAGTGGATATACGGTACTTCGATTTCCAGAAGGCATCTGAAAAGGTGCCACATCAAAGGTTATTGTGGACAATAAAAGCTCATGGTATAGGGAGTAACATATTAGCATGGATAGAAGATTGGCTAGCTAACAGGAAACCGAGAGTAGGCATAAATGGGTCATTTTCTGGTGGGCAAGATGTAATGAGTAGTATGCTGCAGGGATCAATGCTGGGGGCTCAACTTTTTACAATTTATATAAATGACTTGGATGAAGGGACTGAAGGTATGGTTGCTAAATTTGCTGATGCCGCAAAGATAGGTAGGAAAGTAAGTTGTGAAGAGGACATAGGAGGCTACAAAGGGATATAGATAAGTTAAGTGGCGAAGCAGTGTCTTTCTGTGCTGTAAACTTTCTATGATTCTATGAAGTGAGTGGGCAATGACCTGACAAATAGAGTATAATGTGGGAAAATGTGAAATTGTACATTTTGGCAGGAAGAATTTAAAAAAAGCATATTACCAAATTGAGAGATTGCAGAGCTCTGAGATGCAGAGGGATCTGGGTGTCCTAGTGCATGAATCGCAAAAGGTTAGTATGCAGGTTCAGCAAGTAATTAGGAAAGTTAATAGGATGTTATCGTTTATCGCAAGGGTAATTGAATACAAAAGTAGGTAGGTTATGCTTCAGTTATACAGTTATTCCTCGGAAGAAGGAATTTTCCTCCACACAAGATCAGGGGGCAAGTTGTTCAACCTTGCCCGTCTAAGAGCGAAGTCCAAAGTACGGAAAGTTCTCATCAGGGAACTCCTCTTTGCTGATGATGCTGCTTTAACATCTCACACTGAAGAGTGTCTGCAGAGTCTCATCGACAGGTCTGCGGCTGCCTGCAATGAATTTGGCCTAACCATCAGCCTCAAGAAAACGAACATCATGGGGCAGGAAGTCAGAAATGCTCCATCCATCAATATTGGCGACCACGCTCTGGAAGTGGTTCAAGAGTTCACCTACCTAGGCTCAACTATCACCAGTAACCTGTCTCTAGATGCAGAAATCAACAAGCGTATGGGAAAGGCTTCCACTGCTATGTCCAGACTGGCCAAGAGAGTGTGGGAAAATGGCGCACTGACACGGAACACAAAAGTCCGAGTGTATCAAGCCTGTGTCCTCAGTACCTTGCTCTATGGCAGCGAGGCCTGGACAACGTATGTCAGCCAAGAGCGACGTCTCAATTCATTCCATCTTCGCTGCCTGCGGAAAATACTTGGCATCAGGTGGCAGGACCGTATCTCCAACACAGAAGTCCTCGAGGCGGCCAACATCCCCAGCTTATACACACTACTGAGTCAGCGGCGCTTGAGATGGCTTGGCCATGTGAGCCGCATGGAAGATGGCAGGATCCCCAAAGACACATTGTACAGCGAGCTCGCCGCTGGTATCAGACCCATTGGCCATCCATGTCTCCGCTTTAAAGACGTCTGCAAACACGACATGAAATCCTGTGACATTGATCACAAGTCGTGGGAGTCAATTGCCAGCGTTCGCCAGAGCTGGTGGACAGCCATAAAGGCGGGGCTAAAGTGTGGCGAGTCGAAGAGACTTAGCAGTTGGCAGGAAAAAAGACAGAGGTGCAAGGGAAGAGGCAACTATGTAACAGCCCCGACAATCAAACATTTCTGCAGCACCTGTGGAAGAGCCTGTCACTTTAGAATTAGCCTTTATAGCCACTCCAGGTGCTGCTCCACACACCACTGACCACCTCCAGGCGCTTGCCCATTGTCTCTCGAGATAAGGAGGCCAAAGAAGGAAAAAAAATACAGGGCATTAATGAGAACACATCTGGAATACTGTGTACTGTTTTGGTCTCCTTATTTAAGGAAGGATGTAAATGCGTTGGAAGTAGTTCCAAGAAGATTTACTAGACTAATACCTGGAACGGGCGGGTTGTCTTATGCGGAAAGGTTGGGCTGGCTTGGCTTGTATCCACTGGAGTTCAAAAGAGTAAGAGGCGACTTAATTGAAACATATAAGATCCTGAGGGTTCTTGACAGGGTATATGTGGAAAGAATGTTTCCCCTTGTGGGACAATCTAGAACTAGGGGTCACTGTTTAAAAACAAGGTGTCACCCATTTAAAACAGAGATGAGGAGAAATATTTTCTCTCAAAGGGTCGTGAGTCTTTGGAACTCGCTTCCTCAAAAGGCAGTGGAAGCAGCGTCTTTAGGTATTTCTCAGGCAGAGGTAGATAGATTCTTGATAAGCAAGGGGGTGGAAGGTTATCAGGGGTAGGCGGGAATGTGGAGTTGAGGTTACAATCAGATCAGCCATGATCATATTGAATGGCAAAGCAGGCTCGAGGAGCCGAGTGGCCTACTCCAGCTCCTAATTCGTATGTTTGTATTAGAAGCAGCAATGTTTAGAAAGGGATTGATAATGTAGCCAAGAACATGATTCATAACAGAACCCTCACCCCACCAACTCATAAATATAATTTTCTATATTCCATTCGCTTGATATCGCCCCTGTATCTATCAGTACCTTTTACATCAAAAATATGTGCTCACTCAGATCAAAAGATCTTTTATCATTCAAGTAATACGGCCAACCATATACTGACACAGAGAGATGAAATGAGGTGGAAGGAAGCATGTATGGAATATAAACGTCGTGATCGACCAGTTGGACCAAATGAATTGTTTTTGTGCTGTAAAACTCTGTAATGCAATACCAGATGGAACACCTGTTCATTACTTATGGAAGTAAGCGTGGAAATTGTGGAGACACTGGCCATAATCTTCCAATCCTCCTTAGATACAGGAGTAATGCCAGAGGACTGGAGAATTGCAAATGTTATACCCTTGTTCAAAAAAGTGTGTAAACACAAATCCAGCAACTACAGGCCAGTCAGTTTAACCTTGGTGGTGGGAAAGCTTTTTAGAAACGATAATTCAGGACAAAAGTAGTCACTTGGATTAATTCAGGAAAGGCAGCACTGATTTGTTAAGGGCAAATCATGTGTAATTAACTTGCTTAAGTTTTTTGATGAGGTACCAGAGAGGGTTGATGAGGGGATTGCAGTTGATGTGATGTACATGGACTTCCAAAAGGCATTTGATAAAGTGCCACATAACAGGCTTGTCAGCAAAGTTAGTGCCCATGTAATAAATGGGATAGTGGCAGCATGGATAAAAAAAATGGCTGAGTGACAGGAAACAGAAAGTAATTGTGAACAATTATTTTCATACTGGAGGATGGTATACAGTGGGGTTCCCCATGGGTCAGTGTTGTGACTCCTGCTTTTCTCGATGTATATTAATGACCTAGAATTGGGATCCTGGGCTTTATAAATAGGGGAATAGAGTACAAAAATAAGGACGTTATGATAAACCTGTATAAAACTCTGGTTTGGCATCAACTGGAGTATTGGGTCCATTTCTGGGCATCGCACATTAGGAAGGATGTGAAGGCATTAGAGAGGGTGCAGAAAGATTCACAAGAATGGTTCCAGGGACGAGGAACTTCAGTTACATGATAGGTTGGAGAAGCTGGGTATGTTTTCCTGAGAGAAGAGAAGATTAAGAGGCATCTGGATAGAGTAGATAGGGAGAAACTGTCCCCATTGGCCCAGGGATCCAGAACCAGAGGACACTGAATTAAGGTTTTTTTTCTTTCATGGGATATGGGTGTTGCTAGCAAGATGAGCATTTGTTGTCCATCCTTAACTGCCCTTGAGAGCTGAATAGCTTGCTAGGCCATTTCAGAGGGTTGTTAAGAGTCAACTACATTGCTGTGGGTCTGGAATCACATGTAGGCCAGACCAGGTAAGGACAGCAGATTTTCTTCCCTAAAGGACATTAGTGAACCAGATTGGTTTTTACAATAATCAATGATAGCTTCATGGCACCATTACTGAGACTGAGGCAAAAGAAGCGAGAGCAACATGAGGAAAAACTTTTTTTCTCATCTAGTGTTTAGGATCTGGAATGCACTGCCTGAGAGTTTGGTGGAGGCAGATTCAATCGAGACCTTCAAAGGAGAACTGGATTATTATCTGGAGAAAAATATTTTGTAGGGCTACAGGGAGAGGTAGGGGAAAAGGTAGGGGAGTGAGACTAGATGAGTTGCTCTTGCAGGGAAGCTGGCACAGACATGGCAGGCTGAATGGCCTCCTTCTACGCTATAACCATTCTATTATTCTATGACTAGGCACTTCCCATATCATTGTCCAGGAGGCCAAGAAATCTCACTTTATAAAACATCAATTTATAAGTACATTATATATCTTTTTAATTAAAATTTTTATTAATTCATGGAATGTGGCCATCCATAGGGATTATTTTCCATTTCTAATTGCCCTTGAGAAGGTGATGGTTGTTGTGTTATTGGCTCTTAACACAAACATACCAAACACTATGACAATGATTGGTCAACTAAACAAAGGGTTCTTTATTGAATAACAACAGGATGCTAGTAGAGCTCTTCAATACACATGCTACCTGCTGACTAACACTGCTCCAACTACAGTATCACATGTTAACTTGCATCACTTCCTGTGATGATGTATACTAGACTATTTACATATTCAGTAGTATCTTAACTAGTAGCAAAGCAATATCACAACAGTGGTGAGCTGTCTTCTTGAACCACTGCAGTCCATGAGATGAAGGTGTTAGATATAGCTCTTGGGGCGACAGGGATCAAAGGATATGGGGGAAAGCGGCAACAGGTTACTGAGTTGGATGATCAGCCATGATCATAATGAATGGCGGAGCAGTCTCGAAGGGCCGAATGGCCTACTCCTGCTCCTATTTTCTATGTTTCTATGTACTCCCACAGAGCTGTTAGATAAGGAGCACCAGGATTTTAACTCCGCAATGATGAACAGACAGTGATATATTTCTAAGTCAGGATTGTGTGTCACTTGCAGGGAAGCTTGGAGTTGGTGGTGTTCCCATGCACTCGCTGGCCTTGTCCAGCTCGATGATAAAGACCAGGGGTTGGGAGTGCTGTTGAAGACCTCTTGATGAGTTGCTGTAGTGCATCTTGTAGATCACCACATTCTTCTCAAGGGCAATTAGGGATGGGCAATAAATGCTGGCCTAGCCAGTGACGCCCGCATCCCATGAATGAATTTTAAAAAAGATGGTACACAATACTGGCATTTTGTGCTGATGGTGGAGGGAGTAAATATTTAAGGTGGTAGATTGGGTTGTGATCAAACTTCTTTGTCCTGGATGGTGTTGAGCTTCTTAAATGTTGTTGCAGCTGCACTCATCCGGGCAAGTGCAAATTATTCCATCACACTCCTGATTTGTGTCTTGTAGGTGGTGGAATATGTTTTGAAAGTCAGGAGGTGAGTCAACCACTGCAGAATATCCAGATTCTGACCTCTTGTAGCCACAGTACTAATGTGGTTTGTCGAGTTAAATTTCTGGTCAATAGTGACCCCAAAATGTTGATGGTGGGGTTTTGACAATGGCAATGCCATCAAATGCAAAGGGGAGGTAGTTAGATTGTCTCTTGTTGGAGACGGTCATCTCCTGGCACTTGTGAGGCACAAAAGATACTTGCCACTTATAGCTTAAGTATGAATATTATTCAAGTTTTGCTGCATGCTGGCATGGACTGCCTCACTATTTCAGCAAATGGAATTGAACATTGTGCAATCAACAGCAAATTTCCTTACTAATGATAGAGGGAAGATCATTGATGAAGCAGCTGAAGATCATTGGGTTTAGGACACTACCCTAAGGAACTCCTGCAGCGATGCCCTGGGACTGAGATGATTGGCCTCCAACAACCAGAACCATCTTCCTTTGTGCTCGGTATGACTACAGCCAGTGGAATGTTTTCCCCCGATCTCCATTAACTTCAATTTTACTAGGGCTCCTTGGTGTCACACTCAGTCAAATGCTGCCTTGATGTCAAGGACAATCACTCTCACCTAACCTCTGAAGTTCAACTCTTTTGTCCATGTTTGGACCAAGGCTGTAATGAGGTTTGGAGCCAACTGGCCCTAGCAGAACCCAAATTGAGCATCGGTGAGCAGATTATTGGTTACTAAGTTTCGCTTGATAGCACTGTTGACGATGCCTTGCATCACTTTGCTTGAAATTTTAACTCATCTTTTCTCTTTACAGATGCTGACTGATGTATATTTCCAGCATTTTCTGTTTTTGTTTTACATTTTGTTTCCCTATTTTTCTGTGTAGCTATTCACTATTTTACTTAGTTAGTTTCATATGACACGAATCAGAACTTTGCACTCTTGACTTTTGCCTATTGTTTTATTCCTCTTTTTTGTTTTTTCCTGTAAAAATGCTAAATAAGTGCTTACATCTGAAACATTAACCTTCCTTTTCTCTTTCCAGATGCTGACAGACCTGCTGTATATTTCCAGTGTTTTCTATTTTTAGTTCAGCTTGAAGTTTTCACTGCTATTCAAAACATCATGAATTGAAACAATTTTAAAACTCTATATCAATAGCGACAATATTGTATCTTTTAATCTACTGCTATACGGCATTTACATAATATGCTATTCCATTGTAACATGAAGAGAAATAAAACCTGACATTATAACAGCTCAAGTCAATGGAAGAGCACTCCAATTCAACTCACACAGCACAATAGCTGTTTAGTACCAATGATGAGATTTAATAGGAAGCCCATTGTCTGTCACAGCATGCTGTGACATCTATTCCTGATAAAAGATTAGAAAAGAAAAAGTCTGCATTTATATTGGTCCTTTCAAATTCACAAAACGTCCCAAATGCTTCACAGCTAATTAAATAATCTGAAGTGTAGTCACAGTTATTTTGAACAGCAAGGTCCCAAACTGAAATGAGATAAATGATAAATTAACCTGTTTTGGGGATGCTGATTGAGAGGTAAATGTTGGCCAGGACACGGGGATAATTTCTTGCTTTTCTTCAAAAAGTGCTCTGGAATCTTTTATGTCCACTTGATTGGGGAGTCAGGCCCTCAGTTTAAGGTCACGTTCAATAAATGGCACCTCTGACAAATCAGTGCTCTGTCAGTACTGCACTGAAGTGTCAGCCTTGATTATATGCTTAAGTCCCTGGAGTGGGGCTTGATCTCATGAGCTTCTGACTCTGTAAAACCAAAATAATTTCCTGGGAATAATGCAATCTCACAAATTCCATTCATATTTATCATACTGTAGAATAGATTGGAGTGTATTTTAAGAACATAACTAATATCTGGATGACAGTAATAGAGCGAGTGTGTCATCTGAACTCATTGTATTACTTTCTTATATTGTTGCCCCTCAATATATTAGCCATGGTGGCACTCTTTGTGTTTCAATATGCTGCATCACCAGCTGCCTCTGTAGTTGGCAAATATATTTAATTTGTTATCAGTTAGTTGTAGCAAAGGTTGTTACATCAGTAAGTAGATTAGGGGATATTTATTCACTTTATGTACCTGACAGCAAAAATCCTAACCTTAATATACTTTATTGCCCAGGGAATTCATTGTATTCAACCTTCATTTCCCCAATTGTTCTTATCTTTCTTTTTCTTATTCTTTCATTTCCTATTTCCAGCATCTGCAGTATTTTGCTTTTACTGATAACAGTGTTGTCGTTTATTCAAAACGGAAAAGGGTTGAACCAGATGATTTATGTCATGCAGATTCAAATCACATTGGTTTCACAGCTGGTTCTCCACATCCATCAGGAAAAGGGAGATTCACTGCTAAAGAGACAATTTAATTGTAGATCAGCTATAAGTTATGGATAAATGTTAATTTGCAGCTGCAATTTGAACAAGATATCTATGAATGGCCTTTAGCCATGTAAAATTGTGACAGAAGCATATTAGCACATTTAAGTTGCACATCCTAATGTGTCTTAAAATATGTGGGAAATATTGTTCTCTATGAGGTGAGTGAGGAAAAAAATCTTGAAATACTCAGTAAAGATCAATGAATAATAGAATGTAGTTCTAATAAAATTCAATATTAGAATTTTATGATACAGTACTTCATGATTACATTGACCTTTAGATGGAAGCCAATACAACCTCCAGTCCCTGTCAACCTTCCCCAGCCCCCACCATCAGCACCCAACCCTAGTATCTTTTCTCTGTTCTCAAACATATCTTCTTGAGTCTCCTAGTGTCCATGGCAAGCCTTTAAAAGGTTGCATTTTTCCTTGTAAATGGCCCTTGAACCTAGACACGGAATTCTGTGACAAAGCTGCAACCTTAATAATCACACCACATTGTTTTGACCTGTCAAGCTGGAAGCTTTGCTTTTATGGCTCATACGTACTTCAGGTATTTATTGCAACATAAACCCTAGCAACCGTATAAAAAACATTCTCCCATTCAATACACAGATTCCATCATTGACTGTATTCAATAACAAAACATTCCAAGGTGGAACCATTGCTACAATGCACTAATTAATAATTTCAACATTCTGGTGCTTAAACTACACGCCTACAGAGATCTGAACATTGAACAATTTGATTCCTTATTTTAACAGTAGTCAGTGCAAAGGCTTATTTATGATAATTCTGAATAGATTATATAAAATATCAATAAAGGACATAGCTTATAATGGTGAATCATTGTAAGTAATTTTTCACTAATTACAACAGCATCAAATACTGTTCAGAATTTACTTGTCATAATTAGGGTATATTTGTTCAACAACAGAAGATCAAAAACTGAAATTGATGATTTATTTAATCTTAGTCAGTGATAATTGTACATTGTAGTGACACAAATTCAATCTATTGAAACAGTGCCTTTTGATCGATATGTATGTACTCAATCTCCTTCTCAGGCAGTCCCTCAGGAATGAGGATGACTTTCTTCCACTCCAGGGTTGTAGGTCCTTAGATGACTGAATAGTCCAGTTCTGGATCCACACACTCTGCCACAGGTGGGGCAGGTGGTGTTTGGTGAGGCGAGTGAATGGAATGCTCGAATTTCCAAATGCTCGTTCCACTGTTTGCACTTGGTCGCTGCCTGGGAATGTCGACATTGTTTGAACTGGCTGGCACCTTTGCGGATGGGATACTTCTTCGCCATTTTGGGCAGTCTCAGGCAAGAGATTCCCACGAATCAGTAAGAATGCTGCATTGTTTCGGGGAGGCTTTAAGGACTATTCAGTCACCTAAGGACCCCAACCCTGGAGTGGAAGAAAGTCATCCTCGTTCCTGAGGGATTGCCTAAGAAGAAGATTGAGTACATACATATCATTTCCTCTGCCCTCCTGGTAGCCTCTTGTCGTGATGGAGCTCAGAGTAGAAAGCTTGTTTTGGGAGTCTTGTGTCAGGCATGTGGATGATGTTGTTCACCCAACGTAACTGACTAGCCATGATCAATGTCCCAATACTGGGGGTGTTGGCCTGAGAGAGGACACTGATATTGGAGTGCCTTTTCTGCCACTGAATTTGCAGGATCTTGCGGAGGCACCATTGGTGATACCTCTCCGGGGCTTTGAGATGGCTGCCATACAGTGTCCATGTTTCCAATACATACAGGAGGGCAGGTAACACTGCAGCCCTGTAGACCATGAGCTTGGTGCCAGATTTGAGGTCTTTGCCAGCAAACACTCTTTTCCTCAGACAACCAAAAGCTGTGCTGGCACACTGGAGGCAATGCTGAGTTTCATTGTTGAAGTCTGCCCTTGCTGAGAAAGATATGAGAAGTGATCCACATTGTCTAGTGGTTCGCTGTGGATCTTTATAGTCGAGGGGCAGTGTTGTGCTATGGGAGCAGGCTGGTAGAGGACCTTTGTCTTTTGCATGTTTAGCTTAAGGCCCATTCTTTCATATGCCTCCTTGAATGCATCAACGAGGTTTTGAAGCTCGGCCTCTGAATGGGCGCATACGCAAGTGTCGTCAGTATACTGCAGGTCGATGACAGAGGTTGGAGTGGCCTTGGTTCTGGACTGGAGGCGATGTAGGTTAAATAGTTTCTCGCTTTTCTGTATAGTAGATCTACTCCCACAGGGAGCTTTAAGGAGATGAGGTGGAGTGTTGTGACGAGGAAGATGGAAAAGAGCTTTGGTGCGATGACACAGCCTTGCTTGACCCCAGTTTGCATTTGGATTGGGTCAGTGGCAAATCTGCTGGCAATGATTACAGCTTGCATGTCGTCTTGCAGCAGGCGGAGGATGATGACAAATTTCTCCAGGCAGCCAAATTTGAGGAGGATGTTCCTTAATCCCTCCTGGTTGACAGAGTCGAAGGCCTTTGTGAAGTCAAAAAGGCCATGTATAAAGTTTGCTGTTGCTCCCTACATTTTTCTTGGAGTTGTCTTGCTGTGAGGATCATGTCCACTGTGCCTCTTGATGAACGGAATCCGCATTGTGATTCCAGTAGGAGCTCTTCAGCCACTGGGAGGAGGCGATTGAGAAGGAGTTTTGTGATAACCTCCTCTGTGGCAGACAGCAGGGATACCCCTCTGTAGTTACCGCAGTCGGTCTTCTCACCTTTTTTGAGGATGGTTACAATTACAGCATCTCGGAGAACCCCTCGTATGCTCTCCTCCTTCCAGGTGAGGGAGATGAGACCATGTATTTGTGTCAAGAGTGCCTCTCCGCTGTATTTTAGAATTTCACCGGGAATTCCGTTTACACCAGCTGCCCCTACTGCCTCTTCAACTGCGATCAGCTAACTCACCAGACCATTAACTGATTCCAACATTTTCCTGACCGATATATAGCTCAGGGGCTGAGGCTTTGCCCTTTCATTCTATGTAACTAGCAATTTTCTGATATAAGAAAAATGCAAAATTTTCTTTAAATTATGTTGATCTCATGTAGGGTCTAGCAATCAAATCAGAAGCGTTAAAATGAGAATCCCCTGTTGGCTCAGAAACTTAAAGCAGTGGGTAGTTTATCTACACAGATTAGGAAGTTACATGCTCAGTCATTGGTTAATGCCAAGTTAGCTGATCTCATCCAGGAAAATGGTAATGCTCCAATT
This sequence comes from Heterodontus francisci, assembly GCF_036365525.1. Lineage (NCBI taxonomy): Eukaryota > Metazoa > Chordata > Chondrichthyes > Heterodontiformes > Heterodontidae > Heterodontus > Heterodontus francisci. The sequence goes on from NC_090374.1 coordinate 89,096,130, forward strand.
GGCAGCAATGTTCTCAGGTCAGGACAAAAAGAATGCCCAGAATTCCTGCACTTGATCACTATCCGGTTACCCCTTCTAGAAAGTACGTGAATGTAAAATCAGCACTTCTGTGAGATCCTCCCTCGATCACCTCCTTTCGGGAGTGGGATGGAGGGGACGGATGGTAAACAAAACACACCAAACTGAAAGGAACTTAGATTTGACATCAAAAGCAAATAGATCAATTAAGAAAGGGGTATTAAAAAGGATCACTTTAACCTACATCAGATACATCTTTATGAATGCCAGAAGCATGATGATTGGGCTTGTTATGGTAATTGGAAACTCTGATAAAATAGGAATCTCAGAAACATGGTTAACCCCTAATGAAGGAGACAAGTAACAGTGCATAAAATTCTAAGTGTTCAGGAAGAACAGACTAGACAGAAAACAAGGTAGAGTCCCTCTGTTTGTCAGGAATACCTAGTTCAGTAAATGAGGTAGACCCACTGAACATAAGCTTCCCAATAGGATAGTCTGGTAGTGCAAAGGGTGCAAAGATAACAAAGATAAGGGTTGTTATATACCATCAGGTTAAAACATAGGGGAACACAGTTTATTCTAGGAAGATACAATGAAGATCTGGGCCAATCGAAGATTTTTTAAATTCATTCATGGGATGTGGGCATTACTGTGAAGGCCAGCATTTATTGCCTATCCCTTGAGAAGGTGGTACTGAGCTGCCTTCTTGAATCGCTACAGTCAGTGTGGTGAAAGTGCTCCCATAGTGCTGTTAAGTGGGGAGTTCCACGATTTTGACCCAGCGACGATGAAGGAGCAGCGATATATTTCCAGGTCAGGATGGCGTGTGACTTGAAGGGGAACTTGCAGGTGGGTGGTGTTCCCATTCACTTACTGCCCTTGTCCTTCTAGTGTTGGAGGTTGTGGGTTTTGAAGGTGCTGTCGAAGAAGCCTTAGCAAATTGCTGCAGTGCATCTGGTAGATGGTACACACTGCTATCATGGTGTGCTGGTGGTGGAGGGAGTGAATGTTTAAGGTGGTAGATGGGGTGCCAATCAAGCGAGCTGCTTTGTCCTGGATGGTTTTGAACTTTTTGAGTGTTGTTTGAGCTGCATTCAAGCAAGTGGAAAGTATCCCATCACACCCTTGACTTGTAGATGGTGGAAAGGCTTTGGGGAGTCAGAAGGTGAGTTACTTGCTGCAGGGTACCCTGCCACTGACCTGCTCTTGTAGCCACAATATTTATGTTGCTGTTCCAGTTATGTTTCCGATCAATGGTGATCCCCAGGATCTTAATGTTGGCAGTTTTGACAATGGTAATATTATTGAATATCAAGGAGAGATGGTTGGATTCTCTCTTGTTGGAGACAGTCATTGCCTTGCACTTGTGTGGCACGAATGTTACTTGCCACTTATAAGCCTAGGCCTGAATGTTGTCCAGGTTTTGCTGCATGCAGGCTTGGGCTGCTTTATTATCTGAGGAGTGGCGAATGGAACTGAACACCCACACTTCTGTCCTTATTATTGAAGAAAGGTCATTGATGAAGCAGTTGAAGATGGTTAGGTTTAGGACACTGCCCTGAGGAACTCCTGCAGTGATATCCTGGGGCTGAGATAATTGGTCTACAACAACCACAACCATCTTCCTGCTAAGTATGACTCTAGCTGGAGGTGTGTTTTCCTCCTGATTCCTACAGACTTCAATTTTACTACAGCTCCTTGATACCACACTCACTCAACTGCTGCCTTGATGTCAAGGGCAATCACTCTCACCTCACCTCTGGAATCATACTAATTGGGGATTTAAATCAACATCATATAAACTTAGCAAAGCCAGCAGTTTTAGGATATGAGCTAAATGTAACACATGACTGCTATCTCACCACTTAAGGCCTCTGGAGTCCCCCAGGAATCTATCCTTGGATCCTTTCTGTTCCTCATCCAGATTCTGCCTGTGGGTGGCATCATCAGAAAATATATGGTAAGCTCTGTCATGCACACTGATGACAGCCAGCTCTTCCTTACCATCGCCTCGCTCGACCCCTTCTACTGAAACTGTGCTGTCAGACTGCTTGTTCAATATACCATCTTGGATGAGCTGCAGTTTCTACAATTAGATATTACAAAGACCAAAGCCATTGTCTTTGGCCCCTGCTACAAACTTCGTACCCTTACCATCGATTCCATCCCCTCCTTAGTCATGGTCTCAGGCTGAACTAGACTGTTTGCAACCTTGATGAATTATTTGACTCGAAGCTAAGCTTCCAACCCCATATCCTCTCCATCACAAAGATCGCCTATACCTACTGCCATCTCTATAACTTTACTCAATACTAAACCCAAGTGCAACCCCTCCTACAAATGCTCCACCATTTCTGCCCTGAAATTCTGTCTCTCTGTGGCTTCTTTCCCACCTCCCTTTGCACTCTTTAAGGTTATCTGTCCAATGAGACCCATGTCCTGCTCCCTTCATCCGCTTTCCATTCAACTTCTGGCCATCCAGTTTCCCTCCCGGGCCTTCATGTTAACAGATATTGTCAATGGTTTCACCTCATCAGGCACTACACACCTCCTTTCAAAATTTTTGTAATCACCCCTCCATAAAAAACCCACCCTTGGTCCTCTGTTCTCACTAAACAATGCTCCATCTAGAACCTCCCTTTCTTTTCTAAGGTCCTCAAAGTCACCATTAGCTCCCAGCTCAATGTCCATCTTTCCTGAAAGTCTCTATTTTAATCCCTTCAGGTTGATTTCTAGCCTTTCCCCAACCTGACAGCACCGAAACAGTTCAAACCAAAGGCACTGTGACTGTTACTGTAGTGCAGTAACCCTTCTCATCCTCTTCAACGTCTATGCAGTATCCAATACAGTTGACCACACCATCCTTTTCCAATGCTACTCTTTCTTTGTTCAGCTCCATTGGGCCTGCATTGCAGGGTTCCACTTGTTTTGTTTCTGTACATAGCTGGAATATCTCTAGCAATAACTTCTCTTCCCATTCCCATCACCTCGGAAGTTGCCCAAGGATCAATCCTTGACCCCTCCGTTTCCTCATTTACAGTTGAAATAGTCTACATGGACTTCAGTAAGGCTTTTGATAAGGACCCGCATGGGAGATTGGTTAAGAAGGTGAGAGCCTATGGCATCCAGGGCAATTTGGCAAATTGGATCCAAAATTGGCTCAGTGGCAGGAGGCAGATGGTGACAATCGAGGGTTGTTTTTGCGATTGGAAGGCATGTGACCAGTGGTGTGCCACAGGGATCGGTGCTGGGACCCTTGTGGTTTGTAGTGTACATTAATGATTTAGATGTGAATATAGGAGGTATGATCAGTAAGTTTGCAGTTGACATGAAAATTGGTGTTGTAAATAGTGAGGAGGAAAGCCTTAGATTACAGGATGATATAGATGGACTGGTAAGATGGGCAGAGCAGTGGAAAATGGAATTTAATCCTGAGAAGTGTGAGGTGATGGATTTTAGGAGCACTATCAAGGCAATGGAATATTCAATGGATGGTAGGACCCTAGGAAGTACAAAGGGTCACAGGGACCTTGGTGTACTTGTCCATAGATCACTGAAGGCAGCAGCACAGGCAGATAAGGTGGTTAGGAAGGCATATGGGATACTTGCCTTTATTAGCCGAGGCATAGAATATAAGAGCAGGGAGGTTATGATGGAGCTGTATAAAACGCTAGTTAGTCCACAGCTGGAGTACTGTGTACAGTTCTGGTCGCTGTACTATAGGAAGGATGTGATTGCACTGGAGAGAGTGCTGAGGAGATTCACCAGGATGTTGCCTGGGCTGGAGCATTTCAGCTATGAAGAGAGGCTGGATAGGCTAGGGTTGTTTTCCTTAGAGCAGAGAAGGCTGAGGAGGGACCTGATTGAGGTATACAAAATCATGAGGAGCATAGATAGGGTAGATAGGAAGAAACTTTTTCCCTTAGCGGAGGTGTCAATAACCAGGGGGCATAGATTTAAGGCAAGGGGCAGGAGGTTTAGAGGAGATTTGAGGAAAATATTTTTCACCTAGAGGGTGGTTGGAATCTGGAACACACTGCCTGAAGGGGTGGTAGAGGCAAGAACCCTCACAGCGTTTAAGAAGTAGTTAGATGAGCACTTGAAATATCATAGCATACAAGGCTACGGGCCAAGTGCTGGAAAATGGGATTAGAATAGATAGGTGCTTAATGGCCAGCACGGACTCAATGGGCTGAAGGGCCTGTTTCTGTGTTGTATAACTCTAAGACTCTATGACATGCTACCACTTGACAACATCAGCTGCAGACATGAGGGTCACATTTTACCTGTACACCAATGAAACCCAGCTCTGCTTCTTTACCATTTCTGTCAAACCTTTGACAGCCTCTTCGTCCAACATCAAGTCTTGAGAATGCTTGATTTCTTCCAGCTCTACACTAGAAAGTCTGAAGCCATTGTATTCAGACTCCAGCTCAAATTTCCTCCACACTATTTATTTGCCCAATAGAAATGTGCATAATGATTATGCTTGGCAGGGATCCAAAATTATCTAGTCCTTCCTTCCTTGTTTTACTTCCACCACCACCGCCCCCACCAACCCCGCCACTTGCTCAAAGACTGTTACATTTCTAACTTTTGCCAGTTCTGATGAAGGGTCACAGACCTGAAACGTTAACTCTGTTTCTCTCTCCACAGATGCTGCCAGACCTGCTGAGTATTTCCAGCATTTTCTGTTCTCATTCCAAAATTATCTATCTCCACCAAATTTTCCACTCTGTTACAAGTTTGCATGATCATAATAAGTTTAAAGGAGATGAAACTCACCCCTACTGTCTTTGACTTTGAAGTGCACAACACTACGGATTGGAACTAGCTGGGGAGAGGCTGAAAGAGAGTAGACTCAAGATTTAACACGTCCAGTCACTGCAGAACTGTAATTGACATAACAAACAGAATCCTGAGATTAAGATTGCCAAATCATCAGAATACAAATCTGACATCATAAAATATTGAAACTGTAAAGCTGGTCAGGTTGCACCTTGAATATTGCAATCAGTTCCTGTAACCAAGGCACAAGGAGATCATCCAAGAACTGGAAGTGATACAGAGAAGAGTCATATATTTGATCCCTACCACTACTTAAGTCACCCTGACTCTGAATTTCCTTCCTCCTTCCCCACCAGGACTGCCACTGGCCACTCTTCCCCCACCTAATGCATGCACATCCCTGCTGGTAGCACATGACATTTCCCACTAATCCACCTCTGTTACGACTGCTCCCCAGAACCACTTAAATTGTGATGGTATGCCTGAGGTGCTGTAGTGACCCTGTAGATTTTCCTGGGAGCTGCCGATAGCTGACAGGAATCCTGCTACAACCCCCCAATCCAGGAAATGCCTGTATCATGACAGGATCAGGACAGCAAGTGGAACACCCATTCTGACATGTTGGGACAGAATCAGAAAAATACAACCTCAAGTATTAGAAAACTAAGTTATGAGGGAAAAAATTCAAGAGTTTTCAGCCTAGAAAGGAGATGAATGAGAACACCTGATAGATAGATATAAGGTACGAAAATTTACCAAAAAGGTTACCTGGGAGCACTACTGCAAGTTAAACCACAACTGTAGGACAAGGATACATAGCTGGTAACTAGTAAAAGAAAATTTAGGCTGATGTCAAGAAGTGCTTCATCAGACAAAGAATGATTAATATCTGCAATGGTCTTCCAGAGAGCTTGATGGAGGCAAAAATGATGGAGTCATTCAAGAGACAGTTCGATAGTGTGAGCTATCCAGCAGCAATTACTCACCAATAAGCTGATAACTGATGCTCAGACTGGGTTCTGCCAGAGTCACTTGGCTCTAGACCTCATTATAGCCTTGGCCCAAACATGAACAAAAGAGTTAAATTCCAGAGGTGAGGTCCAGCATAGAAGTCAACACCATCCAGGACAAAGCACCCCATCCATAACCTTAAACATTCACTTCCTCCACCACCAGTGCAATATATCATCTACAAGATGCACTGCAGCAGCTTGCTAAGGCTTCTTCGACAGCACCTCCCAAACCCATGATCTTTGTCACCTAGTAGGACAAGGGCAGCAGGCACATAGGAACTCCAGTCACTTGTAAGTTCCCCTCCAAGTCACACATCATCCTGACTTAGAAATATAATGCTTTTCCTTCCTTGTTGCTGGATCAAAATCCTGGAACTCCCTCCCGAACATCACTGTGGAAATACCTTCACCACACAGACTGCAGCAGTCCCAGAAGATGGCTAACCATCACCTTCTCAAGGGCACTTAAGGATGGGCAACAAATGCTGGCCTTGGCAGTGATGCCGACATCCAATGAATGAATGAAAAAAATAGAATGTACTCACTATTTCACTAGAAGTAACAAATATATATCCAAATATATTTACAAACTCAAAGTGTCATTAAAGATGGCAAGTGGAAGAATTCCACCCCCGAGGTGTGTTGACATGATTATGTGAAAGGTAGATTTAGTAATGAATTGTCCAGTGTAAGTAACGCAGATAAAATGGTGGTTTTAATTTAGACATTATTTCTCATACAGAATTTGCAGTGCAGTGGCAAGAACTGTTAATGTACCATTAAAGTAACATAGTTACTGGTGAGTTTATCCAAGACTTACACATTGCACAGATTGGACAAGAAGGAAAAAAGAGAAATAGTGAGAATGGGGCCTGCAGGGACAGGCTTTTCTGGAGAATGGCGATCATCTACATTCTCATTTCCATAATTATAAAGCCTTGGGGCACATTTCTCTTGCTTGCTGAGCTTGCATTTGCACTGTTTTTAGTGGTATTAAATTGCTAAGTGCTATTATTACAAAACAAATTTAAATGCGGTATTTTCAAAACTTAGATGTAGAAGCTGCCACTTTCTGGTTGATGTTAGGAGAAATAGCTGAGAAAATATAGTACAGTCTTCCTCCTTTAATTTAAAAAAAAAATTTTCTTGAGGTCTTTTCACAGAAGAAGGAAGGGAAACAGCAGCTGAGTCACCTAGTTCACTCGCACACACTTTCCAGCAACTGGCTTGAGAGCAGTGTTGACAGGTAGTTGCCTGAGGTGGAGAGGTGAGTTCATCTCGTCTTTCTTTCCAACAAGGAAAGGGTGGTGGTGAGGAAGAGAACCTAAACATGAGGGGATGAAATTAAAATAAACCAAGACTGTGTAGATGTATCCCAAAAATATTTTATTTAGACATCATTTAAAAATCCATTCACAGCTGCGGTCAATTGTAACAAAAAGAAGCAGCTGTGGGATTTGTATAGACCATCAAATATGTTGAAAAAACAAATAGATTTTGCCCTTGATAATTTTGAAACAAGTAAGAGAAATTGGTCCCCATCATGCCTCTTTATTGGGTGCAAAATTCAAGTTGGCTGAACTTCCCGGAAGTGGGGAAGCTGCCATATTTTCCAAGAACTGGGTGCAGCTAATTGTGCACATGCTGTACTCAGTTTCTCCAGTGGCCTAACCAGCGGTCCTTAAAAGGACAGTGAGGGACTGCTGAAGAACAGGTATGTTTTGGATATTTTACTTAACTTAAGCTGGAGCCCGGGGAGCATTCTTGTTCCTCTTGGTTCCACAGCAATACTGCAGGCTTCTATTGGCACCCTTCTCCCCCTCTCCCATTCTCCCCTCTTCTTGCCCACACCTTCCCACCAAAACGTAGCTGCAGGATGAGTCGATGTCTGAGTCAGTTGATGTTGAGAAGGTCCTGACCGGCAAGTTGCACTGGGACTCCCAATTGCCATCCTCAGTTCATTGGTATTGTGCTGTTGAGGGCTAATTTCCAGCAAGCCTCAGGCCTCTCTCTTCAGGCGTGCAGTCAAGATGCATCATACACTTTGCACTGGCTTTCGGTGGGAAAGCAATTTCCTGGCCATAATCAGTTTGTAGAGAAATAGAAAGAGTGATGTACTCCCATTTAAGGAACATATTTCAGACATAATTCAAACTGGGCATCAAAGAACAAAGAACAAAGAAAATTACAGCACAGGAACTGGCCCTTCGGCCCTCCAAGCCTACGCCGATCCAGATCCTCTATCTAAACATGAGGCCTATTTTCTAAGGGTCTGTATCTCTTTGCTTCCTGCCCATTCATGTATCTGTCTAGATACATCTTAAAAGACGCTATCGTGCCCGCGTCTACCACCTCCGCTGGCAACGCGTTCCAGGCACCCACCACCCTCTGCGTAAAGAACTTTCCACACATATCCCCCCTAAACTGTTCCCCTCTCACTTTGAACTCGTGACCCCTATTAATTGAATCCCCCACTCTGGGAAAAATCTTCTTGCTATCCACCCTGTCTATACCTCTCATGATTTTGTACACCTCAATCAGGTCCCCCCTCAACCTCCGTCTTTCTAATGAAAATAATCCTAATCTACTCAACCTCTCTTCATCGCTAGCGCCCTCCATACCAGGCAACATCCTGGTGAACTTCCTCTGCACCCTCTCCAAAGCATCTACATCCTTTTGGTAATGTGGCGACCAGAACTGCACACAGTATTCCAAATGTGGCCGAACCAAAGTCTTATACAACTGTAACATGACCTGCCAACTCTTGTACTCAATACCCCGTCCGATGAAGGAAAGCATGCCGTATGCCTTCTTGACCACTCTATTGACCTGCGTTGCCACCTTCAGGGAACAATAGACCTGAACACCCAAATCTCTCTGTCCATCAATTTTCCCCAGGACTTTTCAGTTTTAGTTTTTTAGTTTTAGAGATACAGCACTGAAACAGGCCCTTCGGCCCACCGAGTCTGTGCCGACCATCAACCACCCATTTATACTAATCCTACACTAATCCCATATCCCTACCACGTCCCCACCTGTCCCTATATTTCCCTACCACCTACCTATACAAGGGGCAATTTATAATGGCCAATTAACCTATCAACCTATATTTACTGTATAGTTCACTCTTGAATTGGATCTTCCAAAATGCATCACCTCGCATTTGCCCTGATTGAACTCCATCTGCCATTTCTCTGCCCAACTCTCCAATCTATCCGATGAAGGGTCACTGACCCGAAAGGTTAACTTTGCTTCTCTTTCCACAGATGCTGCCAGACCTGCTGAGTGGTTCCAGCATTTCTTGTTTTTATCTCCAATCTATCTATATTCTGCTGTATTCTCTGACAGTCCCCTTCACTATCTGCTACTCCACCAATCTTAGTGTCGTCTGCAAACTTGCTAATCAGACCACCTATACTTTCCTCCAAATCATTTATGTATATCACAAACAACAGTGGTCCAGCATGGATCCCTGTGGAACACCACTGGTCACATGTCTCCATTTTGAGAAACTCCCTTCCACTGCTACTCTCTGTCTCCTGTTGCCCAGCCAGTTCTTTATCCATCTAGCTAGTACACCCTGGACCTCATGCGACTTTACTTTCTCCATCAGCCTACCATGGGGAACCTTATCAAACGCCTTACTGATGTCCATGTATATGACATCTACAGCCCTTCCCTCATCAATCAACTTTGTCACTTCCTCAAAGAATCCTATTTGACCCTGAGCTAGGTTTCTGATCCCATAGCTCCCACTTCTGTAAAATTGCCTGCCTCTGGCCCAACTCAGACTATTTACTGCTGAAACCTTCAACCATGTTTTTATCGTCTCCAGAGACAACTATTCCACCATTATCCTGCCAGCACCCCCAATAAAATTCTTTCTTCCTCTGATTCTGGCCTAATGCATCCCTCCCTCTAACACTCCTGCAAGCCCTTCACCCACATCTCACAGCTTACACACACTGCCACCTATTCAAGCATAGCAGGCACATCACACATTGCACCACACTCACTGACACACTTCCCTTTCTCATAAAGGACAAGGTGTCTCATAACCAGAGGCAGTAGCACATAACCTATGGGATCAGGCATGATTGCATGTCTTTACCCCTGTGGAGGAGAGGTGCTCGCCATCATTGGAGCAGTCATGACTGAGGCTGTGGCCAGTGGCAGGTCTGAAACCATTGAAGATGCTGGTTTCCTCATTCCTAAGCCTCCTTGCCACTTCCCCCTCATCCCACAATTTCTTCTGATTTACAAGCTGCAGATGGTGTAAGCATGCACCTCTTACTTACCCCCACTGACTCCACTTACCACAACCCTACCATTCCACCTTTCTCCTTTCAGATACCCAAGAACTGCAACCTGGTCAGGCAGTGATGGAACAGCATGAGGTGGAAGAGCAGGAAGACAGTGATGAAGAAAAAAACATCTCGCACACTCAGTCACCTGCTCAGATACTGACACTCTGTGTAATTTAGAGAATAGCTTGAAGCGGGATCTGCACATGGTGAGACCGGTGGCCTTCAGCCAGGACAGGGGACAAGGGTAGTGCAGGTTCCAGCTCACCAGAAGGCAAGGTCACACAAGAGTTCTGTTGCAGATGGCTCAGGTGAGGACTACAGAAGAAGGCTGATGAGTATGCAAAATTAACTGCTTAGTGCATTGGCTGAAGAAATGCAAGCTGATACTGCTGCCAAGCAAGCTCAGACTGCTGCCATCATAGCTGCAGATGCCAATGTTCAAAGGGGCTTGCAATTGTCACAGCAGTCCAGCAACATGTCCTCCAACACACGGCTAAGATTGCTGAGGTGCCACCCTGGGGAATGGCAGTGACACTGTGGAATATGAACCTGCTGTCCTCTCTCATGATTACAGTATTTGTGTTCCCATCACTGCCAGTCCACCAGTGCACTTGCTTTTGTCTGTCAGCCAGCCAGCCTGGACCACTGCCACCCATGCCAAGATGGTGCAGTTTGAAGCCGGGCCTTTTAGGGCAAGAGCAGTTTCAGGTGTCCGACAAGGCCAACTGCAGTCTCCCCCACTGAAAGTCAGCATTCTCCCACCATCCATGCTGCATTCACTGGGATGGCACTGTATTGGAGCACTAGGACAGGCAAAGGCACACGGAAAACAGGCACTAAGGCAAGGGTAGCAACCTATTTTACCAGAAGAGGCTTTCTAAAAAGATTTAACAAAAGTAAAAGCTATTGCGAGTGTTACAACTAGGTGAGCAATGTGTCTGGGGGCCTCTTGCTGTCTTCACCTGGTCTTATTGTAACAGGGTTTAATTTTAAACAACTGTGTTTTGAGCTCCCCTTTTTGTGAATCCGTGTTCACAGTTTCCAATTATCAGGCAAAGAACTGAGCACACACAGGCTGTCTTTGGTTTAAAGCAGAAAGATGAAATGTATTAAACCTTAATCTTAATTCTAGTACGGTTCAAGCCTGTGGATATATGACATGCTCACGCTAACATGCACACGTGATATAAACATGCAAGATAGGGACAGAAAAGAGTAGAAGAGATAAGTAGAACAGTTTGAGGCAATATCTTGTTACTGTTTCTCGAGCTTGCTGTAGTCCTTGACTGAAGTTATATTCCTGAGTTTTGTTGGGGTCCATGAATCTTCTTAAAACTTTATTCACATGACAAACCTTTCTGTCTTTGCATTTCACATGTTGTCAATAGTTTTAGTTCCCTGAGAGATAGGAGGCAGGCAGGAGGTGTTCTTAGTTCCAGGAGAGCACATGGCGTTTTGCCTGGCATTCCTTTGTTTGGGAGTTCAAATTCAAAAAGCTCCCAGGATGCTCAGCAGGTTAGTCATGTGACTAGTTCCTTATGTGGAACAGTCTCTTCACATCCCTGTTGGAGGCTCAAATTTCTCTGCCCCAGCCAGCTAGCCATGTGACTAAAACTAGTCTGACCACTTCTGTGTATTGGAGAGCAACTGCAGAGTCTCCATTGTTTCAACATGGTCTGTTACCATGGAAATGTCTTTCCAGTCAGAGATTGCAACTTTTAAAGTTTTAATGTTCATGTGACATAATAATGTGTGCCTCAGTCTTGGCAAGTGGGGGTTTGCCTGACACCTCCACACCCAGGGGAATGAAATGCGATTTGAAGAAAATGGCGCATTTCATTTGAGAGAAATATAAGATACAGAAAGAAAACCATGCATTTCTCTCATTCATTTTCATTCATTCACCAATATTGAAGCTCATTAAAAATGGTCTGTTCTGAGCCAGGGCTGCTTTAATTCTCCCTTTTTTTCTCCAGGAAAGTTAGTAGTGGGGGGTTGCGGGTCCATCCTGAACTCCCTGATTCATGCAATCCATAGGGATCGTCCCTAGTTTGCCTGTGGATGGGGTTGACCTGCTCCGAGGTAATGAACTGGTGGGGATGAAGGTGGTAGCCCCCCCAGTAGTGAAAGAAAGACTGCAGGAGGTCAGAGAGACAGGGCAGTGGCAGGAGACAGACCCCTGCAGTTTCCCTGAATGTGTAATGGATCAGGCCATGATCAAACCAGCTCCCCCAGAGGAGACTGCATTGGCACCACAGGCAGATGACCATGAGGTCTGCCTGTCGGAGACTTTCTTTGCAAAGTTAGGAGACCCAGGGAATGAATTGAATGGACTTTCCCTAGCTGAGGCTCAGTGAGCTGACCCAGTATTGTGAGAGTTAGCACAGGCTGCCCAATCTGAAAGTGAAGCAGAGGGAGTGAGGTACTGATGAGGAAATGGAGTTTTCCACACAGACCTGAGAGCAAGGAGTGGACTGCAGTTCACCAGTTAGTGGTGCCACAGACGTACCGGAGAGAAATATTAAGAAGGGCCCACGAGACTATAGTGGCTGTACATGTCAGTATACAAAAGACCAAAACCTGCATAAGACAGCAGTTTGACCGGCCAAAACTCCACAAAGATGTGGTGGAGAACTGCAGAAGTTGCCACATATGCCAGGTTGAGGGGAAACATCAACTTACAGTGAAACCTGCACCCCTAAGTCCTGTACCGGTGTTAGGAGGACGCTCCAGCCGAGGGCTGTGAACTGTAAAGGACCCCCGCCGAGAACAAAAGGGGACAGGCAGGTACAAGGCTGGCAAAGGTTTAGAAAGGGAAGGGGAATAAGAAACCAAGAGGGCAAGTTAAAGGAGGTCTGGGAGGAACCCCGGATGAAAACCCCTACTGTCCGGTCAGCCAACCCCAAAAAATGTGAAAGATTAGATGCCATATCCTCCTATGTAAATGTAGACTCTAGACGCACCCCACCAGAGTGGCTAACAGCATTTACAGGAACCTGCAGAGACAAAGAAAGACCTCTAGGGGCAGAGAAACCGTGAGGGTGATGCCTCACCTAGTCGAAGAGCTGCAGGGGAGTGCAGTAGAGTCTGCACAAATACCTGCAGGCAGGAATATCCCAGAGAACAAAGGGGAGATTAACAAAGAATCCTCACCCACAGTCAGAATCAAAGAGAAACCACCCATCCCACTTTTCAGACCTCAACGGGAACAAAGACCCGAGGCAGCCATGGAAATGGGCAAACTGAAGAAAAATTTCCCCAAAGAACCACATGGTTACTGGGATACCAAAAAGGGGAAATTAAAGCAGTACTGGCACCAAGAAAAGACAGTTTTAGTAAGTTTTAGGATTCATGAATGAATGGGAATAAATGAGATAAATACATGGTTTTCTGTATCTTATATTTTCTCTCAACCCTTTTAATAAAATGCACATTTCTCAAATCACATTTCATTCTTTGGGTGTGGAGGTGTCATGCAGGCCCCCACCTGCCAAGGATGACGCATTATTAATTTTGCCACATGGACATTAAATTTCATATGGTTGCTGGGAAGAAGTGAAGGCCTGTTATAAGGACTGCCAGACCTCGGCTAGAAAGAAGACATTTGCATACTAACAGACATCGAAGGTGAGGAAGCGCATTCCAAGGCCTGCTAAGGAGGATACAATCCACAAGGGACAGGACTGGTTAGACCAGCTGGTCACATGACTACCTGGCTGTTCCAGGGTTTTCTTTTGAACTGGCCACAGAGAGTTTGAAGTTAGAGTGTCTGTTTGCTCCTGGACTGAAAAGTCCTCTCCTGGCTGGCTCGCCACAGCCTCTCCTGTCTGCTCCCAGCTCTTTCTCACAGAACTCCAAAACCCACTGAAAACACATGAACCCCAAGAGAGAAAGTCTCCTACTGTGAACAAGGTTTAAGAAGAAGACTGGGCCCCAATGAAAAGCAAGATCTACCTACAATCAAGGACTCTACAGTGAGCTCGAAGAACCATAACAACAACTCTTCAGATATTGCCTCAAACTTTTCCACTTTATTTTCCTTCTGCTCTTTCTGTCCCTATCTGCATGTGTGTATCGCGTATGCATGCTAGCATAGATGTGTCGTGTATCTGTAGACATTAACCGAATTGGAGTTTAAGTTTAATAATTTTCACTTTTCTTCTTTAAACCTGAGAAAACCTGTTGTGCTGGTTTCTTTGCCTTATAATTGGAAAGTGGTGAACAAGGATTAACCAAGGGGGATCTAAAAACATGGTGTGTTTAAAACTAAAACCCTGTTGCAGTATGACCAGGTGAAGGCTGAAAGGGAACCCTAGACCTCTTTCTCACCTGGTCATAACACATGTTTGATTGACCCCAGCAGCCCTATTTAATAGTGCACCTCACTGGCTGCTATTGCACTGCACTGCATTCCATTATACCAAACTCTGTGGCACCTCAGGCCTCACCATTCTGGTGTCAGGCTCGCAAAGGGAACAGTGATGAAATATGAAATTAACTGGATGAATTATGAAACAAAAGTCAACTGTTGAACTAAACTACAAATGGACACATTTATGCCACAGACAAAATGGAGTAAAGGTTAGGTGACCCCTTCTGTACTGTCAATAAGCATATCTGTCTATTGAAGATGAAACCCATTACCCACATCTGAATTAGGTTTGGGGAAAACATATTGAAATGAAAAACAGCCCATTCCATGCGAACAACTCCTATTTTCAGGAATGGAGCTAACAAAGACTGTTGTAATAAAAGCAAAATACTGCGGATGCTGGAAATCTGAAATAAAAACAGAAAGTGCTGGAAAAACTCAGCAGGTCTGGCAGCATCTGTGGAGAGAGAAGTAGAGTTAATGTTTCAGGTCAGTGACCCTTCATCAGAACTGTTGTAGACAGACTGACTCCACAGCCAAAACTAAAATAATAAGGGTGAAGAAGTGTCCATTCGTCAAAATGGACCACATTGAGACACTATCATGGAACAATGGTTCCCATATCCTGGAACATTGTATGAATCACCCCAGGGGAGAGAGCCCTTAGTCACCTGACCGACACCCCAACCTGACAAGTTTTTACCTTGGAGGATATCTCTTATTTATTATAAAAATGTTGGAAGCAGTTCAGAGATACAGCACTGAAACAGGCCCTTCGGCCCACCGAGTCTGTGCCGACTATCAACCACCCATTTATACTAATCCTACACTAATTACATATTCCTACCACATCCCCACCTGTTCCTATATTTCCCTACCACCTACCTATACTAGGGGCAATTTATAATGGCCAATTAACCTATCAACCAGCAAGTCTTTGGCATGTGGGAGGAAACTGGAGCACCCGAAGGAAACCCACGCAGACACAGGGAGAACTTGCAAACTCCACACAGGCAGTACCCAGAATTGAACCCGGGTCGCTGGAGCTGTGAGGCTGCGGTGCTAACCACTGCGCCACTGTGCTAATACCTGGAATGGGCAGGTTGTTTTATGAGGAGAGGTTGGACAGACGAGGCTGGTATCCACTGGGGTTTAGAAGAGTAAGAGGCAACTTGATTGAAACATATAAGATCCTGAGGGGTCTTAACAGAGTGGATGTGGAAAGGATGTTTCCCCTTGTGAGAGAATCTAGAACTAGGGGTCACTATTTAAAAATAAGGGGTCGCCCATTTAAGACAGAGATGAGGAGAAATTTTTTTCTATCAGAGGGTCGTGATTCTTTGGAATTCTCTTCCTCAAAAGGCAGTGGAAGCAGAGTTTTTAAATATTTTTAAGGCAGAGGTAGATAGATTCTTGATAAGCAAGGAGGTGAAAGGTTATCGGGGGTAGGTGGGAATGTGGAGTTGAGGTTACAATCAGATCAGTCATGATCTTATTGAATGGTGGAGCAGGCTCTAAGGGCCGAGTGACCTACTCCTGCTCCTAATTCATATATTTGTATGTTCATATGTATGTATAGAGAGGGCAGAACAGCAGAACAGCTAGAAAAGGTATTTTCCGGCAGAACAGCTATGAGACTGTTCCAACGAAGCAGATGCCCTGCTGACTACATCTTCTAACTACTGCAGTTCAGAAATTTCAAGATGATTTTGTGATTCCACATCTGCAGAAGTGAACCAGGTATGTCCCCATTGACTTCGGATAGAAGCTTAACCACAAGGAGCCTGCAACACTTCATTCCTTTCAAGACAATGAAATTCAGGCCTGCATCCATAGAACCACAGAAAAATTATGGCACAGAAGGAGGCCATTCAGCCCATGTCTGTGCCAGCTGAGAAAACTAGCCGCCCAATCTAATCCCACCTTCCAGCACCTGGTCCGTAGCCTAGCATTGATGAAAGATTTCCTCCTGAAAAGCTTCTAAAGGTTTTCTTAAAACAACAAACTCCTTTACCACAATTGGACTCTAACTGTATGTTACCATTCTACTCTCTATCTTTCCTTGTGTGTGTGTGTGAATGCATGAGTGGGAGAGGTTGCGAACATTTCTCGGTTAGTAAGAATAAATATTCGTTTTTTTTTAACCTACAAGAAATCATGTTATTTGTCTCTATATTTCATCCTTATAACACTAAGGGACAAAAACACTAGTTTTAAAACACTATCTGTGGTCAGCTGAGAGGTGAAAAGTGGAAGTCACCCACACTACTTCTCCCCTATCCGTAACATTGGTATATACTATACACCCTGCACCCTCTATGCCTGAATGTCTAGACTCATGTTTGCAACATTTTATTCAAGACAATGGAAATAGTTTGGAAAACCTTTGTTAAAAACACACTAGCAATTTTAATTGTTAGACTAATATCAGGCGCCAGTGAGGATATTTTAAATATATTTAGTGAGGAAGATGTTAAGATGTTTTAACCCGTTTTCAACCGTAGTTGTTGTGGATCTGCAGGAAATTAAGGCAGAAAATAAGAATGGGCTGAATGTTATCCGGCCAGCAGGAGCGGAATTGGAGGCATGGGTGGGCCGGAAAATTGGGAGGGGATGCGCTCACCCATAAACCTGATGTTATGTTCAGATTCCCAGCTGTTTAAAGGTGGCAGCATTGTGCCACCATGGGAAGGCAGCCATGATGAATAGTGGGCTAGGGGAAGAGGGGGAACAGAGGCCATTGTTGGCCTGCAGAGCTGAGCTCTGTGCAAGGGTGGACGCATTTTTATTTTATTTTTATTTATTTAGAGATACAGCACTGAAACAGGCCCTTCAGCCCACCAAGTCTGTGCCGACCAACAACCACCCATTTATACTAACCCTACAGTAATCCCATATTCCCTACCACCTACCTACACTAGGGACAATTTACAATGGCCAATTTACCTATCACCTGCAAGTCTTTGGCTGTGGGAGGAAACCGGAGCACCCAACGAAAACCCACGTGGTCACAGGGAGAACTTGCAAACTCTGCACAGGCAGTACCCAGAATTGAACCCTGGTCCCTGGAGCTGTGAGGCTGCGGTGCTAACCACCGCGCCACTGTGCCGCATTATCGGGTGCTGGGCTCTCTGCAGGGTTGGGTGCAGTCTCAGGTGCTGGGAGAGTGACCACAGTCTCAGGTGCCAGGCTGTCTACAAGGGAGGACACAGTCTCAGGTGCCAGGCTGTCTACAAGGGAGGACACAGTCTCAGGTGCTAGGCTCTGTGCAAGGGAGAGCACAGTCTCAGGTACTGGACTCTCTGCAAGAGTGACCACAGTCTCGGGTGCTGGGCTCTCTGCAAGGGTGGGCGCAGAGGGGCATTAGCACGTCTTCAGAGGGGTGTAACAAGGGGAAGATCCCAAGGCAAGATTTTCTCTCCAAGGATAGCGCACAGGAGGGGCAGAGACCAGCTGGCATGGGTCTCATGCACCCAGTCTTTGTTGGCCTCCATTGTTGCGCAGGAGTGGCTTAGATGGAGGGAGGGCTAGGATCTGTCTCGGCACACCGGTGAAGCTCGAATAGGAGAGTGGCAGCAGCAGGCCACACTAAGAAGGGCCTATATGCACCAGAGAGTGTACCGGACTCGCCTCAACTACGTGCAAATGCCTGAGCGACAGTGTCAGCAAGGGAGGCTGTCACAGACTTATACACCATGTTGCACGACGAGCTGCAATCCATGGGCTGCAGTGGACATTCAATGCCCGAGGCCTGGAAGATCACCATGGCACTCACCTTCAACGCATCCGTCTATTTCCTGGGATCCACTGCTGATGTGTATGGGATCTCCTAGGCAGCAGCCCATTGCTGTATCAAGGAGGTGACCAATGCCATGTTCAAGAGGGCTGCAACTATGTGCAATACCAAACTGATCCTGACAGTCAGCAGTGAGGACTATCGGCTTTAGTGCCATGTCGTCACCAAGGCTCCCATGGAATAGCCAGTGGCCTTCAGCAACAGGGAGGGTTTCCATTTCATCAGCATACAATTGGTCTGCGACCACCTGAAACGCATCCTGCAGATGGGTGCCTGTTTCCCAGGAAGCAGCCACGATGCCTACACACTTCAACAGTCCCAGGTGCCACAGCTTTTTCAGCCGCTCACTCGCCTTTGGGAATGGATTCTTAGGGACAAGGGCTCCCAATGAAGATATGGCTACTCACCCCTATGAGGAACTGTTGCACTTCAGCAGAGGAGAGGTACAACACTTTCCACGGGTCCACCCAAGCAACCATCGAGTAGGCCATTGGGCTGCTGAAAATGAGATTTGATGCCCGGATTGATCCGATGGAGCCCTGCAGTATGTCTCAGTGAGGGTCTCGTGTATCATGGTGGTCTGCTGTGCGCTGCACAATCTAGCACTGCAGAGGGGGGAGGTCTTGCATGAAGAGGACATGGTTGATCAGCAGTCCCCATCCAATGAGGAGGATATGGTGTAGGCTACTGTGCAGGCAGCACTGGATCTTGATCCCCTTGCACCAGAGGCTCGGGCCATTGAGATATGTACAAGGGCTCAAGCCTAGGCACGGGACAATCTCATACATACCAGTTCCTGGCACCAAGATGGCCTCTCAATGAAGACTCACTTCACTGTATTCCACCTTTCGCCCCCTTCCTATCACACTCCAGTGTCAAGTGCTCATGTTCACCATGCACTCTGACACATCTGAGACGCTGATCAAATGCAACCTGTTACTACTGACAGGCAGGCCCCCCACCTGCCAAGACTGAGGCACACATTATTTTGCCACATGAACATTAAAACATAAAATTCCAAGCCCCTGATTGGAAAGACATTTGCATAATAACCAAGAGTGTTGGAACAATGGGGACCCAGTCGTTGCTTCCCCAATACACAGAAGAAATGGTCAGACTGACTGACTGTTGGAGGTTTTGAATTTGAACTGCCAACAGAGGATTTGAACTCAGAAAGCCATGTGCTGCCAATTGGAACAGAACCTCCTCTCCAGTCCTGCCTGCCTCCATCTCTTTCCCACGGAACTGAATCTTGTGAAAACATGTGAACTTCAAAGAGAGAAAAGTCTCCTACGTGAACAAGGTTTAAGAAGAACACTGGGCCCCGACTACCTACAATCAAGTGAGCTTGAAGCACAGTAAACAAGAAACTCTTCTGATATTGACTCAAACCCCTCTCTACTATATTTTCCTCTCCTCTTTTCTGTCCCTATTTGCATGTGTGTATCGCGTGTGCATGCTAGCATGGGCGCGTCATATATCCGTAGGCGTTACCGTATTAGAATTTAAGTTTGAATAAAATTTAATCTTTCTTCTTTAAACCACAGAAAACCTGTGTGAATTGGTTTCTTTGCCTTGTAATTGGAAAGCTGTGAACAAGGATTCACAAAAGGGGGAGCTCAAAACACAGTGTGTTCAAAATAAAAAACCCTGTTACAATAAGACCAGCTAAAGACAGTAAAAGACCCCGAGACACCTGGTCGTAACAGAAATTTGGTTGCTAGCATCCAGAATTTTACCCACAGATGAGCGAGTGAAATTGGAAGTGGGAGCTAAATAGTTCCCAATCAAAAAAAGCAAAATATCAATACAGGGTTTCTTGTGGTTGTGTGTGATTGAATACTAACATGTCTGCAAATGAAGTGAAAGAGCACTTGGCGTGCTGCAATGGCACCCGCTTCTGGTGCTGCTGCCAAAATTCATCCCAATGAGTGAGCACCTTCCCTCTGGTGCAAGGTTATGTCTGTCTGGTGTTTCGGAGGGATGCCAGGTCAGCGGTGCAGGTGCTCAATCAGTAACTTGATGCTCACAAAATTCCATCGACCTTGCCATGTCCTAAAGCAAGAGCTGAACAGCTCCTCATAAGTTCCATGGCTTTCTCCTGAAAGAGGATGAGGTACTTCAGGTTGGGCAAGTACACCATTCCCTCTCACCCTTCCCAAACTCTGGTGCTTCACAAGAAGATAAGAGATAGCAGTTGAGAAGTGTGTCAAATGGCATGTTTTTTTCATTCATTCCTGGGATGTGAGCATCGCTGGCCAGGCCAGCATTTGTTGTCCATCCCTAATTGCCCTTGAGAAGGTGGTGGTGAGCCATCTTCTTGAACTGCTGCAGTCCATGTGGTGTATGTATAACCATACTGCTGTTAAAAAGGGAGTTCCAGGTTTTTACCCAGAGACAGTGAAGGAACAGTGATATAGTACCAAATCAGGATAGTGTGTGGCTTGGAGGGGAACTTGCAGGTGGTGATGTTTCCATGCATCTGCTGCCCTTGTCCTTCTAGGTGGTAGAGGTTGTGGATTTGGAAGATGCTGTTGAAGGAGGCTTGATGGGTTGCTGCAGTGCATGTTGTATAAGCTACATATTGCTGCCACTGTGCACCTGTGGTTGCGGGAGTGAATGTTTAAGGTGGTGGATAAAAAGCTGATCAAGCAAGCTGCTTTGTCCTGGATGATGTCAAGCTTCTTGAGCGTTGTTGGAGCTGCGCTCAACCAGGCAAGTGGAGAGTATTCCATCAGACTCCTGACTTGTGCCTTGTGGACAGACTTTGGGGAGTCAGGAGGTGAGTTACTCATGGCAGAATTCCCATGTGTTTTTCATTCATTCCTGCTCTTGTGACCACAGTATTTATATAGCTAGTCCAGTTAAGTTTCTGGTCAATGGTAACCCCCAGGACAAGGATAGTGGGGGATTCAGTGATGGTAATGCTGGTGAATGTCAAGGGGAGATGGTTAGATTCTCTCTTGTTGGAGATGGTCATTACCTGGCACTTGTGTGGTGTGAATGTTACTTGCCACTTATTCGCCCAAGGCTTAAGGTTGTCCAGGTTTTGCTGCATGCAGGCACAGACAGCTTCAGTATCTGAGGAGCCGTGAATGGTACTGTACAATCTTCAGTGAACAACCCCACTTCTGACCTTATGATGAAGGGAAGGTCATTGATAAAGCAGCTGAGGATTGTTAAGACCGAGTTGGCACTTGTGTGGTGTGAATGTTACTTGCCACTTATTCGCCCAAGGCTTAAGGTTGTCCAGGTTTTGCTGCATGCAGGCACAGACAGCTTCAGTATCTGAGGAGCCGTGAATGGTACTGTACAATCTTCAGTGAACAACCCCACTTCTGACCTTATGATGAAGGGAAGGTCATTGATAAAGCAGCTGAGGATTGTTAAGACCGAGTTGGGGGCAGTGCACTGTTAATTCAGTCCCACTTCTCCACAGGCCACAACATATCAATAAATTCTCCCACTTACCGAATCAACCTATTAGATACTCTATTTATCCCCAGAATAAAGCACACCACCAGGTTTCTTTAATAAACAACAAAATCATCCATTTATTATAAACCAAGTCTGAAGCAATAATGAAGTAAATATATACACAAATTGAAATATTAAAGCCCCGGATTTTTATCCTAGCCCTGACGCATATGCACATACATCCAAAAACTGGTTAACTGGGAAAAAAATGGGATTTTTGTTTACAGCTGTTACGAAGAAATAGTAGGATTAAAAAAAAATTTGGACTGAATATGGAAGTCCTTTGTTTTGGTGAGGTGTCCCGAAGTTGAATTGAGCTGCCACTAGGAATCTTTCTAGGCAATGTTGATAAATAGTCTGATTTGGTAGGCGGTCAAAGAAATTAAACTATGGAAGGCTTCACATAGGTCTTCCAGCAGGTGTGCAGCAACAAAGGGTTTAGTTCCAACACATTCAATGCAAAGTCCTTTTTGAAGATGCAAGGTTTCTGCAAACATTCAGGAATTCTCCAAAATACAGGAGGCAACAGTACAATTTCATACAAGCTTTTGCTTTTCAAGAGCAGGGATTCTTCAAAGAAAGGTAACAGTGGTTCTGGATGTTCTTCTGATCTCTAACAACTCCCCTTTAGTCCAAAAAAAGAAGCTGGCTTTTAACAGTTCAAAGTGAAACCAAAACAATTCCCAGGTTCAGTCCCATGATAATCATAAATCCTGTCTTGTCACAACTCAAAATAGCTCTTAAGTTAAATCCCCTGTGGTGTTTACTTGAAATAACATGTTTTCCAGTACTTGTTTACTGGAAAACCTTTTTGTTCACCTTCCTTTTAAAAAAACACTCAAAGTTTAGCAATCTCCAGATGATTCAATGTCCATGGAATCCTTTTTCAGTTTTTAAAAATATAGATTCCCAAGTTTTAACACAAAAATGGAAACTCTCCTAACAAGATGCACACTCCTGACTTGTGCCTTGTAGATGGTGGACAGGCTTTGGGGAGTCAGGAGGTGAGCTACTTGCTGCAGAATTCCTAGCCTCTGTCCTGCTCTTGGGGTGATTTGTTCGTACGATTGGAGAGGGTTTAAACTAACTTGGCAAGGATGTGGGAACCAGGAGGTAATATTAGTAAGGAAAACCAAGGTGCACGGAGAATTGGGTGAGATATATCACACCAGAGTAGGAAATATTAAAGCATTAGATAGGGTCAGTGTAAGAGGGAATGTAATAAGGTCAAAATTAGGTTTACTGTGCATTTATATGAATATACAGAATGTAGTCAATAAGGTTGGTGAGTTGCAGGTGCAGATTTCTGTGTGGAAATATGATGTTGTAGCAATAATGGAGATCTGGCTCAAAAAAAGGCAGGATTGGATACTAAATATTCCAGGATACCAAGTGCTCAGGAAAGATAGGGAAGGAAGGAAAGGAAGAGGGGTAGCTGTATTGATTAAGGAGAATATTACGGTGCTGAAGAGAAAGAATGTCCTCGAGGGGTCAAGGACAGAACCTATTCAATTAGGGCTAAGAAACAATAGAGGTACGATTACATTGCTGGGGGTATTCTCTAGGCCACCAACTAGTGGGAAGGATATAGAGCAACAAATTTGCGAAGAAATTACAGAGAGGTGCATATGACAGATGTCAGGTGAATAATACAATTGAGAACCAAACTAAATATCAGCCGGGAAGTGAAGAAACAAAGAAGACAAGCAAAGAGAGAGAATCAGAAGAGACTCATGGGTAACATAAAAGGAATCTAAAAGTCTTCTATGGGCATATAAATAGTAAAAGGGTGGTAAAAGGAGCAGTGCGCCCAATTAGGGACCTAAAAAGGGATTTACGAATAGAGGCAGAGGGCATGGCTGAGTACTAAATGAGTACTTTGCATTTATCTTTACCAAGGAAGAAGATGTTGCCAAAGTTATGTGAAAGAGGAGGTTGTTGAGACATGGAATGGGCTAAAAATTGATAGAGAGGAGGGATTAGATAGGCTGGCTGTACTTAAAGTTGATATGTCACCAGGACCGGATGAGATGCATCCAAGGATACTTCAGGAAGTAAGGGTAGAAATTGCAGAGATACTGGCCATAATCTTCCAATCCTCCTTAGATACGTGTGCTCCCAGAAGACTGGAGAATTGCAAATGCTACACCCTTGTTCAAAAAAGGGTGTAAGGAGAAGTCCAGCAACTACAGGCCCAGTCAGTTTAACCTCGGTGGTGGGAAAGCTTTTACAAATGATAATCTGGGATAAAATTAATGGACACGTGGATAAATGTGGATTAGTTAAGGAAATCCAGCACGGATTTGTTCAGGGGAAATCGCGTTTCACTAATTTGCTTGAGTTTTTGATGAGGTAACAGGAAGGGTTAGTGAGGGGATTGCTGTTGATGTGGTGTACATGGACTTCCAAAAGGCATCTGATAAAGTGTCAAATAACAGGCTTGTCAGAAAAATTAGAGCCCATGGAATAAAAGGGACAGTAGCAGCATGGATATGAAATTGGCTGAGTGACAGGAAACAGAGAGTAGTTGTAAACAGTTGTTTTTTGGACTGGAG
This sequence comes from Heterodontus francisci, assembly GCF_036365525.1. Taxonomy (NCBI): domain Eukaryota; kingdom Metazoa; phylum Chordata; class Chondrichthyes; order Heterodontiformes; family Heterodontidae; genus Heterodontus; species Heterodontus francisci. Next base: position 89,120,459 of record NC_090374.1, read on the forward strand.
GATGGTGTACAGTGGGTTTCCCCAGGGGTGGGTGTTAGTACCCCTGCTTTGCTTGATATGGCAGATGGAGTTTAACCTGGACAAATGTGAGGTAATGCATTTTGGAAGGTCTAATGCAGGTGGGAAGTATACAGTAAATGGCAGAACCCTTAGGAGTATTGACAGGCAGAGAGATCTGGGCATACAGGTCCACAGGTCACTGAAAGTGGCAACGCAGGTGGATAAGGTAGTCAAGAAGGCATACGGCATGCTTGCCTTCATCGGTTGGGGCACAGAGTATAAAAATTGGCAAGTCATGCTGCAGCTGTACAGAACTTTAGTTAGGCCACACTTAGAATATTGCGTGCAATTCTGGTCGCCACACTACCAGAAGGACGTGGAGGCTTTGGAGAGGGTACAGAAGAGGTTTACCAGGATGTTGCCTGGTCTGGAGGGCATTAGCTATGAGGAGAGGTTGGAAAAACTCGGATTGTTTTCACTGGAACGACGGAGGTGGAGGGGCGACATGATAGAGGTTTACAAAGTTATGAGCGGCATGGACAGAGTGGATAGTCAGAAACTTTTTCCCAGGGTGGAAGAATCAATTACTAGGGGACATAGGTTTAAGGTGAAAGGGGCAAAGTTTAGAGGGGATGTGCAAGGCAAGTTCTTTACACAGAGGGTGGTGAGTGCCTGGAACTTGCTCCCGGGGGAGGTGGTGGAAGCAGGTACAATAGCGACGTTTAAGATGCATCTTGACAAATACATGAATAGGAAGGGAATAGAGGGATATGGTCCCCGGAAGTGCAGAAGGTGTTAGTTTCGGCAGGCATCAAGATCGGCGCAGGCTTGGAGGGCCGAATGGCCTGTTCCTGTTCTGTACTGTTCTTTGTTCTTTGTATTTAGATGACTACTTGAAATGCCATAGCATACAGGGCTACGGGCCAAGTGCAGCAATATAGGATTAGAATAGTTGGGTGCTGTATGACCGGCACGGACACGATGGGCCGAAAGGCCTGTTTCTGTGCTGTATATCTCTATGACTCTTGTGGGTCTATCCTGCCGGTGGGACAGGACATGCCCAGGGATGGTGATTCAGGAGTCTGGGATATCAGCTGTAAGGTATAATTAGTGAGTATGACTATGTGATGCTGTTGCTGACGAGTCTATGGGACAGCTCTGCAATTTTCACACATGTCCCCGGATGTTAGGAAGAGGACTTTGCAGGGTTGACTGGGCAAGGTATGCCTTTGTCGTTTCTGGTGCCTTGGTCGGTGTTGGCTGGTCCCTCTGGTTTTATTTTATGTGAGGGGTGAAGTAAGAGATATCCTGGTAGGAGGTCGTTAAAGTAGAGGAAGGGATCTTAGGCTTGTGCATGTAAACTGCTGCAAGGGGAGCTGAATTGCCATAGTGTAAGATGTCAAATTGGAACTCGCCCACCCCCGACCCCTTAACCAGAGAGCACTGTGTAGGGTTATTTGAGCAAGTGTTGCTTTAATAGGGTGAAAAGTATGTTAGTGCCCAGGGTGAGGAAAGAAGAAAAGGGAGAGCCTGCCTTGCTATAGATGTAGAATTTTTAGACATACTGTTCTGTAGTCCTGGGAGTGAGGGAGTTGGCAGGCAGTGCTCGGGCTACCTCCCTCCAGGTAACCCTTGTGATAATTCTGGTTACTTGATGGTCCAACATCCAGGAATTTGTTCATCCTGCCTCCAATGCCCTCCAGGAAGACTTTGATGTCTAAATGAGTGAAGTTGTGTATTCTTCTTCTCTGGTTTGGCTACATGCCCAGCTACCCTCTGGCACAGATGGTGTTTCAGTGTCATAATTCTGTAAAAAGTGTAATAAAAATATAAAAATATATAGTGAAGTTAAAGAGCTAAACATTGGCTGGGATTTTACGTTGGGCGGACGGGAGCTGGCCACCAACTGAAAAGTTGGTGGCGAACCCGCTTCCGCCTCGCCTGGGGATCCGTTCCATATTTTATGGGTCCCCAGGCTTTAATTGTTCCCAGGCGGGACTTACACTCGCTCGAGGGATGAAGTCCCGCCTCATTGAGCTGCCGGCCAATCAGCGGGCCAGCAACTCTTAGTTCCAGCAGCGCCGCCAGGAGCGGTGGCCACAGCCCAGTCGACTGCAAAGAAAGACATGGAGCTGGGAGTTAAAGTAAGTTTTGGTTGCCTCACCGGAGGTAATTGGTCGGGCCCCGGTGAGGCAAGCGTGGTTGGATGGGGGGAAGGGGGGGCGGGTTGGGTGTTTGGAGTGGTTGGGGTAGCGGGGGCAGCCCACTATCAGGCCCCCCTGGGACAATCGGCAGCCGCCTGGTATTGCCAGGCGGCTTCTCTGGGTCCTCGGCCGCCCGCTTGCCACCCGTAAAATCCGCATGGAGGCGGGCTCCTTAAGTGGCTCCTAAAGGGCCTTGATTGGGCTGGGGCGGGTGGGCCGTTTTCCACCCCCGCCACTCTACGTAAGGTGACAGCAGAGGTGGGATCGGCCCGGGAAAGCCTCCTGGAGGCTCCGCTCCATTTTACGCCACCCCCCGCCACCGTTCCGTTCACAGGGGTGGCGTGAAATTCCGGCCATTGTTTCTCTCTTACCTCTCTGCTGTTGTAGCGTGCAGGCTGAACTATCTTTTTGAAAGCTGCACAGAAGTGTCGAGGCATTTCTGCTGTTTATAACGATCTTATATTGGTTTTACACCAATGCCATCTCCCAATGGGTATGCAAATAACCAGATGCAGGAAACTCCTGTGTAGCTCCATCTGGTGGTAACTAGGGTGCAATTTGTTTTAAGGCCAACAGTGGTGTAACTGATCATGAGAAAATTCTAGGCCATAGGCCCTGAAAGGCTATGGGGCGGCACATTCTGGTATAAGTGCTGAGGGGGGCCCATCCATGGCCTCCACTACTGACTCTGCTAAAATATGTTTGGGCTGGGGGAGGTCCCATGCTTTTAATGTCTTTGGCAAGTTTAGGGAGCATCTAGGGTGTTCATCCTTCCCTGCTAAGGTGGCTGGAAAATTCAGTCAAAGAATCAGGTCTCCCTAGAAGAAAACTTCAGATGTCCCTGCAGCCTACTTGCAATGGAGGTCGGGGGGTGGGAGGGAGGCGGTTGGCTGGGGGTGGCATTTAAATGTTTTTTAAAACTTCCATAAATCTTTGGGGGTTGAGGCTTTGATCCACCCTGGACTCCAAGATGGATCCCACATCAGCCAATATGGTGTGCTTCCAGGTATACATGCACTATGGGCGGCACAGTGGTGCAGTGGTTAGCACTGCAGCCTCACAGCTCCAGCGACCCGGGTTCAATTCTGGGTACTGCCTGTGCGGAGTTTGCAAGTTCTCCCTGTGACCGTGTGGGTTTTCGCCGGGTGCTCCGGTTTCCTCCCACAGCCAAAAACTTGCAGGTTGATAGGTAAATTGGCCATTGTAAATTGCCCCTAGTGTAGGTAGGGAATATGGGATTACTGTAGGGTTAGTATAAATGGGTGGTTGTTGGTTGGCACAGACTCGGTGGGCCGAAGGGCATGTTTCAGTGCTGTATCTCTAAATAAAATAAAATAAATAAACCATATGATTGATTCCAAAGAAGGCCTGGGAATGGAGACTGTTCCCTGCTTACTTTACAACGGTGGCCTTGTGGATGGAGGCTCTGCAATTTTGGAAGGTACAGGACAAGATCAGGACTACACGGTGTCGTGACCTAGTTTCCAGCTGTTCTACTGTCTTCCACCTGAAGTTCGAGTGGAAGTACACTAGAACAGTCACAGATTTTCAGGGCTAGAGTGTTGGAAATAGAGATGTACAGTGACAGTGACTTAGAGGAAAATGGTCCTCGGAAACATTGTGGCAATGTGGTGGTATAAATAAAGGTGTACTTAAATAATTTTTTCCCTGAAAAACGGACTTTGAATCTTGTACTGTAATCCCATTTTCAGTCAGCAGATGCCACTACAGCTATTTTTACAACCTTTTTGAAACAATATACATTCATATTTAAATATTTTAAAAATGAATGTCTCTCTCAAGCGTTTCTAGTAACTTCTATTTGATTCACAATTTTTTTCCTTTGCTTCATTTATTGAACACGTTGCAATCTGCACATTGTAATTCAGTGGGTATGTTGCCCTGTGTGTATCACAAAATTACTTTTTAGCTTTTTATTCCATTCATTTTTATTTGCTTCCTCCTTGATTGTCCTCCAAGGGAAAAAAAAATCAATAAATTTGGATTGACAAATTAGCCGACAGACAATTTTTTTTCTTTCATGGGATGTGAGTGTCGCTGGCTAGGCCAGCATTTGTTACCCATCCCTAATTGCCCTTGAGAAGGTGGTGGTGAACCACCTTGTTGAACTGCTGCAGTCCATCTGGTGTAGGTACACTCACTGTGCTGTTAGAAAGGGAGTTCCAGGATTTTGACCCATTGACAATGAAGCAACAGTGATATAGTTCCAAGTCAGAATGATGTGTGACTTGGAGGTAAACTTACAGATGGTCGTGTACCCATGTGTCTGCTGCACTTGTCCTTCTCGGTAGTAGAGTTCGCAGGTTTGCAAGGTTTTTTTTATTATTCGTTCTGGAGATGTGGGCGCCACTGGCTAGGCCAGCATTCATTGCCCATCCCTAATTTCCCTTGAGAAGGTGGTGGTGAGCTGCCTTCTTGAGCCGCTGCAGTCCTTGGGGTGTAGGTACACCAACAGTGCTGCTAGGAAGGGAGTTCCATGATTTTGACCCAGCGACAGTGAAGGAACGGCGATATAGTTCCAAATCAGGATGGTATGTGGCTTGGAGGGGAACTTGCAGATGGTGGTGTTCCCATGTATCTGCTGCCTTTGTCCTTCTAGGTGGTAGAGGTTGTGGGTTTGGAAGGTGCTGTCGAAGGAGCCTTGGTGCGTTGCTGCAGTGCATCTTGTAGATGGTACACGCTGCTGCCACTGTGTGTTGGTGGTGGAGGGAGTGAATGTCGAAGGTGGTGCATGGGGTGCCAATCAAGCGGGCTGCTTTGTCCTGGATGGGGCCGAGCTTCTTGAGTGTTATTGGAGCTGCACCAATCCAGGCAAGTGGAACGTTTTGCATCACACTCTTGACTTGTGCCTTGTAGATGGGAGCAGGCGTTGGGAAGACAGGAGGTGAGTTATTCGCTGCAGAATTCCCAGCCTCTGACCTGATCTTGTAGCCACAAAATTTATGTAGCTGGTCCAGTTCAGTTTCTGGTCAATGGTAACCCCCAGGATGTTGCTAGTGGGGAATTCAGCAATGGCAATGCCATTGAATGTCAAGGGGAGATAGTTAGATGTAGGTGCTGTTGAAGGAGGCGTGGTGAATTGTTGCAGTGCATCTTGCATATGGTACACACATATAGTGACACTAGGCTTTGTCAGTTCGAGTACTTTGCCTGCTCTAACAGAGCAACTGCAAGACAGTTATTAAATGCCAGATTTTCTGAAAAGTTACAAGAAAGAAAATATGTTCTAAAGGATGTCAGAGAGTGCTTTACATCTAATGGCTTACTTTTAAAGTACGGTCACTGTTGTAGGCAAACACAGCAATTAAATCGTAGAAACAGCAAATAAGATAAATGACCAGATAATGGGGTTGAAAATGCACCATGAGAAATGCTCCTAGAACGTCAATAGATTGTGCAAGTGAGCTGTCCTCATATATGCAACAAGGTCAGCTCACTTTTGTGCAGGTGCATGCATTGCCTGGACTCAGATTCCCAACCCTCCTGAATGACCAGGAGATTTCTGGAATTGAGCGTTCCTATCCTGAGTACTGCCTCCAGCAGACTGGGAGGTCAACAATTCAGATTCCCTGCTGCAGTACATCCACATGACCAACAGATACCATGAAGTTCTGTCAATAACGACTAACTATTATCCTGGCGTTGGGTGTCAAAACGAGGTTAAACTGCATTAATTTTAAACAGAATAATTTCCCAGCCTTTTCCATGGAACTTGCCACCAGCTGCTGTTCAGAGAGCCACGACTAGCTGGAGTGCACTCAGGAATTGAGAGGGTGGACTCTCGAATTGGTGGGTGGGTGCAGTGCGAGGAGACTCTGGAATCTGAGGAGGGCTCTAAGTTTGGGGGTGCTGGAGAGTTGGCAGGGAGCGGGAGACTAGGGTGGGAGAAGGAGACTGGAGAATGAGGATTCGGGAAAAGAAGGAGACTGGGAAATGTGGGCTTGGGAAGAGATGGAGATTGGGGAATGAGGGCTCAGAGAGAGGGGTGCTGTGGAATGGGGCATGGGGAGCGAGGGAGATGGGGGATTTTATTCATTTCATGGGATGTGGGCATTGCTGGCAAAGTCAGCATTTGTTGCCCATCCCTAATTGCCCTTGAGAAGGTGGTGAGCTGCCTTCTTGTACCACTGCAGAGCATCTGGTGCAGGTACACCCACAGTGCTGTTAGGGAGGGAGTTCAAGGATTTTGATCCAGCGATAGTAAAGGCAATATATTTCCAAGTTAGGATGATGTGTGGCTTGGAGGGGAACTTACAGATAGTGGTGTTCCCACACATCTGCTGTCCTTGACCTTCCAGGTGGTAGAGGTCATAGGTTTGGAAGGTGTTGTCGAATTGCTGCAGTGCATCCTGTATATGGTACACACTGTTGCCACTGTGCATCGATGGTAGAGGAGTGAATGTTCAAGGTGGTGGATGGGGGTGCCGAACGAACGAGCTGCTTTGCCCTGGATGGTGTCGAGCTTCCTTAGTGTTGTTGGAGCCACATTCATCTCGGCAAGTGGAGAGTACTCCATCACACTCCTGACGTTCTTTTTTATTCTTTCATGGGATGTGGGCATTGCTGGCAAGGCCAGCATTTGTTGCCCATCCCTAATTGCCTTTGACAACTGAGTGGCTTGCTCAGCCATTTCAGAAGGCAGTTAAGAGTTAACCACATTGCTGTGGGTCTGGAGTCACATGTAGGCCAGACAGCAGATTTCGATGATAGTTTCATGGCACCATTACTGAGAAAAGCTGTCAATTCCAAATTTAATTAATTAATTGAATTTAAATTCCACCAGCTACTGTGGTGGGATTTGAACCCGTGTCCCCAGGGAATTAGCCTTGGCCTCTGGATTACTAGTCCAGTGTGCCTTGTAGATGGTGGACAGGCTTTGGGGAGTCAGGAGGTGGGTTACTCGCTGCAGAATTCCCAGTCTCTGACTTGTTCTTGTAGCCACAATGAGAGAATGATTCAGGGGATTGGGCTCAAGTGAGCAAAGATTTCCAACTACAGAGGACCCAATCTTTATAAGGTAAATGCATGTAGAAGACATGTGTGATCAAACCTCTGGAAATGCGTGCCTAGCCTAGACAGTGATAGAAGCAGCAGCATTGTACGGAGGCATATTTTAGGCCCCAAAGCATCTTTGAAGCTATCAACAGAAAATGCTGTAAACATTTAGCAGATCAGTCAGCACCTGTGAGAGAGGAAGGTAGGGTTAATATTTCAGCTCTATGACGCTTCATCAGACCTTGGAAATGGAAACAAAAATCAGGTGGTGCGTATAAAGGCGGCCATTTGTAACAATCTGTGACTCTATAATGGGTAGCCAATCTACTAATACTAATTTTGCATATGCCTAATTTGAATTTTACCCTCAATATGTTCATTTGTTGAATAAAATAAAAATGTTCATAAATGTCATTCAATGGTATAAGCTGAAAAATAAAAATATTTATCAACGATGTTTGGTCTGTAAATTGTCTTTGAATAGAAGCTGTGAGTAGAGAACAGTGAGATAGTTTTCCTCACAGCTTCCAACTACAAAAGGCTTTGTCAGCAAAATAGTGACACTAAACTTTGTCAGTTCAAGAACATTGCCCACACTAACAGAGCAGCTGCAAGACAGAGATATTAAATGCAAGATTTTCTGAAAATTTGCGTGAATTCAAAGCCAGGTTCAATAAGTTCCACAAAGTACAGCAACCCAATGAAATCAATCAGACATGAAGACGTTAGATGTGGTAGAATTTCCAACCTAACAACAACTTGTATTTTTATAATGCTTTGAATGTAATAAAACATCCCAAGTCGCTTCACAGGGCATCATAAAACAAAATATGAAATTGAGCCACATAAGGAGATATTAGGGAACTTGACCAAAAGCTTGGTCAAAGAGATATGTTTTAAGGAGTGTCTTAAAGGAGGAAAGCAAAATAGAGAGGTAGAGGGGTTTAGGGAGGGAATTCCAGAGCTGAGGGCCCAGGCAACTCAAGGCATGGCCACCAATGGTAGAGCAATTAAAATCAGGGATGCTCAAGAGGCTAGAATCAGAAGAGTGCAGATATCTCAGAGAGTTGTAGGGCTGGAGGAAATTACAGAGATAGGGAAGGGTTAGGCTATGGAGGGATTTGAAAACAAAGATGAGAATTTTAAATTCGAGACATTGTTTAACCAGGAACCATTGTTGGTCAACAAGCACATGGGTGATGGGTGAACCAGATTTGATGCGAGTTAGGACACAGACAGCCGAGTTTTGGATGACCTCAAGGAGGGTAGGACGTGGGAGACTGCCCAGGAGTGTGTTAGAATAGTCAAGTTTAGAGGTAACAGGCATGGATAAGGGTTTCCGTAGATGAGAAATAGGAGGGGCCAAGAATAGGTCTTTGGGGAGTTAATGGTGGGGATCAGAGTTAACCAGAGTTAATGGTGGGGATCAGGAAGAGAAGCCATTGCAGGTGATCCTCTAGCTATGATTAGACAGAGAAGAATGGAACCAGACAAGTACAACCCCACCCAGCTGGATGTGGTGGAGAGGCGTTGGAGAAGGATGGTGGGATCAACTGTATCAAAGACTGCAATCAGATTGAGAATGACAAGGAGAATTAGTTTACTTTTGCCACAATCACATAGGATGCCATTTGTAACTTTGCTAAGTGTCATTTTGACCCTGCAGTTACCCTGCAATTTTCAGGCAGCTGCACCATGGAGTGCACCAGCTGGCAGTCTTATTGTGTCAATGGGAGGCTCAGTCCAGACTGAAGGCTGAGCCTGATTAATGTAGTGCCAGTAGACTGTGGATGGCAAACCAGTGCTCCAGGCCAGTCCTCCAGCTCTGGGCAGCAACCACAATATTGGTCAGCTCAGCCAGCCTCTGGGCCTGAAAAAAGGTAGGTCGGCAGGTTAGTTCTTAGGTGGGTGGAGGAAAATCCTGTCTGGTAGGTTATTTTTGTAGAGCTTGAAGAACATGCCTGCTCCTCCCGAGTCCACAAATATAAATTAACATTTACCTTCTGGGCTCCTCTTTGGCTGGACAGCCAGTGCACGCACCACCAAGTTGAGTCCGAAAATGGCAGTCATGATTCTTGTATTTTAAAGGGCCCATTGTCTGACTCAAACAGGTGCTCTAGCTACCCAACAGTAGGCCCTTGGGAAGATAATTATGGACCAGTAATTTATACTCCACCATTTTCAGAACATTACCATTCTGTTTCTGCCAGACAGGAGACTGCAAAATCTCCCCTGTCTCTTCTAAAGCTTGATCCTGCTAAGCATTTGGCCATAATGCTTTTGAGGTTACACTCCGAGGACCAAACTGTCCTCTCTGCTTCTAATTATCACCATGAACAAATTAAGTTGGAAGCAACAAACATTGGTAACAGTCCACAATGAAAGAGCTAAAATTAGAACTTGCTAATTACAGTTTGGCATTTCTGTAGCCCAGTAATGCAGGTGCAGAAGAAATAAACCACGGATGGCTTGTGGAGTAACCTTATGGAAGTGCGGGAAGTTGAATCTGCACTGAATTTTATGAACACAATGTAGACACTGGATGGATATCTGCCCAAAACACAGAGAGTTGACATATATATATTTTAAAGGCTTCTACAGTGTGTTTCAAATTCATTATCATTCCAACTTAGGGTTCCTATTTCTACTCTGCCTCACTCCCAACTTAGGTGTGACCATTTTTCAAGTTGATAATATTTCAAATCCATATGGATAATTTCAAAAAATTGTATTCCTATGCTTATTAATTTTAATGGATGGAAAATTGTGAAGGTAAATACCCAAAATTCTTATACGTGCACCAGGGTGGATGAGACTGAGTGCTGGGAGTGCAAATTTGTAAAATTACCACTTGTTATGATCAGGTGAGGAGGGGCCGAAGGGTAAAGGCCTGCTACCCGACCCAAATCCAACGGACTCGGGTCGGGTTGGGCCGGGTCCAGGTCAGACACACAGAAGAAGAAGTGTTAAAAGTAAAAAACCTACCTGAGCTGGGAGTCTGGGACGTCAACGACATCTCTATGACGTCATCACGCTCATGCTGCAGCTTCAGGCAGTTTGGGAGTCGCAAACTAGGTAAAGGGAACATTTTGGTGGTCGGGTCGGGTCGGGTCGGGCGCAGGAAAAAAATGGATGGACTCAGGTCGGGCTGGGCTGGGGTCCGATGTGGTTCTGTCGGGTTGGGATTGGGTTTTTCTTTTGTGACCAGAGCAGATCTTTACCAAAGGGCTCCCCTTTTGTCCCTCCTTGTTTGATCATAACAGGTTTATTTATTTTTTAAAATGGATGTACTTGCCAATTCAGTGAGTGTTTAACTATTTACAAGCTATGATCACAAAAGAACCAATCAGACAGGTTTTCTTAAGTTTAATAAAGAAAGAAGTAAGCTTTATTATACTTAAACCAAACTAAATAAAATAATAAACTACGCTGCAACTTTCAGACACACACTAGGTTCACACACACACGTACAAATAGGTTACAGAGCAGGAAGGATAGGTTGTTCGGATTAGAGTCTGGAGCAATAAAAAGGGGTATACAATCTGTGGAGTTTTGTGACTCGGTTGTCTTCCGGATGAACCTGAGGCTTCCAGCTTGCAGATGTGGCCACCTGGTTCAGTGGTTCTCCTGGAGAACAGCAAGGCAGATGATTTCCTTCATGGGGTCTCTGTCTGCAGGATTAGATTAGATTAGAACATTACAGCGCAGTACAGGCCCTTCGGCCCTCGATGTTGCGCCGACCTGTGAAACCATCTGACCTACACTATTCCATTTTCATCCATATGTCTATCCAATGACCACGTAAATGCCCTTAAAGTTGGAGAGTCAACTACTGTTGCAGGCAGGGCGTTCCACGCCCCTACTACTCTCTGAGTAAAGAAACTACCTCTAACATCTGTCCTATATCTATCACCCCTCAACTTAAAGCTATGTCCCCTCGTGTTTGCCATCACCATCCGAGGAAAAGGACTCTCACTATCCACCCTATCTAACCCTCTGATTATCTTATATGTCTCTATTAAGTCACCTCTCCTCCTCCTTCTCTCCAACGAAAACAACCTCAAGTCCCTCAGCCTTTCCTCGTAAGACCTTCCCTCCATACCAGGCAACATCCTAGTAAATCTCCTCTGCACCCTTTCCAAAGCTTCCACATCCTTCCTATAATGCGGTGACCAGAACTGCACGCAATACTCCAGGTGCGGTCTCACCAGAGTTTTGTACAGCTGCAGCATGACCTCGTGGCTCCGAAACCCGATCCCCCTACTAATAAAAGCGAACACACCATATGCCTTCTTAACAGCCCTATTAACCTGGGTAGCAACTTTCAGGGATTTATGTACCTGGACACCAAGATCTCTCTGAGTGATAGACATTGGTGGTTGGGGCCAGCAGGCAGGGTTTGAAGCTTGTCAGGTGGACTGGAGAGAGGGAGAGAGAGGAGGGACTCCTGTCATGCGTTTCTTTGTGTTATCTTAAGCAACACAATGAGGTAGGTGGATTCCAGTTTCTTGAAGATCTCTAGAAGGTTTATTAACAGCATACGATACAGAGCAAACTATATACAGAACTTTTGTCCAGGGTGTTGCAGTGCAGAGTGCCTGTGGCTTTTAGTAACAAGACTACATCCTGGTACTTAGCTCATTAGCAGACTGAGTTCTTAAAGGGACATCACTCTTAAAGCAATAATACAACATCCCCTTTTGTTCCAAAAATAAATCTCGTAGGCTACAAGTAATAACACATAAAATTGGGTAATATCAAAATTAGTTACACAGTGATAGAGGTTATAAAATTTACGAGTATAGGGATTGTAAGCTTTACGAGTGCAGAAGCTTAAGAGTCCGTATTTCGTTTTGGTGGTTTGACAACTCTTCCAGATCATGTTACGGTATAACCTTCTGGGGATGTGGATTTCATCCTTGGCTGTCCTTGGTTTGCAGATGTGTTGTCAATGTGTTGGTTGTTGTCCTGTTGTTCTGTCACACCCTCATCATCAGAGTGTGTTCTTTCGAGTCCGCTGTGCGTAATTGGAGTATTGCACACTTCTCTTAATTGGCTTCGGTTCCTCCTCAACACTGCTCTGTTAGACGTAACCTCGTAAGACCTAGGCTCACTGCATACTTTGGATACCTCTGCAGGTAACCATGTTCTCACTGTGGGGTGTATGACCCTGACCTTTTGTCCTATGTCTAGTTGAGGTAGTTCCACCCCTACATGTCGGTCATGCACCATCTTCATTCTCCCATGTTTCTCAAGCAGTGTCTCCTGAATCTGAGAGAATTTGGACAGATGATGACTTGGCAGAATCATTCTCACTTGCCTTCCAAACATGATCTCTGTTGGTGATGGTAAGCCCATATCCATAGGTATAGCTCTGAGATGTAACATGGCAAAACGAATTACTTGTTTTGGTGTCCTACACTTCAGGATAAGCAATTTAAATGTGCAAACCATTCGCTCGGCAAGACCATTAGATCTGGGGTAATGTGGCGAGGACACCACATCCTTAACGCCCCATTTGGCACACATATCCCAGAAAGGCCTGCCCGAACACTGTGGCCCATTGTCAGAAATAATTCCTTCAGGTGCACCAAACAGACTGAATATGGCACTCAATGTGTCTGCAATGGCCGTGCTTGAAGTGTCTTTTACCTGTCTGACAATTGGAAATTTGGTGAAATAATCGGTGACTAAGATAACGTCGTCTCCATTCAGGGTAAATAGATTAGCGGTGATTTTGGACTAAGGAACTGATGGAATCTCGTGAGGGCGTAGAGGTTCTTTACATTGTGGCTGGTGGCTCTGGCATGCCTCGCACATCCTCACTAACTTTTTGATGTCACCGTTGATCCCTGGCCAATGAACAGTGTCTCATGCCAGTTGTCTCATTTGTTCTCTACCCATATGAGTTTGGTGAAGTTGGGGGACAGGCAGCCATCTCTGAGGAGGAGGAGGGAGCCTCAGGGGGTGTACCATCACATCATTCCCCCGCGCTCGCTACCACCATCTCTCATGTCGGTGGATTTAGATTCAAGCACACAACCTGGTGAGCACATCTCAAATGCACTCGGGCAGCTCACAGAGGCTGTGAGATTCCAGATCACTGGCAGTCAGGGGATTGTGGAAGGTCAAACCTATGCTGAGCCCCAGGCTGATGACATGCCTCTTGTGTTGGCGGCATCACAGGAAATGCTTCAGCTACAGCAAGAGGTCAGGCAACATCTGGCAGAGATGCCACAGGCTTTGCGTGCCCAAGCACTGACAATGGAGGAGTCCACCCAGGCCTTGGGTGCTGCACTGTATCTGCCTTCTGGCTTCCTCCATTGAGAGATTTGCGATTCTCATGGAAAGTCAGATCCAGCAGACCAATCAGTGGCTGCCGGAGATGTGTGCAGACCAGCACTTCATCGCTTTGTCCATGAACTCCATTCAGCAGCGGCAAGGCGAGAGGGGGATGAGGCATATGGAATCTCCACCAGGTCCACATCCCTCTCAGGACAGGAGGGAGGTACAAGTGTACCTAATAAGGCGGGAGGAGCAGCTGCCTTCCATATTTGGGGGGTTCCTCCCCGGGTGCTCCTGGTGTGGACAGTAGCTCCAAAGTCCCTCTGCCAGTGACGCCAGCACCTCCATCATCCCTGACAACAGAGGGGGTCCCTGCATCTGTGCAGGATACCCTCAGTGTGCTTAGGCCTCAGGCAGCTAGAGGACGGCTGCCAAGGTCATCCCAAGTTGGGGGCAGCAAGGTCAGCAGCCTGTCTCCACCTCATCTGACAGCCCAGGGGGGCCATCACATAGGAGCACCCAGAAAAGATTTAGGAAGAGCACCTAGAGGCACTTAGGGGATCATGGTGAAGATGCAGTCGAATTCAGTAGTAGTATGTTTGTTGCGATGTGGAATTAAATAATGATGTTCACTCACTACATCTTTCTTTTGTTGATGACATTTGGGAATTTATTTAAACCCTTCCTCCCAAGGGGTTGGAAGTGAGGGACCAAGCCCTGAGCAGTCAATGCTTCAGCCTTGACAATATGCGAAGTGCACCTGGGTGCTGCAGTGCAGAAGGAAGGAGGCGACAATAGGGCTGCTTAAAAGTAAGACTTTATTGTTGTGGTTCCAGAAGTTAGTAAAGCTGAAAGGAAACGTGAATGTATAAGGGTGTCTCGTGCTTCCCTTGTGGATATCTCATGGCGCCTTCCCTTCTGTACCTGGGGCCCTTCCTCTGGCACTGCCTGGGCAGCTTCCTCTTCTGCATCCTCATCATCGGAGGAGGCATTGCACTCCACGATATCCACACTGGTCAACATCTCCACCCTCTGTAGAGCCAAGTTGTGTAGTGCACAACAAACCACCATGATACATAAGACCCTTGCTGGGGCATGCTGAAGGACTGCCCCTGGACCAATCTAGGCACCTGCATCTCATCTTGAGTAGACCAATAGCCTGCTCAATGGTCACTCGTGTTGTCCTGTGGTAAATGTTTTACCTCTCCTCTGCATCCGTGCGTGGGTTCCTCACAGATGTCAGTAGCCATGTCCTCAGTGGGTAGCCCTTGCCTCCAAGGATCCATCGCTGAAGGTTCTGCGGGGGCATGGAAAAGTTCTGGCACCTGGGACTGCCTTTGTATGTAAGTGTTGTGGCTGCTTCCCGAGAATCATGAACACACCTGTAAGATCCATTTGCGATGGTCGTAGATCAGTTGCACATTGAGCGATTAATGAAGGGAGCAGACTGTTCAGTCGGAGCCTTGATGGCCACATGCATACAGTCAATAACCCCCTGCACCTGGAGGAATCCAGCAATTGCCCCAAATCCTATAGCCCTGTCAGCTTGAGAGGTGGGATCAGTGCAGAAGTGTACATAGTTGCCGGTCCTCCTGAACAGGGCATTGGTGACCTCCTTGTTGCACTGATGTGCCGCAGACAGGGAGATTCTGCACATATCTCCAGTGGATACCTGGAATGATCCGGTGATGTAGAATTTAGTGCCACGGTAACCTTCAGTACCCCTGGCATCAGGTGCCCACCAAGTCCCACGGGCCTCAGCTCATCCTGCATCATGGCACATAGATCACTGACGGCCTCCCTGAAGACGTGCAGTCTTTGGAAGCACTGCTACTCAGACATCTGCAGGTAGTTGAGCCTCGGAAGGTAGACCCTTTCTGGAGGGTAGCTTTTACAGTGCAGAAGGCAGCTGGCATGCCCCTCTGCATCCTTCTACAGCCTCCCGTGCCAGAAGCTGGCAGTTCTGTGTGCCCCCAAATGGCGGTGATGCTCCTGCCAGTTCAAGCTCCTCCCTCCCTCTCTGCTGCTCCTCCTCCTCCTCCTCAATGGGGGCCTTGAAACCAGGGTGAATGAGGCCCATGAGAAGTTGCTTCTCCCTGAGCACAAGGCCTTGAACCAATTGAACTCTCCCGCTCCCTTCACATGAGCTCTGAAAAGGTGGCACTAGCCAGGTGGCACCCTGGTATTGGCTCCCCCGCAGTACTGCTACCTTGGCTCCCACTCCCAACAGTTTTTCCTGATGCTCCCCCTGCTTCACTCTTCCAGCCAAGAGATGCTGCCTCACCCAATGACTTCCCAGTGAAGCTAACACTAAGCTCCCACCTCCTTGTTGCCTCCTTTCACCCCGTGAGGCGCTGTAGCCCCATAGTTCCTGTGTGCCATCAGGAAAATTCAAAACAGTGAGTAAAATTGCTGTCAATTGGGCTCTTAAATACCATAATTGGCTTCCCTCCTTGTGATTGTGTGAAGACTGCCCTCCGTGTCGGCTGCAAATAGTTTAATCCGGAAGAGATGTCACAATGTCAGACCTCCTGTCCAACATCTTCCAACCTGATTTGATGCCCTCTGCCGCTTCTGTTCCCATCTCAAATGTTCCCTTAAAATTCAGCCCTATGAGTTGGTTCAAAATTTTTGTTTTTAAGATACTTTGGGAAAATTCCTTCTTACACGTCTGCAGCATAATCTCAAAATTGTGAATGTTATCATAATATTCTGTCACTACTTTGTTGTACCCCTGCATTTTTCTGTTGAATGAGTTCGGCTGCTCCATAATGTCAACCATGAAAAAAAGGACTTGAAGCTATTTATTGTCAGTGCATTAAATGCCGTTTAGATTTGGTACTCTTGCCCACCGTTCCAGAACATGGAAAAACCTTATCCCCAATAAAATCATTTCCTAATATAAAATCAACTTGATTAATGGACAGTTTAGACACAGCACCAACAATAACAAGTCCTTTTACCAAATCACAGTGTAATTTCACTCTATACAATGGGATAGGCACACAGTTTCCATCGATACCCCGTATCAATACATTTTTATTCAGTGAATTCTTTGAAGAAAAGTCTAAATCTTTTCCTAACATTAAACTCTGAGCTGGAGCAGTAGCTCTCAGGATAATAATCTTTTTGGGTCATTCCTTAGACAAAATGGAGTGATTTCCCCTTTAAATATAAAACCCTCATAATCTTAAATGCCCTATTTACACCCCCTGTAAATACATTCGACAGTACTGATTTTTCACCAGCTTCATTCCTTGGTGCAATATTCCTTGGAGAGACACTAAAGCTATTGCTTTCAGTTTTAACTTCCAACACTCTGCTTTTACATGTCCAACCTTATGACAATGAAACCACATTGGTCTTTTTGACTTGCTCCTATCCTCCAAACAATCTTTTTTACCACTATGAGGAGCGTTTGTCTTCTCGTGTCTACTATCCCCTTCTTTGTACTCAGAAACTGGTTCAATATTATTCTATCTCTCCAACTTCTGTGTGGGTTTGGAAATGAAGATTTACTGCCCACTAGCTGTTTATGGGATAAATCAAAACTATCAGCTAAAACAGTAGCTTCCCTTATATTAGGTTTACGGTCTTCTGGGTGTGTCCTAATACCAGCTGGAACACTATTTTTAAATTCCTCCGTTAATAACAGCTCTTTCACATTTTCAAAACTCTGTTCAAGTTTCATTGAACGATACCAACAGTCAAAAGTCATTTATTTTCTCCAGCAAATTCTACAAAAGTTTGATTCTTTCTCCTCCCTAAATTTCAAAATTTTAATCGTTAAGCTTCTGGAACCAGTCCATACATGTTAAGTACTGCATTTTAACTGTCTCATAAACTGCAGACTGTTTCTTCGAAAGGCTTGAATAAACATCCACTGCTTTTCCAATTAAAACACTTTGCAAAAGAATGGTTCATGTTTCTCATGGCTAAGCTAACCAAGCAATTTTATCAAATGAAACAAAATACCTTTTAACCCCTCCACACTGAATTTAGGCACTAGGTGAATATTCCTCGTTAAATCAAAACCCGGAGTTGAACACGAATTATTGCCCAAACTACCAGTTATTCCCTGTTCACGTACACAAAACCTTTCTCTTTCCAATTCAAATTGTCTTGCTTCCCTTTCTCTTTGAACTCTAATTTAAGTTTTTGTTCTTCTCTATCTCTTTGCAATTCAAATTGCTTCATTTCTTTTTCCAATTCAAGTTGCTTCATTTGCTAAGGCCATCAACTTAACCTTTGTTAATTGCTGCAAAACACTCAGGGATAAATCTTCCCGTTCCAGAAAAATCTTAGCAATTGACAAAACCATTCTGCTTTTCAATAAGTACAGTAAAAGTCACCATGAAATCTTGTTCGCTTAAACATACCCATCTCAGTCTGTGGATTTGAAATCTAGCCAACAGCCCCCAATTTGTTATAATCCCATTAGGGATCATTACATTTTAAAAAGAGGAAGTTGAATTCCCAGTTATTACTGAAAGTATTATACCACAAGATTTCACGTTTTAAACAAAAAACTTTACTGTACAAGAGTTAAACAAAGCAAAACGCGACTAACTTAACACCACAATTTGGAAACAATTATATTTTAAACTTAAAATCTTAACCAAACATGAAGACGTTTATTTCAAATGCTAAATCTCAACAAAACCCCTTACTTGACTGTTCTTGCCACTGCAAGAATTTTCCTATATGTTACAGATCTTGGCAGTTTGTTCACTTCTCCTAGGACCAAACTGTACCACAGCTCTAAGGAATTCACTTTGATTTCCTTAATTCCTAAGTTATCTTTTGAGGTATCAGATGTCATAGATCTGGCCTTCCCAGCTTCAGCATGGGCCTTACTCAAAGCAGAAACACCCTGGTTTCTGATGGCCTCTTTACTTCTGAGCCCAGCTAACTTCCAAAAGCCAACTGCTTCAGCCAATAGCTTTTCAAAAGCCAACTGACTGACTCTGTCAGCAAGCAAACAAATCAAAAAACACCAGGCACCTCCAACATCATCTATCACCACAGCATAGTGATACACATGGGATGTCCCAGATAGTAACTTAAACTAATTATTTCCAAATCCAAATCTTCTCTTTGTTCTGGGAAATCATATGAATAATTTAAACCCCTGACTGAGGTAGCTGCAGACACACCATCTCCATCAACAAGTTAAAAGGGTTCCCATTGTGTAGGGTCTTTACACTTCCCAATATGACCTTACTAAATGAACATGGGCCACCCTTTGATTTGTAACCACCCTAGGCTTGTTTGACAGCTTCTCAAACCAGGTGCTTTCATTTGTCTTGCATTAAAAAAATTATTTCCCAAATTAAAAGTGACCTCTGGAAAATTAATACAAACCATGAACCAGGTGATCATAACAATGAGCAGCAGAGTTTTGGATGTCTTCAAGTCTACAAAGAGTGGAATGTGGGAGATCTGCCAGGAGTGTATGGGAATAGTCAAGTCTAGAGGTAATGAAGGTATAATTGAGGGTTTCAGCAGCAGATGAGCTGAGACGGAGTGAAGTCAGATGATGTTATAGAGGTAGAAATAGGTGGTCTTAGTGATGGCACGAATATGAGGTTGGAAGCTCATTTCGGGGTCAAATGTGACACCAAGGGTATGAATAGACTGGCTGAATCTCAGCCTGTTGCCAGGGAGAGGGACAGAGTTGGTAGCTAGGGGATGGAGTTTGGACAGTGTTATGAGATTGCTTCTATTTCTTTTGTAAAATATGTTTTAAGGACTTATACTTGAATTATGGACATTGATTCATTTGGAATCTTGAAGAGATGCTGAACTTGGTGATTTTTAAAAAGTCACAAGAAGGTTCCTGGATTTGGCTTCTAAACAAGTCTTACTGGAAGGTACCTATCTGTGGATAATCACCCAGCAGTTTTTAACTTGGGGAGATGTTTACGAAGAAGTGACAGGTCAAGATTTATAGAGGACAGGAGACTTGACTTTTGGTCTGTTTTTAGTTTCAGTTTGAATTGTTACAACAGACAGTTGGGTTTTCCCTGCCAAAGAAGACCCAGCTCTCTCTCTTGAAAAGAAATCCTGCATACAGTGTGTCAGTTTTCTACTTCCAACGCTATTTGAAGAAACCCTGCATATCAGATGCGTGGGAACTGAAACCTTGTTGCCGCATTTCTGCTGCAGGACCTATCTGAAGCATCTGTACCTGCATTTCTTGGAAACGCCTACCCAAACTGATCTTCAAGGTTGCCTGGAAAGAACTATACTAGGAAGATCCCAGTGACAGCCATCTATACACATTTGGGACACCAAACCAAAATCAAGGACAAGTATTCCGCCTAAGTGTTTTGCTTTTGTTTTCTTTGTAACAGTGCTATAAACAAAAATCCCTTTTATTTTTCCTGGTTAACTGGTGTATGCATGTGTGTGTGAGGGGCTAAGATATATAAGGGGCTTTAATATTTCAATTTTGTGTGTATGTTTTACCTCATTATTGGTTAAGACTGGTTTTATTAACCAGGTTTATTAAAGAAACCTGTTTGGTGTGTTTTATTCTGGGAAAAACAGAGTATATGATTGACCATATTGGTAAGTGGGAAAATTTAAATATATGTTGAGACCTGTTGAGAAGTGGGACTAAATAAACTGTGTTTTCCTCCTGCCTTGGTCGTAAAAACAGAGAAAAATAGTTCACGCATATATATGGCCCCAAATGTAGAAATAGTTATTGATGCAAAGGACTTCAAACTGCGATAACTTGTTGCCAGATATTGACAAAACTTGATGACACCAAGATCTGAAAACTTGTCTTTCAACAGAGTGTTGCATTGCAGTTCAATAATTTCCATTTGGTGATCCTTTGGGTACATCATGCACATTGATAGAAAAGGTTTCCCTCAAAATTGCAGTCTCTTTCATGGTTCCTGAAGTTAAAAAAGCATTGTTGAAACTTCATTCTCAGTTCAGTCATTTTAGACACGCACCGTACTGTGGTGGCATCACATTGAGTTACAACAGTGTCAGATGTGCCAACTTACTTCAGAAACATTGCTTTTCTCACATCTGAAGCATAACCTCAAAGCTGTTAATGCTTTCATAGTATGCTGTGGATACCTGGTTGCATGCCTGTGTTCTTCTGTTGAGAGAGTTCAGGTGCCCTGTAATATCCACCGTGAAAGCAAGGTTTTGAAGCTTTTATTGTCAGAACATCAAACGTGGTGCAAGCATTGGAAGCTGTGCCAAATATTATGTTGCAGAAAGTGGCTCTGCTTCAATAGTGCACTTGTCACGTGTACAGTACTTTGAAAGATAGTTTGCTTGAGTCCCATAGAATAATAGAATTTTTAAGCACAAAAGGAAGAAATCTGTCCCACTGGGCTGGATTTTATCTGGCCAGCAGGAATGGGAGTCGAGGCATAGGCAGGCCAAACAATCGGGTTGGGCGCACTTGCCTGGAAACCCAATGTTATGATGTTGGTTCCAGATTTTGTCAGCAGCAGGAAAGCTCCAAGGCTGTGTTGCTGCCACTACGTGGTGGGACTGCAATTCGAATTGGTGAGCAGATTGTTAGAACGTATTTGTATTGAATTGACATGTTTATGGGTTTTTCAAAAATTTGGAGTGTCTCCTGACAACACAGAGCAATCACGACGTCATCAGTGCGTCCGAACATTTGCCAGCTTGTCAGTATGGGCCTGCCCATGCGTGTGCTAATGTAACCACGTAATGACATCAGACGTAATGAGGTCCAAGTGTTGCTTCATCCTTCAATGGCTACGATTGCCGCCTCCATCCCCTCGAACAGCACCCCGCTACCCCCCACAATCGGCGCCTCAATTGCCGCTTCCCTTTTCTGCTCCCTATCGCCATTGTCTCTCGCGCCCGCCTACTCACCATTCCATCCAGTCGCTCTTGACTCTTCACCGCTCCATCCTGCTGCTCACTTCCCACCTCGCCACTAGCACCCCGCTCACTCCCCCACCCCCTCCGCCTGCTGCTTCTCTGGGCAGTGAGGTGGGGAACGATGGGCACGGGAGAGAATGGTGGGATGGAATGGTGAGCAGTCTGAAGCGGCAGGATGGAGCAGCAAGAAGTCAGGCACAGGAGGGTACAGGGAAGAGAGGCGGCGATGGTGGGAGGGAGCGCGAAATTGAATGCGGCAGTTGAAGTGGTGATTGTTGGAGGGAGCGGAGAACAGAAGCAGCGATCTTGGGAGGGAACGGGGTCCTGTTGGGGGGCTGTGGAGGCAGTGATCTCAGCTCGTGAGGGGTGCGGGGTTTGGGTTCAATTTGTTTCTTTGTGTCAAATTGAGCAGCGCCATTTTTATCACTGGCAACTGCCTGAGACGTTGCAGACAGTGGCGTTTCAGTTGATGAGGCTGCATTTGCACATGTGCTGATACTGCGCCACCTAATGGTTATGTTGTCAGCAAATGTAGCCTTTTAAATTTTGCTGACAGTGCACGCGGTTCATGTTCCTTTAGATCCCTGGCCATTAAAAGGTGGGGGCACCAAGGTGATGCCGCAGGAAGGCAGCCCATGGGAAACAATGGATAAGAGAAGGGGGGGTATAGAGGCCATTGTCAACCTGCAGTGCTGGGCTCTCTGCACAGATGGGCTCACTATCGGGTGCAAGGGTCCAGTGGATGCAGTCTCAGGTGCAAGGGTCGTGTGTGTGTGCTCTCGGGTTCAAGGGTCGAGTGGGCACAGTCTAGGATGCAAGAGTGGGTGGGGCCACTCTTGGGTGCAAGGGTCGGGCGGGTGCAGTTTACAATGCAAGGGTCAGATGGACACAGTCTCGGGTGCAAAGGTTAGGTAGGTGCAGTCTCAGGTGCTGGGCTCTCTGCAAGTGTGGGTACTGAGGGGCATTAGCACATCTTCAGAGGGGAGTAGCAATGGGAAGGTCCAAGGCAAGTTTGGCTTTACAAGGACAGTCCACGGGAGGGTAAAAATCAGCTGGCATGGGTCTCATATACCGTGTCTTTGTGGACACCATTCCACGCAGCAGAGGCTCAGAGGGAGGGAGGGCCAGAATCCAGCTGGGCCCACCCGTGTAGCTCCAATAAGAGAGTGGCAGCAGCCAGCCATGCCAAGAAGGCCCTATCCGCACTGGAAAGAGTACTGGACGCGCATCAACTACCTCCAAATGTCCATCACCAACATATGCGGCATGCTGCAGGATGTACTGTGACACCCAATGCCCGTGGCCCTGCAGATCACCATGGCACTCAACTTCTACACGTCTGGTTCTTTCCAGGGATCCACCGGGGACATGTGTGGGGTCACCCAGGCAGCAGTCCACCACTAGAGTCATAGAGTGATACAGCACTGAAACAGGTCCTTCGGCCCACCAGGACTGTGCCAACCATCAACCACCTATTTATACTAATCCTACGTTAATCCCATATTCCCCACCACATCCCCACCTTCCCTCAATTCTCCTACCACCTACCTACACTCGGGGCAGTTTACAATGGCCAATTTACCTATCAACCTTCAAGTCTTTAGCTGTGGGAGGAATCCAGAGCACCCGGCGGAAACCCACGCAGTCACAGGGAGAACTTGCAAACTCCGCACAGGCAGTACCCAGAACCGAACCCGGATCGCTGGAGCTGTGAGGCTGCGGTGCTAACCATTGCGCCACCCCACTGTATCAAGGTAGTGACTCATGCCTTGTTCAAGAGGGCCAGCGACTATGTGTGGTACTGGACTGAGCCTGACAGTCAGGTAGAGAGAGGGCCATCAGCTTTGCAGCCATCGCTGGATTTCCCCAGGTGCAAGGTGTTACCAATTGCATGCATGTGTCTATCAAGGCTTCCACAAGGCAGCCAGCAGCCTTCATCAACAGGAAGGACTTCCATTTGCTGAATGTACAACTGGTCTGTGATACCGAAAGTACATCCTGCAGGTGTGTGCCCACTTCCCGGGAAACAGCCACGATTCCTACAGGTGCCACAGCTTTTTAGGTCCCCCCACTCGCCTTTGGGGATGGATTCTCGGGGACAAGGGCATTGAAGACATGGCTCCTCAAGCCTGTGAGGAACCCTCGCACTGCAGTAGAGGAGAGATACAACACCTGCCATGGGCCCAACCGTGCAACTATTGAGCAGGCTATTGGGCTGCTGAAGATGAGCTTCCAGCGCCTCGATCGATCCGGTAGAGCCCTCCAGTATGTCCCAGCAAGGGTTCTGCGTACTGTGGTGGTCTGCTGTGCTGTTCACAATCTCGCACTGCAGAGGGGGAGGCCTTGCATGAAGAGGATATGATTGATCGCCAGTCTTCAACCGATGAGGAGTTTACTGAGCAGGCAGCACTGGATCTTGCTTCCCTTGCATTGGAGGCCAGGGCCATTGAGAGATGCACAAGGGAGGCACTATACAATCTCATACATACTGTTATGAAGGTGCTTCTGTTATTTTGTTAAAATATTTTTTGAGGAATTCATAGTCAAACTGAATAAATGTTGGGCTAGTTTTTTTTCAAGAGGGCACTGAAAGAACTGGTATGGCAATAATGTTTCCTGGTTGGCACATGACTCAAGTTAAAAATAAAACAAAATCCCTGGTAACAGGGGAAGATGTGGGCAGAGAAGTGACAGGCACCCCTTGATTAGACAAGCCCGGGAGCAGCAGCATGCACCTGAGAGGGTAGAAAACTCATGTTTTTGGTTGTAGTGTCCAGAATGAGATGAAGTTAGCTCCTGCTGCTGAAGAAGTGTCAAGGAAGGAGAGAAAACCACAACACAGCTCGCTTTCCAGCAGCTTTCTAAAAGTCCACTGTGTCAATTCATCTCATCTCCTGTCTTTGAAGAAAAGCCTGCTAAATTACTTCTCAATGCCGCCTGAAAAGAACTGTTTTAAAAGATTCCAGTGATCTGTCTATGTGGACTCAGAGGTTAGACTATATGCCAGGTTTTGGAACACAATGTATCTCATCTGCTCTTTTCTTCAGGAATGAGCAAGTATTCAGCCCAAATGTTTCTTTGTCTGTAACAGAGTTCTGAATTAAAAAAAATCCCTTTTATTTTTCTGGCTAACTGGTGTATGTACATGCGTGTGTGTGAGTGTGAAGGGCTAAGGTAAAAAGGGGACTTTAAAATTTTGATCTGTGTGTTTACGTTTTACTTCATTACTAGTTAAGACTTGTTTTATAATAAACTGATAATTTTATTGTTCATTAAAGAAACCTGGTTAGTGTGTTCTATTCTGGAAAAAATAGAATATATGATTGACCGTATCGGTAAGTGGGAAAATTTAAAATATATGTTGTGACCTGTGGAGAAGTGGGACTAGAATAAACAGTGCACTCCTCCCACCTCAGCTATAACAATACCCGCTTCCAGCCACCATGACTGTTGGGGAAACATCCAAGCCAGTTTGTGACGAAGACACTGAGACTAGGATGCTTTGGTGGAGACTGTTTGTTGCTTGCCACAGAGCTTACTTCTCCACTCTGAACAATACCCAGCCTATGCTGGCTGGCTCTTCTTTCTATATACATCTGAGTACAATTAACTAATCAACTGCTCACCCTATTACCTTCAACTACTAGGTATTTAACATCCATTAACAGAACTTATTAGACACCAACAGATTCCCCTCTTTCTTTAAATTAAATACATATATATAAAACGAAAAAGAGATAAAATAATGATATTTTTTTCTGTATCTTACATTACTATACCATTAACCTTCAAAAGCACCAGCCATTAGCTTACTGTATCTTCCCTTTTTTAAAAAAAAAACTTGTTTAAAGAATTACAAAGCTATCTTAACATAAAATAAAAATTCCACATTTTCCTAAATCATCATAACACAAGATGGCCCTCTTCGAGGACATCCAACAATTTCTTTGAACATACACCTCTCTTCGTACAACAGTCCGACAACTGATGACTTGCGTCGACCCATTTTATTTTGGAAATTTCTTTTCTTTCCAACATTTCTTTTATACTCGCGAGATCAATCCTCAACCTCTTTTCCGTGACACTTTTTGTCAAATGGACATTGTCCCAGAGAGAATGGTTATCTATATAGCATTCTATAGGAAAATGTTTCTCCGATTGTCCCATATATGAGTTCCTTCAAAATACTCAATAAATGCATACCCATATCTGTTGTTTCTATCAATGCAAGTGTCTCAGCAGCTAAGGTGCTTTTAACTATCCTCTTTACTTCCTTTGATTCCCAGGCTAATGGACAACATTTATCATTTTTTCCCACCAAAAATTTAATGAACGCTGCTGTGCTCAAATAACCATTGGGAAAATTAGCATGTGAGATGTCACTAAAATGACTAATTTCATTTCTTCTGGGTCACCCAATGCTGCAAACTTGATTTTAGATAAATGTACACTCAATTTCTTCAAATGTCTTATTTGCCCTCAGTACTTCCCCAACAGTTTCAGCATGGTGCTCAATTCTAATACCTCATAGCAAGCACCCAGCCTACTTTGTGTGCATAACCACTTTAATTGCCCGCTTAAGCTCCTTAACGGGTCTGCTTCTTCTTTGGTTGCAGAGTCTTCCTTTTGTGAGGATCTGGCCCAATTTAGGTAAGACTGTTGATTGAGGGTGACCCTTAACTTTTTTTAAAATTATTCGTTCATGGGATTTTGGGCATCGTTGGCTAGGCCAGCATTTATTGCCCATCCTGATTGTCTTTGAGAAGGTGGTAGTGAGCTGCCTTCTTGAACCGCAGCAGTCCATGTGGGGAGGTACACCAACAGTGCTGTTAGGAAGGAAGTTCCAGGATCTTGACTCAGCGACAGTGAAGGAACGGCGATATAATTCCAAGTCAGGATGGTGTGTGACTTGGTACAGGAACTTGCAGGTGGTGGTGTTCCCATGCATTTGCTGCCCTTGTCCTTCTAGTTGGTAGAGGTTGTAGGTTTGGAAGGCGCTGTCTAAGGAGCATTGGTGCATTGCTGCAGTGCATCTTGTACATGGGACACACTGCTGCCATTCTGCGTAGGTGGTAGAGGGACTGAATGTTTGTGGATGGGGTGCCAATCAAGCGGGTTGCTTTGTCCTGGATGGTGCAAAACTTCTTGAGTGTTGTTGGAGCTGCACCCATCCAGGCAAGTGGAGAGTATTCCATCACACTCCTGACTTGTGCCTTGTAGATAGTGGACAGGCTTTGGGGAGTAAGGAGGTGAGTTACTCCCCGCAGGATTCCTAGCCTCTAACCTGCTCTTGTAGCCACGGTATTTATATGGCTACTTCAGTTCAATTTCTGGTCAATGGTAACCCCCAGGATGTTGATAGTGGGGGATTCGGCGATCGTACATGAAAATATAAAAAATAGGAGCAGGAGTAGGCCATTCGGCCCCTCAAGCCTGCTCCACCATTCAATAAGATCGTGGCTGATCTGTTCCAGGCCTCAACTCCTCTTTCAGGCCTGCTCCGCTTAACCCTCGACTCTGAGATTTCAAAAATCTATCTACCTCCTCCTTAAATACATTTAGTTACCCAGCCTCCACAACTCTGAGGTTGAGAATTCCAGAGATTCACCACTCTCTGAGTGAAGAAATTCCTTTGCATCTCAGTTTTATATGTGTGACCCCCTTATTCTGTAACTATGTCCCCTAGTTCAAGATTCCCTCACCAGTGGAAACATATTCTCAACATCTACCCTGTCAAGCCCCCTTAGAATCTTATATGTTTCAATAAGATCATCTCTCATTCTTCTAAACTCCAATGAGTAAAGGCCTAACCTGTTTAGCCATTCTTGATAAGACAACCCCTTCATCCCAGGAATCAGCCTAGCGAACCTTTTCTGAACTGCCTCCAATGCTAGTATATCCTTCCTTAAATACGGGGACCAAAACTGTATGCAGTACTCCAGGTGCAGCCTCACCAACACTCTGTACAGTTGTAACAAGACTTCCCTATTCTTAAACTCTAACCCCCTAGCAATAAAGGCCAAAATTCAATTTGCCTTCCTAATTACTTGCTGCACCTGCATGCTAACTTTTAGTGTTTCATGTACAAGAACACCCAGATCCCTCTGTACTGCAGTATTCTGTAGTCTTTTTCCATCTAAATAATAATCTGCCTTTTTATTCTTCCTACCAAAGTGCATGGACCTCATACTTTCCCACATTGAACTCCATCTGCCAAGTTTTTACCCACTCACTTACCCTATCTATATCCCTTTGCAGAATCTTTGTGTCCTTGTCACATGCCTTCCCACTTATTTTTGTATCATCTGCAAATTTGGATACATTATATTCTGTCCCTTCCTCCAAGTTATTAATATAGATTGTAAATAGTTGAGGCCCTAGGACCGATCCTTGTGGCACCCCACTAGTTACAGCTTTCCAACCTGAAGAAGACCCATTAATCCCGACTCTCTGCCTTCTGTGCGTTGGTGAATCCTCAATCCATGCCAACACATTACCCTCAATAACCTGAGCTCTTATTTTGTGCAATAACCTTTTATGTGGCGCCTTAACAAAAGCCTTCTGAAAATCCAAATACTCTACATTTACCAGTTCCCCTTTATCCACTCTGCTTGTTATATCCTCAAAGAACTCTAACAAATTTGTCAAACACGATTTCCCTTCATAAAACCATGTTGACTCCGTCTGATTGCATTAGGTTTTTCGCAACGTCCTGTTATTTCTTCCTTAATAATGGACTCTAGCATTTTCCCAATGACAGACGTTAAGCTAACTGGTCTATAGTTTCCTGCTTTCTGTCTCCCTCCTTTCTTGAACAGGGGCGTCACATTAGCGGTTTTCCAATCCGCTGGTACCCTACCAGAATCCAGTGAGTTTTGGTGTGTTACGACCAATGCCTCCACTACCTCTGCAGCCACTTCTTTTAAAACCCTTGGATGCAGGTCATCAGGTCCTGGCGACCTGTCTGCCTTGAGTCCCATCAGTTTGTCAACCACCTTTTCCCTCGTGATAGAGATTGTTACAAGTTCCCATTTACACCTTGCTCATCTATTATTGTTGGGATGCTTATAGTGTCCTCCACCGTGAAGACCGATGCAAAATATTGGTTTAAATTATCTGCCATTTCCCTGTTCCCTGTTATTAATTCCCCAGTCTCATCCTATAAGGATCCCACACTTACTTTAGCTACTCTTTTCCTTTTTATATAGCCATAGAAGCTCTTACTGTTTGTTTTTATATTTCTTGCCAATTTACTGTCATAATCAATTTTATCCCTCTATTAGTTTTTTAATCATCCACTGCTGATTCCTAAAAAATTCCCAATCCTCTGGCTTTAGTGGCTGCAGAGGTAGTGGAGGCATTGGTCGTAACACACCAAAACTCACTGGATTCTGGTAGGGTACCAGCGGATTGGAAAACCAGCTTTTGTCGCTTTGTACACCTTTGTTTTTCATTTTATACTCTCCTTAACTTCCTTTGTTATCTACAGGTGGTTCATTGTTCTCAGAGTTCTTCCTTCTTACCGGAATAAATATTTGCTGAGTGTTATGAAATATCTGCTTAAAAGTCTGCCACTACTCATCTACTGACTTCCCCTTTAGTTTATTTTCCCAGCCTGCTTTAGACAACTCTTTCTTCATACCTCTGTAATGCCACTGAATGTCAAGGGGAGATGGTTAGATTCCCTCTTGTTGGAGATAGCCATTGCCTGGTACTTAAGTGACAAGTGACATTCACGCCACACATCAGCCCAAGCCTGGATATTGTCCAAGCCTTGCTGCATTTCTACACGGACTGCTTCAGTATCTGAGGATTCGCAAATGGTGCTGAATGTTGTGCAAGGTATGACTCCAACCAGCGGAGAGCTTTCCCCGATTCCCATTGAGTCCAGTTTTGCTAGGGTTCCGTGATGCCATACTCGGTCAAATGCTGCCTTGATGTCAAGGGCAGTTACTCTCTCCTCACCTCTGGAGTTCAGCTCTTTTGTCCATGTTTGAACCAAGGCTGTAATGAGGTCAGGAACTGAGTGGCCTTGGCGGAACCCAAACTGAGCCTCACTGAGCAGGTTATTGCTAAGCAAGTGCCGCTTCATGGCACTGTTGACGACATCTTCCATCACTTTACTGATAATTAGGAGTAGACTGATGGAATGGTAATTGGCTGGGCTGGACTTGTCCTGTTTTTTGTGTACAGGACATACGTGGGCAATTTTCCACATTGGCATCTACCTGGCAGTGTTGTAGCTGTACTGGAACAGCTTGGCTAGGGGTGCAGCAAGTTCTGGAGCATAGGTCTTCAGTACTATTGCCGGAATATTGTCAGGGCCCATAGCCTTCAGTCATTTCTTGATATCACGCGGAATGAATCGAATTGGCTGAAGTCTGGCATCTGTGATGCTGGGGACTTCAGGAGGAGGTCGAGATGGATCATCCACTCGGCACTTCTGGCTGAAGATTGTTGAAAATGCTTCAGCCTTACCTTTTGCACGGATGTGCTGATCTCCCCCCTTATTGAGAATGGAGATATTTGTGGAGACACCTCCTCCAGCTGTTTCAATGTCCAAAACCATTCACGACTGGATATGGTAGGACTGCAGAGCTTAGATGTCATCCGTTGGTTATGGGAACACTTAGCTCTATCGATCGCATGCTGCTTACGCTGTCTGGCACACAAGTAGTCCTGGGATGTCGCTTCACCAGGTTGACACCTCATTTTGAGGTATGCCTGGTGCTGCTCCTGGCATGCTCTCCTGCACTTTTCACTGAACCAGGGTTGGTCCCCCGGCTTGATGGTAATGGTAGAGAGGAGTATATGCCGAGCCATGAAGTTACAGATTGTGGTTGAGTACAATTCTGCTGCTGCTAATGACCCACAGGACCTCATGGATGCCCAGTTTTGCATTGCTAGATCTATTCAAAATCTATCCCATTTAGCATGGTGGTAATGCCACACAACACGATGGAGGGTTTCCTCAATGTGAACTCAGTCTGCTTAATATTCAACCCTATATCTGTAAAAGTTCCGGAAGCTCAACTTCCAATTTTAAATTCCTGTAGAACTTTATCTACCACAAATTTCTCAAATGCTGCAGATCCTCCCCACAGAAAATTGTTTACGTGCATCAAGAAAATGCCTGCTAGTTTTTCTTCATAGTACAAATAAAACATTGCTGGATCCACTTTTAGCTGAATACAGCAGGTGTCCAAAGTTCAACTTCATTTTTCCATTGATTGTAAGGTTTGGCCTCACAAAACAGCAGTGGAAAGTCATATCCTGAAACCTTATACCTGGTTTCAGTCATCTTGCTTAAAAAAAAACTCCAATTACAGCCTTCTCCTGTCTGAAAACAAGTCTTAATCTCCAATCTTCACTTTCAGGCAACCATCCTCTACTACCATTGTTAGAGAAACTTCCAAGCCTGTTTGCAAAGAAGACGCTGAGACTAGAATGCTTTGGTAGAGACTGTTTATTGCTTACTTCTCCACCCCTAACAACACCCAACCAGTGCTGGCTGGCTCTTCTTTATATATATATATATATATATACATCTGAGTACAATTAACTAATCAATATCCAACACCTGTTTTCCCTGTTACCTTAAACTACTAGCTATTTAACATCCATTAACAGAACAATTAGACACTAACAATAATATAAAAGCAAAATACTGCGGATGCTGGAAATCTGAAACAAAAACAAGAAATGCTGGATTCACTCAGCAGGTCTGGCAGCATCTGTGGAAAGAGAAGCAGAGTTAACGTTTCGTGTCAGTGACCCTTCTTCGGAACTCCTAACAATGATGGCCTCTCAAAGTGAACTGAATAAATGACTCACCTCACTGTGTTATTCTGCTGTTTGCCCCCTTACTATCTCACTCCAATGCCTAGTGCCAAGCTTTATTACGCACTCTGACACATCTGAGACACTGGCCAAACACGGCTGTGCCGACACTGACAGCCCATTGAGGGAGCAAGGGTACAGGTTGCATTTCACAATTTTTTTTCTATATTCTTTCATGGGATATGGGCGTTACTGGCAGGCCAGCATTTGTTGTCCATCCCTAATTGCCCTTGAACTGAGTGACTTGCTAGGACATTTCAGTGGGCAGTTAAGAGTCAACCACATTGCTTTGGAGCTGGAGTCACATGTAGGCCTGACCAGGTAAGGACAGCAGATTTCCTTCCCTAAAGGACATCAGTGAACCAGATGGGTTTTTACGACAATCGATGATAGATTCATGGCACCATTACTGAGACTAGCTGTCAATTCCAGATTTTTCTTAATTAATTGAATTTATTAATTGAATTGAAATTCCACCAGCTGCCATGGTGAGATTTGAACCCATGTCCCCAGGACATTAGCCTGGGCCTCTGGATTACTGGTCCACAGATATTACCACTATGCCACCATCTCCCCATAAATCCAGCAATGAATTTGACCCCCATTTATTAACATAATTGCAGGAACCAATCTTCAATTAATACACCCGTGAAGCCCCAAGCGTGTCTAGGTGCTCTTCTTCATTTGTTTTCATGTGCTGCGACCCTGTGCTGGCAGCTGAGACAGAGGCAGGCTGATGATCGTGGTGTCCCTTGGCCTAGGATGACTTTGGCAGGTGTTCTCTGGCTGCCTGAGGCTGGGAGGACCCAGCTGCCTGAGTGGTTCCTGCACAGATGCAGGAGCCTCCTCAGTTGTGCGATTACTGGAGCTGGGGCCACTGGTGGAGGGGCTGAGGAGCTGCTGTCCACACTCAGTGTATGCTGTGGGGAGCCCCAGATGTGGAGGTCAGCCTCTCCTCCTCCCTTTCAAGGCTCACTTGAACCTTCCTGCCAACCATAGAGGAACGAGGGCCTGGAAAAGACTCCAGGCACCTCGTCCTTCTTTCACCTTGCCACTGCTCATGGCCAAAGCACTGGAAAACAGCATTGTGTGTTTCCTTGTGGAAATTCTCCTCTTTGTCATCTATCTTAAGGAACAAGATAAGGAGGAACACAGCGAGAGAAAAGGAGGATTGTTATTTAGGACTGTTCTCCCCCAGTTCAAATTAATTTTCCAATCCCAATTTTCTATGAGAGGTCTTGCGAGTGGTGTGGGATCTCAGAAACTAACCCTTTTTTAATATAACCAATAAATAAAAATAAACTAAAACATCATACTTGCATATTATATCATTTTCTAATTTACCACACTCTTCAATAAAAACGGCATTATCGATGGACCCCCCCTCATTTACCAAGTAACCATACAAAACAATTTTTCAGATGGCTATGGTGGGCTATCAGAAATTAAGTAAGGATCCTGGCTCTCTCTCTTCAGTGGCAAATGCATTTCATAAGGATGAGGGTATGCTGCCAAACATTGTAAGATTTGCCAAATAATTGCTTCCTGCTGTTGGTCAAGTTTGCCTCTGCCACTTAAGGAAAAGCACTGATAAAATCTATGGAAATGTCTCTAGGCTGACAAGTTTTGTACTAGTCCGTGCTATTTAGTCATACAGTCATTTGTAGCATAAAAGGAGGCTATTCAGCCCATCGAGTCCAGACCAGCTCTCCATGAAGCTATCCAGTCAGTTCTGCTCCATCCCTGTAGCCCTGCAAGTTTATTTCCTTCCAGCGCTCATCCAATTTCCTTTTGAAATCATTGATTATCTCCGGTAAAGCGAACAATGAAGGGTAAAATTGGAACTGAACTATTGTTACTCTGTACACCTGTTTGTCACAGTGACGCCCGCTTCGCATTAGAACATCCGGAACCCAGCATTCCGGGCGGCGGAGCACTACTGCGTATGCGCGGTTTGCGCCCCCTGTATGTGACTGGAAGAGACGGTTTGAAGCAACATGGCGCAGGAGGGTAGAGAATGAGAGAACAGAGAAGAAAGGGAATGCAGGAGACAGGCCGTGTGGTATAATTTACCGTATGGAGAAGGGGGATCTATTGCTTGAGGAGCTTTCGAGAGATAATCGATGCAACAGCAGAAGGTGTGTCTGTTTGTAAATCTGCGGCTTGACCGCACACGATGGGGTTTTCGGTGGGAGTGGAGCTGCTCGGTGCTTGTGGTGACCCCGGTGGAGTTGGGAGCAGAGAGCGGACTGGCACTCACTGAAATGGGAACGGGGCCTGGGCGAGACAGTGGGATTTCTCCATAAAGTAAACATTTCGCCAAAAGGTCTACGTGATCCCGAGGTTTAGGTCTCAATGGAGCAGGGGGTTATTTTAGAATTAGTTTTCAAATGGGTTTTAAACTGATGGCAGCCAAAGTTTATCGTATTAAACTTTTAAAAAACACAAATTTTTGTTCTCTTTCGGTTTTGAACACGCCGTTAGTTTTAAAATCGGATGGAAAATGGGCACGTCACCGTTTGACTATCTGATGTAGTTTTTATTTTTAAGTTTAACATTGATCTAATGGTATTTTACAACCCTTGCTGTTTTTTTGTTCTAAATCTGATGTTACCTGGTAGGGAGGAGCAAGATCATACATCACGTTCAAGTGTAACAAAGAAAGTTATCTTTTTTATTTGGTACTTTTCACGATATCTTAACAGACAAAATATATTTTGAATAAGTGAAATATGTTTGAGGTCCAGTTGAGTTTGGACTGTGTTGGTGCAAAGATGACAAAGAAAAAAAATATACTGAGAATGCTGCAAATCTGACATAAAAACAAAATGCTGGAAATACTCTGCACTAAAGCCTGGCTCAGGTATAAAATTAAAACCCGACCCGACCACAGCCAACCTGAACATGACCTGAGCCCGAGTCCTTTAATTTTTTTTCACACCCGGCCTGACACGAATATCCTTCGCCCGTTCTGGCAGCAGGCTAGTCCTGCAGATGGACTTGTGGGCAATCGTGGGTAAACCTGATCCTGTGACTTCCTGGAATGAGCACTGTCCAGCCCGACCCGACCCGAGCCCGAATGCTGGATTTGGAATATAGACCCGACCCGAACCCGACCAATGGAGTCGGGTCTAGTCGAGTTCGGGTCGGGTAGCCAGACTTTACTCAGCACGTCTGGTAACATCTGGAGAGAGAAACAGTGTTAATCTTTCAGGTCAATGACCTCTCATCAGAAGGTCGTGGTTTAATTTTATTTTTATATATATATGTACAAATAAAATAAAATTATGTACATCAATAGGATTACAGTATGCATGTTGTGGATGTTTCAATTGTGCTGATTAGGAAGTCTTCTTTATGAAACCCTTACAATTTATATTGTTAATTGTACAGTAATTGAGTATTTAATTGTGTTTAGGTGATGGGCATTAACTGCGGTTCACTTGTGCTCCTATATATAGGAGGTTATTGGGGTTGGAAGTCCATGTTTGGAATGTGCATCTTAGGTTTCAGTTCTATCGTTCATCTGGCTTTCTGGAGTAGAACATGGGAGCAGAGGATGGTTGCCTGAAGGTGAAAAAAGGTTGGAAAGTAAGAATTTTTCAGATATAAAGCTAAAATCCTCGTGCCCATTGTGGAAAATGGCAAAAAGCAAGTTTTAAATTGTTGGGGTACAATTACCCGCCGATGTTCTCAGAGTCTGAACCATATGATTAGTAGAAGAATAAAGTGGATATGTGGACATGGGTTACAACTCTATATCAGAGAAAACAAGGTATGGAGTTGTCATTTCCTACAGTAAGTAAAATCAGACATAGTTGTTTGTGAGATGGACGCCCATCTGTTGGATAGTGAAGATTTGGACCTTCTATTAGAATTCTTGGATGAAATCTACAAGAAAGATCTGTTAAATGCCCATGAGGCATGATCAGAATTTGATGGATTATGGAAAACAGATGGTCATTCCATGGTAGAATTTATCATGGACTTCAGATTGTATAAAAGATTGGCAATTCAATTTGGGGATCTTCGGATTGATACTAGCAGTTAAATTACTGGATTGTACTAATGTGTCTTATGTGGACAGGCAACTGATTCTAACTGGTGTTTGGTTCCCAGAACAGACTCTGTTGGATCAGATGTCTGCTGCCTTAAAGTTCCTGGACAAACATTAATTTCCTTCAACCTTCATGGAACAAATGAGACATTCCACGATGACAAATTATAGAAGACTCGATGATTGCCAGATTTCAAAATAGTCCAGATACTGGATGCAAGCGCCAGTGCAACAGAAGGATTAAAGATGGACAGAATGAGGATGAAAGCACCTTCAACAGATCTGACTATTACAGCAGAAGACAAAATTGGAACGACAATAATGGGTGAATGAATCTCAAGAATGCCCAAGGAACAGTTAATAGGTGCTTTAGGTGTGGCTCGAAGCATCATTATGCAGTGAACTACCCAGAGCGAAGAGGCACATGACACATGAAATGACACATGACAGAGAATTCTAAGGAAGAGGATGAAAATAATGATGAGTCCGACCAAATTATACTGGTCACAAGGAGTTTTAGTCCTGTGATGAATGTGTTTGTTGCAGATTCTTTTAATTGCGCAGTATTAGTGCTTATACTTCAACAGTATATGGGACAGATTGGTTAAAATGTTTGACTCACTAGGTAGTGAGGATTGATATAAATTTAAGGAATAGAAGGTTCTACTTGCTTTATGTTTGGTGATGACAGCACCTTGAGATTACTAAAGAGAGTTGGATTTCCATGTAAAATAGCTGGAGTAAGCCATTTTATAAGTGCTGATGTAAGATGCCTATGGTGTTGAGTAAACCTATGAAAAAGACACAAATGCTCCATGTCAAATTTCATGATGATGTAATTATATTTGGAAAGTCAGTGTATCTGCAGTTTACCGAGTCAAGATATCATTGTATCCCCTTAACAAAATCTGATGTTTCTCATCAATGTTAAACAAGTGTTAATGACATCCAGTAATCAGGATAAGAGAGAGAAAAAATTGTTAATTATGTAGACAATTTTCTCACCCTACTTGCCAACTGTTAAAAATCCTGCTAAAAGATGCAGGTGTAGTTGATGACTATATGGGATTAATAGAAGAGATGTGAAAATTGTGGAATCTGTAAAAAGTAGCAAAAAATGCTGTCATGTCCTATTGTAAGCCTTCCATTGGCACATGACCTTAACAGGGTACTTGTCATGGATCTAAAGGTATGGGACAAAGGTAGAAATGTTTTCATCCAACAGTTTATAGATATGACTACCAGATTTAGTCTTTAGTTGTATGGGGATGGTCATGTAGCGGTATTGTTACTGGACTTGTAATCTCGAGGTCTGGACCAATGCTGTGGAGATAATGAGTGCAAATCCCACCACAGCAGCTGGTGGAATTTAAATTCAAGTAATTAATAATCAACATCACAAACATGTTATTTTCTGGTTATTATCAGATTGCTGTTTGTGGGAGTTTGCTGTGTGCAAATTAGCTGTTGCGTTTCCTACATTACTACAGTGTTGGTACTTCAAAAGTATTTCATTAGCTGTAAAGTGCTTTGAAATATCCAATCGTTGTGAAAAGCGCTATTTAAATGTAAGTCTTCCTTTTTTCTTTATAAATCGTTAATGAAAAGCTAGTCTGAGTAATGTTGACCATGAAACTACCGGATTGCCATAAAATCCCCTTCTGGTTTACTGTTCTTTTTGTGGAAGGCAATGTGCCGTCCTTACCCAAGCTGTCCTACAAGTGACTCCAGACCCACAGCAATGGGGTTGACTCTTAACTGCCCTCTGAAATGGCAAGCAAGTCACTCAATTGTATCAAACCACTACAGAAAAGTCGAATAAGAATAAAACCGGACGGACAGAGTACCTGACATTGACCCAGTCATCAGAAATGATAAAGACACACCTTTGTTGACCCTGCAAAGTCCTCCTTGCTAAAAATCCGGGGGACTCGTGCCAAAACAGGGAGAGCTGTCCTACAAACTAGTCGAGCAACAGCCTGACATAGTCATACTGACTGGATCATACCTTACAGCCAACATTCACTCCCTCCACAAAGACAAAAGCAAAATATTGGAGATGCTGGAAATACTCAGCAGGTCAGGCAGCATCTATGGAAAGAAAAACCGAGTTAACATAATGTAGGTTGATCTATGTAAAAGCCACAGTCCTGCAGGATGATACTTTGCAGAGAGAAGTGCTTCTGAAAGAGGCAGCAGGTGCAGAAGGAAAACTGTGGAAGCAAAACAAGGGCCTGAGAATGATGCATCCATGGTATGGCATTTTTTGGTGAAGTCTGTTTTGTTGAAAATGGACCATGTTCAACTGAAAGCAGGTCCCATGGTGTTTTATTGGTATCATACTGGAAAATATTTGGGCACCTTGATAATGCATGTTTGATTTATTATGGGGTGGTACTGCAGAATTTGAGATGTGAGTCAGAACATCAGAAGAATTTAAAATTGGGAGTCAGCCTTGTGGGGCTTTTAAATATATTGTTTTAGATATTAAGTAATGTAGGTCTGGTATAACTTTAAGGCAACAATCCTATTTAGAGTGTTACTCCCATCCCAGTTAATTGCACTAGGTTATCACAGAAAGATAATCTTATCTCTAAAGAAGACATAAATCAATTGTGAAGCTTGATTGGTCAGTTGAACTCGTGCATACAGACTCGACCAGATGTTAGTTTTCATGCGTTGGCAGTTAAGTACTACAATGAAACACCGTAAAGCAGAGAATGTTTTAAGGGAAAATATAACATTAAGAAAAGTAAATCTGGAAAAAGTGTGTACTTAAGTTTCCATCCTTAGGTGACCCAAAGAATAGGAAATTAGTCATTTTTAGTGATGCTTCACATACTAATGTTCCTGATGGCTATTCTAGTGCAGTTGG
This sequence comes from Heterodontus francisci, assembly GCF_036365525.1. Classification (NCBI taxonomy): domain Eukaryota; kingdom Metazoa; phylum Chordata; class Chondrichthyes; order Heterodontiformes; family Heterodontidae; genus Heterodontus; species Heterodontus francisci. The sequence goes on from NC_090374.1 coordinate 89,158,623, forward strand.
TTTCATAGTATTTCTTATGGGTGAGAACGGAAAATGTCCTTTAGCTTAGGAAGCTAAGAAAATAAAAAGGATTGTTGAAAGTACTCTGGATGCTGAAACACTTGCTCTTGTGGAGGCAGTCGATATGGGATTCTGTTTGTTGAATATTTTAAGTGAAATTTCTATGCAAGGGACGTGTTGAAGATAGTATACTCTTATTGAATGTTATATTGATAGTTCATTGTGGGATAATGTACACTCAAGGAAAAGTGTGAATGAGAAAAAGTTATGGATTGATCATGTCTGCTTGAACTGCTGGAGAGAAAGAAAATTGTCAAGCCACCAACTGTCAGATTGTTTCACTAGAAGAATACTATTTATGAAGAAATTGTTAGGGGTCCAAGAGGAGGGTCGCCTTGCTTTGTTTTGTACAGAAATTGGAAGTTTTTGTTGAAATTTCTGGTTGTATAAACTAATTTTTATTTAAAGAGAAAGGAGGTAATCTGTTAGTTGTCTAGCAATTGAATATTTTAATTGTGTTCAGGTGATGAGCATTAACTGGGGATTCACTTGTGTCCCTATAATCTGGCTGTTGGGTTTGGAGGTGCATGTTTGTAATCTCTGAATAAAAGCTTACAAAGTGTCAAGATTTGGCTCCAGTTCACCACCTGACCTTCTGGAGTTGAGCACATATGTATGTATGTATGTATGTGTTTTTAGAATGGCGTCCTTCTGTGCTCTAACCAGTTGGTCCTTCATGTCCATGCTGCCTTTCTGCAAGAGCAACTCTGCTATTGCCACTCCCTTGCCTTTGCCTTGTAGCCATGCAAGTTTTTTTCTATAAAGCTAATTATCAAGTTCCTTTTTTTAAAGCTAAGATTAAATCTGACTCCACCTCACTCTCAGGCAGTGCACTCCAGATCCTAACCGCTCACTGCTTTTTAAAAAAAAAACTCTCATGTTGCCTCTGTTCCTTTTGCCATTTGTTTGATCAAGTTTCCAGTCATCTGTTCTAATAGCCCATGTAGCTTGGTGTCAAATTTTGTTTGTACTCCTGTGAAGTGCATTCTGATGCCTTACTATGCTAAAGGTGCTTTATAAATGCAATGGTAATGGCCATTGAACATCAATGGGAGATGGTTAGATTCTCTCTTGTTGGAGATGGTCATTGCCTGGCACTTGTGTGGCACAAATGTTACTTGCTGCTTATCAGCCCAAGCCTGGATGTTTTCCAGGTCTTGCTGCATCTGGGCATGGGCAGTTTCAATATCTGAGGGGTCATGAATAATGCTGAACATTGTGCAATCATCAGCAAACATCCCCACTTCTGACCTTCTGATGAAGGAAAGGGCTTTGATGAAGCAGCTGAAGATGGTTGGGCCTAGGACACTACCCTGAGGAACTCCTGCAGTGATGTCCACAACCATCTTCCTTTGTGCTAGGTATGACTCCAACCAGTGGAGAGTTCCCTTCCACCCCCTCCCCCATTCCCATCACCTCCAGTTTTGCTAGGGCTCCTTGATGGCATACTCTGTCAAATGCTGTCTGGATGTCAAGGGCAGTCACTCTCACCTCACCTCTTGAGTTCAGCTCTTTTGTCCAGGTTTGGACCAAGGCTGCAATGAGTTCAGGACTGAGTGGCTCTGGCAGAACCCAAACTGAGCGTCAGTGAGCAGGTTATTGCTAAGCAAGTGCCGCTTGATAGCATTACCAACGACACCTGCCATCACTTTGCTGATGATTGGGAGTGGACTGGTAATTGGCCGGGTTGGATTTGTCCTGCTTTTTGTGCATAGGACATACCTAGGCAATTTTTCACATTGCCGGGTAGTTGCCAGTGTCGTAACTGTACTGGAACAGCTTGGCTAGGTGCACGGCTGGTTCTGGAGCACGTCTTCAATGCTATTGCCACAATATTGTCAGGGCCCATAGCCTTTGCAGTATCCAGTGCCTTCAGCCGTTTCTTGATGTCACATGGAGTGTATCGGATTGGCTCAAGACTGGCATCTGTGATGCTGGGGACCTCAGGAGGAGGCCGTGATGGATCATCCACTTTGCACTTCTGGCTGAAGATGGATGCAAATCCAGATGCTGCCAAACCTGAGTATTTCCAGCACTTTCTGTTTTTATTTCAGATTTCCAGCATCCTCAGTATTTTACTTTTATTTGAGCCCAATCCTGTCCTTGCTGAGCATTTGTGCAAATACACTTCCAGTCGGGTTTGCAGGCTGTTATTCAGGAGTAGGAGCACTCCTTCATTTTTCTTTACCCCCTTCCTAATCTGGGGTACTGAGGCCAGTAGTAGCATCCAGTTATATATTTGTGTCTTTTTGAATCTTTTTACCCTAGATTATTTAATTCATCTATTTTGGAGCACTCTCATGAGTGGCTCCCAACTTCTTACATCTCCAAGAGTGTCTACTTAATGAGATCTTGGTACTTCTTGGTAACATTCCTTGGTAAAACAAAAAGCACATCCTGTTTGGTAACTGCATTTGGATGCTGGACTATCTTGTGCCTCCATAAGATCCAACTTGAAAAGAAACAGCTTAACACAGAGTTAGTTTAACGTTTAAAATATGAAGCTAATTTATTACATAAATAGTGAAGAAAATAATCAGTAGTGATCATAGTTAAATAGCTTCAGTAAATCAGAAAATCCTTATCTGACTTCAGACAGAATAATAAAAAGATAGCAACTGTAAGAACTAATTAAAGCCTTTGTAGATACAACTTGTCATAGTACTCACCTTTTAGGAATATCAAGTTGTCACTTCTCATGTGCTCCGCCTTATGAGATCTTCAAACTCACTGATTTAAACTGAATTGTCTCCCTGATAGCCCAGGAAACAGTTACTTGAACATCTTAGGATTTGAATAACTGACTTCTCAAATTCAAAAGGAAAGTGTCAACTCAAATTAAAACTGAACCAATCACAAATTCTGTAAATATTGTAAAATTCTTCGTTAGATTTCCTGTTGAGCCTATTACTAGGATACAACAACAATAATAACAACAAACCTTGCAACATTTGTACCTAGGCAATCCTGGTTGAAAGCCGTAGCTTGAAGTTAAAATGCCCTGAATATGAAGAGGAAGCCACCAAAATAATTTTTCTCTCTCATCCTAAATGCCTTGTCCTAGTTCAGATCAACCAACCCAACAAGGGATTTGTTTTGAGGAATTTCCTTTTCTGGATGACTGAGCTGCCTGCTGGACAGTATATGCTGTGCTTTAATTGATATTTAAACCTCAGATCTTTGGTATGTTTGGATTGAAGAGAATCTGAAGTATGCCAGGAATTTCAACTACCGAAGGATTATGTGACTTGACAATTTTTAATGCCAAGAATTTGAATTCCCCTTTTCCTCTGAAGATGATATCCCATGATTGCTAAGGAGTGGGGAGTTAGTGATTTAATATTTTGGTTAGTTCAACTATATTCTATTTTAATTCTGAAGGGTGGAAGCTATTGTCTTTGTATAATGGATGTATTCATATATATGTATTAGACAATCCCATATAACAGACAGACAATGGAAACCAAACGGATGCCTATTAATGTTTATAACAAGGTCATTTTAAAGTGAATTGAGTTCAAATGACCAAGGCTTGTTAATGAAACTGCCAACCTATTATTAGTTTTCTGATGTCAAGTTTTGAACTTAAACTTTTATATCGTGTAACATAGTCGTTTAATTGGGAATGATTGGGCTTTTTCAACTTGCCTACAGTCCATGCCTTGATTTGTGGTTTGTATCCCAATGTGTGCATGACTTGCCTGTATAAGTGCACTCCTGTGCTGGTGAGTTTTTATTTGTTCTTGGGATATGAGCATCACTGGCAAAGCCGCATTTATTGCCTACCCCTAATTGCCCTTGAGAAGGTGGTGGTGAGCTGCCTTCTTGAACCGCTGCAGTCATTATGGTGTAAGTACACCCATAGTGCTGTTAGGAAGGGAGTTCCAGGATTTTGACCCAGTGACCGTGAAGGAATGGTGATACGGTTCCAAGTCAGGATGGTGGGTGACTTGGAGGGGATCTTTCAGGTGAAGGTGTTTCCATGTGTCTGCTGCCTTTGTCCTTCTAGGTGGTAGATATTGTAGGTTTGGAAGGTGCTGTCCAAGGAAGGTTAGCATGTGTGCTAGTGGGAGAGCGAAGTAAATGTTTAAGGTGGTGGATGGGGCTGTTTTGTTTTGGATATTGTTGAACTTCTAGAGTGTTGGAGCTGCACCCATCCAGGCAAGTGGAGAGTATTCCATCATATTATGCCTTGTAGATGGTGGACAGGCATTGGGGAGAGAGGAAGTGAGTTACTCGTTGCAGAAGTCTCAGCCTCTGACATGCTCTTATGGCCACAGTATTTATATGGCTGGTCCAATTTGTTTCAGGTCACTGGTAACCCCCAGGATGTTGATGGGGGATTCAGTGATAGTAATGCTGTTGAACTTTGAGGGGATATGGTTAGATTCTGTCTTGTTGGAGATGGTCATTGCCTGGCACTTGTGTGGTGCAAATGTTACTTGCCACTTATCAGCCCCAGCCTGAATGTTGTCTAGGTTTTACTGCATGTGGGCACAGACTGCTTCAGTATCTGAGGAGTTGTGAATGGTACTGAATGTTGTGCAATCATCAGCGAACATCCCCACCTCTGACTTTTTTATTCTTTCATGGGATGTGGGTGTCACTGGCAAGACCAGCATTTGTTGTCCATCCCTAATTGCCCTGGACAACTGAATGGCTAGCTAGACCATTTCAGAAGGCAGTTAAGAGTCAACCACATTGTTGTGGGTCGAGAGTCACATGTAGGCCAGACCAGGTGAGAACAGCAGATTTCCTTCCCTAAAGGACATTAGTGGACCAGTTGGGTTTTTACAACAATCAATAGTGTAATGGCACCATTCCAGATTTTTATTAATTGAATTGAAATTCCACCAGCTGCTGTGGTGGGATTTGAACCCATGTACCCAGAGCATTAGCCTGGGCCTCTGGTTACTAGTTCTGTGACATTATCACTACGCCACTGTCCCCCCTTATATTGGAGGGAAGGTCATTGATGAAGCTGCTGAAGATGGTTGGGCCAAGGAAACTACCCTGAGGAACTCCTGTCTTGGTGCTGAGATGATTGGCCTCCAACAATCGCAGCCATCTTTTTTGCTAGGTATGTCTCCAACCAATAGAGGGTTTTCCCACTGGTTCCCATTGACTTCAATTTTGCTTGGGCTGCTTGATGCCATACACTGCCAAATACTATCTTGATCTCAAGGGCAGTCATTCTCACCTTGCCAATTCAGCTCTTTTGTCCATATTTGGGCCAAGGCAGTAATGAGGTCTGGAGCTGAGTTGCCCTGGCAGAACCCAAACTGAGCATCAGTGAGCAGGTTGTTGCTGAGTAAGTGCTGCTTGATAGCACTTTTGGCGACATCTTCCATCACTTTAATGATCAGAAGTAGACTAATGGGGCAGTAATTGGCTGGACTGGATTTGTCCTGCTTTTTGTGGACAGGACATACCTGGGCAATTTTCCACATTGTTGGGTAGATGTTAATGTTGTACTGGAACAGCTTGCCAAAGGGTGCGGCTAGTTCTGGAGCACAAGTCTTCAGCATTGCAGCTGGGATGCTGTCGGGCCTTGTAGCCTTGGCTGTATTAGATTCAGTATTAGCCAGTGCCTTCAGCTGTTTCTTGATATCATGTAGATTGAATTGACTGAAGACTGGCATCTATGATGGTGGGGAGCTCTGGCAGAAGTTGAGATGGATCATCCACTCGGTCCTTCTGGCTGAAGATGATTGCAAATGCTTCAGCCTTGTCTTTTGCACTGACATGCTGGACTGTGCCATCATTCAGGATGGGGATGTTGGTGGAGCCTCCTCCTATGGTCAGTTGTTTAATTGTCCATCGCCATTCGCCATTAGATGTGGTAGGACTGCAGAGCTTTGATCTGATTTGTTGGTTGGGGGATTGCTTAGCTCTGTCTATAGCATGCTGATTCTGCGTGAGTTGCACGCTGAATCTAATACAGCTTGCTACTGCACGAGTTGGTCTGCAGGTAACACGTACAGTGGTCACTAGCACTTAAATTCAGTCTATAATTTTAAATGTTGAACGAAACATGTTAGCAGTAAGACTAACGGGCAGATTTGGCTGTATTGGGAATTTCTGAAGTAAATTTAAAATCAAGCAATATGTCAGTTTTCTAGCATTGCTTTTGTTGTTAAAACAATTAAAACAGCAAAATTATTATTTCTTTATATAGTTTGTATTTAAGTGTCAAAACAAGTGTGACAAGAGATTACTAGAATGAGGACACAAGTTCCAGAAAATTGGGGACAAGATTTGGAGACAGTATGGGTAAGAAATTTCCCATGCCTACTGCTTGTGCAACATTCAGTGTTCAGAAAGTGCCTAACATTTCTTTGTATGTTGGGCTTATTTCTGGGCAACTACACTTTGTGTGATTCTGCATGCAGGGGAAGAGAGATTAACATTTCACTGCTGTCATTTTGTGTGAACCTTTTGAATTGAAAGAGAATGTTGTGGTGTTGCTACTACTTCTGTACCATCTTTAATTAGAATCTTGTAGAGAATTGACAGCATGGCCTTACTTTTTTAATACTGGAGGGGATGAGCTATTGCAGAAATGGGCTAATTGGCAGTGCAGAGTTTGCCCACATTTAGGAACTGTTGAGAATATCAATTGCATTCTATTCTTAATTTGAAGTAGTTGAAGTTACCTATTGGTTTGAATTGACATTGTGGAAAAAAATTAACCTGAGCTATTTTACTTGATGATTTGAGATATTTTTCAACCAAATATTGGCTTCAAATTAAGAGTAGATTATACTTGAAGACAACATAACGGGATAAAATACATAATCTTCACTATTGCTACTACTCATGCAAAACTGATGGGTATAATGATTTTAAATATTGAACATTTTTATCATTGACAAGGTCAACCAAATTTTAAAACTGCACAAATATGAAGGGTTTCAGAGTCCTGAGCAGCTAGAGACCATGAGATTTTAGCCTGTGGAAGTTTAGTGCTGAAACATAATTGGCCTCCCATACTTCAGAAGGTAAATCATTGTGACTGAAAGCAGTTTACTGTTGCTGGAGAACAAAGAGCAGCACAGGAACAGGCCATTCGGCCCTCCAAGCCTGCGCCGATCTTGATGCCTGCCTAAACTAAAACCTTCTGCACTTCCGGGGCCCATATCCCTCTATTCCCTTCCTATTCATGTATTTGTCAAGATGTCTCTTAAACGTCGCTATCGTATCTGCTTCCACCACCTCCCCTGGCAGCAAGTTCCAGGCACTCACCACCCTCTGTATAAAAAAAACTTGCTTCGCACATCCCCTCTAAACTTTGCCCCTCGCACCTTAAACCTATGTCCCCTAGTAACTGACTCTTCCACCCTGGGAAAAAGCTTCTGACTATCCACTGTGTCCATGCCGCTCATAACTTTGTAAACCTCTATCATGTCGCCCCTCCACCTCCGTCGTTCCAGTGAAAACAATCCGAGTTTTTCCAACCTCTCCTCATAGCTAATGCCCTCCAGACCAGGCAACATCCTGGTAAACCTCCTCTGTACCCTCTCCAAAGCCTCCATGTCCTTCTGGTAGCGTGGCGACCAGAATTGCACGCAATATTCTAAGTGTGGCTTAACTAAGGTTCTCTACAGCTGCAACATGACTTGCCAATTTTTATACTCTATGCCCCGACCGATGAAGGCAAGCATGCCGTATGCCTTCTTGACTGCCTTATCCACCTGCGTTGCCACTTTGTGACCTGTGGACCTGTACGCCCAGATCTCTCTGCCTGTCAGTACTCCTAAGGGTTCTGCCATTTACTGTATACCTCCCACCTGCATTAGACCTTCCAAAATGCGTTGCCTCACATTTGTCCGGATTAAACTCCATCTGCCATTTCTCCGCCCAAGTCTCCAACCGATCTATATCCTGCTGTATCCTCTGACAATCCTCATCATTATCCACAACTCCACCAACCTTTGTGTCGTCCGCAAACTTACTAATCAGACCAGCTACATTTTCCTCCAAAGCATTTATGTATACTACAAAGAGCAAAGGTCCCAGCACTGATCCCTGCGGAATACCACTAGTCACATCCCTCCATTCAGAAAAACACCCATCCACTGATACCCTCTGTCTTCTATGACCGAGCCAGTTCTGTATCCATCTTGCCAGCTCACCTCTGATCCCGTGTGACTTCACCACCTTTTGTACCAGTCTGCCATGAGGGACCTTGTCAAAGGCTTTACTGAAGTCCATATGGACAACATCCACTGCCCTGCCTTCATCAATCATCTTCGTCACTTCCTCAAAAAACTCAATCAAATTAGTAAGACACGACCTCCCCTTCATAAAACCATGCTGTCTCTCGCTAATAAGTTCGTTTGTTTCCAAATGGGAGTAAATCCTGTCCCAAATAATCCTCTCTAATAGTTTCCCTACTACTGACGTAAGGCTCACCGGCCTATAATTTCCTGGATTATCCTTGCCACCCTTCTGAAACAAAAGAACAACATTGGCTATTCTCCAGTCCTCTGGGACCTCACCTGTAGCCAATGAGGATGCAAAGATTTCTGTCAAGGCCCCAGCAATTTCCTCCCTTGCCTTCCTCAGTATTCTAGGGTAGATCCCTTTAGGCCCTGGGGACTTATCTACCTTAATGCTTTGCAAGACACCCAACACCACCTTTTTTGATAATGAGATGACTGAGACTATCTGCACTCCCTTCCCTAGGTTCATCATCCACCAAGTTCTTCTCTTTGGTGAATACTGATGCAAAGTACTCATTTAGCACCTCGCCCATTTCCTCTGGCTCCACACATAGATTCCCATCTCTGTCCTTGAGTGGGCCAACCCTTTCCCTGGTTACCCTCTTGCTCTTTATATACGTATAAAAAGCCTTGGGATTATCCTTAATCCTGTTTGCCAATGACTTTTCATGACTCCTTTTAGCCCTCCTAACTCCTTGCTTAAGTTCCTTCCTACTGTCTTTATATTCCTCAAGTGCTTCATCTGTTCCTAGCCTTCCAGCCCTTACAAATGCCTTCTTTTTCTTTGTGACTAGGCTCACAATATCCCTCTTTATCCAAGTTTCCCGAAACTTGTCAAACTTGTCTTTCTTCCTCACAGGAACATGCTGGTCCTGGATTCTAATCAGCTGACGTTTGAAAGACTCCCACATGTCAGATGTTGATTTATCCTCAAACAGCTGCCCCCAATCTAAATTCTTCAGTTCCTGCCTAATATTGTTATAATTAGCCTTTCCCCAATTTAGCACCTTCACCCGAGGACTACTCTTATCCTTATCCACAAGTACCTTAAAACTTATGGAATTATGGTCACTGCTCCGGAAATGCTCCCCCACTGAAACTTCGACCACCTGGCCGGGCTCATTCCCCAATATCAGGTCCAGAATGGCCCCATCCCTAGTTGGACTATCTACATACTGTTTCAAGAAGCCCTCCTGGATGCTCCTCACAAATTCTGCCCCATCCAAGCCCCTAGCACTAAGTGAGTCCCAGTCAATATTGGGGAAGTTAAAATCACCCACCACCACAACCCTGTTACCTTTACATGTTTCCAAAATCTGTCTACATATCTGCTCCTCTACCTCCCGCTGACTGTTGGGAGGCCAACAACATGTAAACCCCCAACATCGTGACTGCACCCTTCCTATTCCTGAGTTCCACCCATATTGCCTCGCTGTATGACCCCTCTGAGGTGTCCTCCCGCAGTACAGCTGTGATATTCTCCTTAACCAGTAATGCAACTCCCCCACCCCTTTTACATCCCCCTCTATCCCGCCTGAAGCTTCTAAGGCCTGGAACATTTAGTTGCCAATCCTACCCTTCCCTCAACCAAGTCTCTGTAATAGTAACAGCATCATATTTCCAAGTACTAATCCAAGCTCTAAGTTCATCTGCCTTACCTGTTATACTTCTCGCTATGAAACAAATGCACTTCAGACCACCAGTCCTGCTGTGCTCAGCAACATCTCCCTGCCTGAAGGAGGGAGAATTGTGTAATAGCTGCACATTGTGGAAGATAATGGATGCTCCATATGTCGAGGATCATCTGAATGTGTCTGTGATGACTTCCGGTTTAGTTCAAGGTTTCTGAACAGCTGCAGTTATTCCACTCTTATTGGAGGCATAAGTTATCTGGACTGTATGTTCCCGAATGTAACTCCACCATGAGAATGAATTCAGTGAGGCAGGGAAATGGGTTACAGTCAAAAGAAAGACTGGCATTTACAAGGACAACAGTGGCAGCTTATATTCATATAGTACTTTTAATGTAATAAAATGTCCCAAGGTGCTTCAAAGGAGCATTATAAATCAAAATATGGCACTGAGCCACATAAATGAGGAAAAATTAGGTCACATGACCGAAGTCTTGGTCAAAGAGGTAGGTTCTAAGCAGTGTTTTAAAGGAAGAAAGTGAGCTAGAGGGGTGGAGAGGTGTCGGGAGGGCATGGCAGCACTTAGATCCTCGGCAACTGAAGGGGTGGCCACCAAAAGTGGAGCGATTTAAAATCGGGAATGCTCAAAAATCCAGAATTAGATGAAAACAGATATCTTGGAGGAGATTGCACAGACGGAGGGGCAAAGCCATGGACGGATTTGGAAACTAGGATGAGAATTTTAACATCAAGACATTGCTTGACCAGGAGTCAATGTAGGTCAGTGAGCACAGAGTTGATAGGTGAATGGGACTTTTGGTACCAGTTAAGACATGAGCAGCAGAGTTTGCGGAGGTTAGAATGTGGGAGACCAGCCAGGTATGCGTTGGGATAGTCAAGCCTAGAGGTAACAAAGGCACGAATGAGGGTTTCAGCAGCAGATGACGTGAGACAGGGGTGAAGTTGGGCAATGTTCCGGAAGTGGAAATAGGTGTTCTTGGCAGTGGCAGGAATATGAGGTCGGAAGCTCGACTCGGGGTCAAATATGACACCAATGTTGTGAACAGACTGGTTTGATCTGACAGTTGCCAAGGAGAGGGAAGGAGTCTGTAGCTAGGGAATGGAGTTTGGAGTCGGGACCAAAAGCAATGGATTTAGTCTTTCCGATATTTAATTGGGGGAAATTTCTGCTCATCCAATACTGGATGTCGGATAAACAGTCTGATTTTGTAATAGCCAAGAGAGATGGTGATGAGGTAGAACTGGGTGTCGTCACTTACATGTGAAAACTAATGCTGTACTTCTTGATCATGTCGCTGAGGGACAGCATGTAGATGAGAAATAGGAGGGGGCCAAGGACAGATCCTTGGGGAACCCCCATAGGTAATGGTGTAGGACCATGAAGAGAAGTGGTACTCTGACTGTGATTAGATATATAGGAATGGAATGCGGTGAGAGCAGTCCCGCCCAGGTGGACGTCTGTGAAAAGGCATTGAAGGAGGATGGTATGGTCAGCGATGTCAAAGACTGCAAACTTGTTGAGAAGAATGAGTGGGATAGATTACCTTTGTCTCAGTCACATAGGATGTCATTTGTGATTGTTTGATAAGAGCCTTTTTGGTACTGTAGCAGGAGCAGAAACCTGACTGGAGAGCTGACAAGTTCCTGAATCCTGATGGACTTCATCCGAAGGTCTTTAAAAGAAGCGGCGAGTGGGATAGTTGATGCATTGGTTTTGATTTTCCAAAATTCCCTAGATTCGGGGAAGGTTCCATCAGATTGAAAAATAGCCAAATTAACTCCTTTTATTTTAAAAGGGAGGGAGACAGAAAGCAGGAAACTACAGGCCAGTCAGCTTAACATCTGTCATAGGGAAAATGTTGGAAGGTATTATTAAAGACATTATAGCAGGGTACTTGGAAAAATTCAAGGTAATCGGGCAGCATCAACATGGTTTTGTGAAAGGGAAATCGTGTTTAACCAATTGGAGTTTTTGAGGAAGTAACATGGCTGTGGATAAAGGGGAACCGGTGGATGTACTGCACTTAGATTTCCAAAAGGCATTTGATAAGGTGCCACATCACAGGTTATTGTGGAAAATAAAAGCTCATGGAGTAGGGGGTAACATTTTGGCATGGATAGAAGATTGGCTAGCTAACAGGAAACAGAGTAGGCATAAATGTGTCATTTTCTGGTGGGCAGGATGCAACGAGTGGTGTGCTACAGGGATCCGTGCTGGGGCCTCAACTTTTTACAGTTTATATAAATGACTTGGATGAAGCCATCGAAGGTATGGTTGCTAAATCTGCTGATGACACAAAGCTAGATAGGCAAGTAAGTTGTGAAGAGGATATAGGGAGACTACGAAGGGATATAGATAGGTTAAGTGAGTGGGCAGAAGGGCCACCTGCGCATCAACACGAGCAAAATTTCTCACCCACAGCTGTTACAAAAATTTCTAAATTCACTTGTAACAGCCCTTCAAAACACTCCCACAGGGGATGCTGAGACCAAGTGGGCCCACATCAGAGACGCCATCTATGAGTCAGCTTTGACCACCTACGGCAAAAGTGCGAAGAGAAATGCAGACTGGTTTCAATCTCATAATGAAGAGCTGGAACCTGTCACAGCCGCTAAGCGCATTGCACTGCTGAACTACAAGCCCCCAGCGATTTAACACCCGCAGCACTTAAAGCAGCCAGAAGTACTGCACAAAGAACAGCTAGGCGTTGGGCAAACGACTACTGGCAACACCTATGCAGTCATATTCAGCTGGCCTCAGACACCGGAAACATCAGAGGAATGTATGATGGCATGAAGAGAGCTCTCGGGCCAACCATCAAGAAGATCGCCCCCCTCAAATCTAAATCGGGGGACATAATCACTGACCAACGCAAACAGATGGACCGCTGGGTTGAGCACTACCTAGAACTGTACTCCAGGGAGAATGCTGTCACTGAGACTGCCCTCAATGCAGCCCAGCCTCTACCAGTCATGGATGAGCTGGACATACAGCCAACCAAATCGGAACTCAGTGATGCCATTGATTCTCTAGCCAGCAGAAAAGCCCCTGGGAAGGACAGCATTACCCCTGAAATAATCAAGAGTGCCAAGCCCGCTATACTCTCAGCACTACATGAACTGCTATGCCTGTGCTGGGACGAGGGAGCAGTACCCCAGGACATGCGCGATGCCAACATCATCACCCTCTATAAAAACAAAGGTGACCGCGGTGACTGCAACAACTACCGTGGAATCTCCCTGCTCAGCATAGTGGGGAAAGTCTTTGCTCGAGTCGCTCTGAACAGGCTCCAGAAGCTGGCCAAGCGCGTCTACCCTGAGGCACAGTGTGGCTTTCGTGCAGAGAGATCGACCATTGACATGCTGTTCTCCCTTTGTCAGATACAGGAGAAATGCCGTGAACAACAGATGCCCCTCTACGTTGCTTTCATTGATCTCACCAAAGCCTTTGACCTCGTCAGCAGACGTGGTCTCTTCAGACGACTAGAAAAGATCGGATGTCCACCAAAGCTACTAAGTATCATCACCTCATTCCATGACAATATGAAAGGCACAATTCAACATGGTGGCTCCTCATCAGAGCCCTTTCCTATCCTGAGTGGTGTGAAACAGGGCTGTGTTCTCGCACCCACACTTTTTGGGATTTTCTTCTCCCTGCTGCTTTCACATGCGTTCAAATCCTCTGAAGAAGGAATTTTCCTCCACACAAGATCAAGGGGCAGGTTGTTCAACCTTGCCCGTCGAAGAGCGAAGTCCAAAGTACGGAAAGTCCTCATCAGAGAACTCCTCTTTGCTGACGATGCTGCTTTAACATCTCACACTGAAGAGTGCCTGCAGAGTCTCATCGACAGGTTTGCGTCTGCCTGCAATGAATTTGGCCTAACCATCAGCCTCAAGAAAACGAACATCATGGGGCAGGACGTCAGAAATGCTCCATCCATCAATATTGGTCTGGAAGTGGTTCAAGAGTTCACCTACCTAGGCTCAACTATCACCAGTAACGTGTCTCTAGATGCAGAAATCAACAAGCGCATGGGTAAGGCTTCCACTGCTATGTCCAGACTGGCCAAGAGAGTGTGGGAAAATAGCGCACTGACACGGAACACAAAAGTCTGAGTGTATCAGGCCTGTGTCCTCAGTACCTTGCTCTACGGCAGCGAGGCCTGGACAACGTATGCCAGCCAAGAGCGATGTCTCAATTCATTCCATCTTCGCTGCCTTCGGAGAATACTTGGCATCAGGTGGCAGGACTATATCTCCAACACAGAAGTCCTTGAAGCGGCCAACACCCCCAGCTTATACACACTACTGAATCAGCGGCGCTTGAGATGGCTTGGCCATGTGAGCCGCATGGAAGATGGCAGGATCCCCAAAGACACATTGTACAGCGAGCTCGCCACTGGTATCAGACCCACCGGCCGTCCAAGTCTCCGCTATAAAGACGTCTGCAAACGCGACATGAAATCGTGTGACATTGATCACAAGTCGTGGGAGTCAGTTGCCAGCATTCGCCAGAGCTGGCGGGCAGCCATAAAGACAGGGCTAAATTGTGGCGAGTCGAAGAGACTTAGTAGTTGGCAGGAAAAAAGACAGAGGCGCAAGGGGAGAGCCAGCTGTGCAACAGCCCTGACAAACAAATTTCTCTGCAGCACCTGTGGAAAAGCCTGTCACTCCAGAATTGGCCTTTATAGCCACTCCAGGCGCTGCTTCACAAACCACTGACCACCTCCAGGCGCATATCCATTGTCTCTCGAGATAAGGAGGCCCAAAGAAGTGAGTGGGCAAAGATCTGGCAAATAGAGTATAATGTGGGAAAATGTGAAATTGTCCGTTTTGGCAGGAAGAATAAAAAAGCATATTATCTAAATGGTGAGAGATTGCAGAGCTCTGAGATGCAGAGGGATCTGGGTGCCCTAGTGCATGAATCGCAAAATATTTGTATGCAGGTACAGCAAGTAATTAGGAAAGCTCATAGAAAGTTATCATTTATTGCGAGGGAAATTGAATACAGAAGTAGGGAGGTTATGCTTCAGCTATACAGGGCATTGGTGCGACCACATCTGGAGTACTGTGTATAGTATTGGTCTCTTTATTTAAGGAAGGATATAAATGCGTTGGAAGCAATTCAGAGAACGTATATTAGACTAATACCTGGAATGGGCAGGTTGTCTTATGAAAATTGGTTGGACAGGCTAGGCTTGTATCCGCTGGAGTTTAGAAGAGTAAGAGGTGACTTGATTGAAGCACCCAAGATCCTGAGGGATCTTGACAGGGTGGATGTGGAAAGGATGTTTCCTGTTGTGGGAGAATCTAGAACTCGGGGTCACTGTTTAAAAATAAGTTGTTGCCCATTTAAGACGAGGAGAAATTTTTTCTCTGAGGGTCGTGAGTCTTTGGAACACTGTTCCTCAAAAGGTGGTGGAAACAGTTCTTTGAATATTTTTAAGGCAGAGGTAGATAGATTCTTGTTAGGCAAGGGGGTGAAAGGGTATTGGGGTAGGTGGGAATGTGGAGTTGAGGTTGCAGTCAGATCAGCCATGATCTTATTGAATGGCAGAGCAGGCCCAAGGGGCCGAGAGGCCTCCTCCTGCTCTTGACTCGTAAGTTTGTATGATTCAAAGATGGGCAAGGATTTGGGAGGTGGCAATACATTTGAAGGCTTTGTAGAGGAAAGCGAGAAAGATGACGGGGTGGTAGTTTGCAATGACAGGGCAAGGGTTGGTCTTTTGAGGAGAGGGATGACTACGGCACATTTAAAGAAGCGAGGAACCACGCCTGAAGCAAGAGAACCGTTAACAATATCTGCTAACTTGAGAACCAGGAGGAGAAGTTGGGTGGCCAGCAGTTTACTGGGAATAGGGTCGAGGGAGCATGAGGTGGGTCTCGTGGACAAGATGAGCTCAGAGGGCATGAGGGGAGATAGGAGCGAAACTAGAGCAAGATGCAAATTCAGGGGTAGGACAGTGGGAGCTTTCGAGGATGTTTGGCCCAGTAGGCTAGTGGAATGGAGGGTTGCGGCAAAGGCAGCTGATTGGATGGTCTCGATATTAGTGTCAAAGACATCCATGAGCTCCTTGCACTTACTGTTGGGTGTGAGGGTGGAGGAGACAGCTGAGAGGGGTTTAAGAAGATGGTTTGCAGTGAAGCAAAGAAACCGAGTGTTATTTTTGCATTCCAGGATGATCCTGGAATAGTGAGCAGTTTTAGCAGACGAGAGCAGGATCTGCTAGTGTTTTATGTAGTCCAATCAGATCTGGTGGTGGGTGGCTAAACTAGTTGTCTGCCAGATCCTTTCAAGTCAGTGTCCCTTGGACTTAACGGAGTGGAGATGAGGGCCAACTGGGATAGCAGCCAGGGTGACAGCAAGTAACAGTTTTATGGAGGAAAGGGTGTGGTAATCAGTAGCTGTAGAAATGTGGTGGCATTCAGAGGGCCAAAAGCTAGACTGTTGGGATTTTGAAAGTGCAGTTTTAAGTGAATTGAGATTTTTTTTCAGGGGTGGCTACCAAAGGCGTAGGGTTGGGCCATGGAAGGAGTGGTGCGCTGCAGCAGCTCCCAAATCTGTGACCTCTATCACCTAGATGCTTGGGAACACCAACACCTCTGAGTTCCTCTCAAAATCTTACACCATCCTGACTTAGGACATATATTGCCATTCTTTCATTGTCACTGGGTAAAAATCCTAGAACTCTCTACTGACCGGCGTTGTGGGAGCACCTTCACTACATAGATTGCAGCAGTTCAGGAAGGCCTGCAGCTAGCTTTTCGGGTTAACTGAGGATCGGCAATAAAAGCTGGCTTTGTTAGTAACACCAGCATCCCAAGAATGATTTTTATAAAAATGCTTTTATCTGTTTTGATTACTGTGTTTATTGAATGTTATCACTTTATTCAAGCAACTACTATCCTGTCGTCAGATTACACCTTGCACGACCGTCATTCACCTATAGTGAGTGTTCTGATTGCTTCAAAATAGTCAATGCTTTGTTCAGTGCCTCTGAGTTGGTTGATTGTACTGTCAAAGATTTACTGCCATCATTACCCGCACTAATATTGCAACTATTGATAGACACTAGAATGAGAAGTGTTATTCTCCCTAAAGATGCCGGAATCTAACCAAACAGTCTCATGACCTAATTAAAATTTAACACAAATGGGTGTTGCCTGCAGTAAGGAATTGCTAGAATAGTGTCACTGTTCACAGATGTAATTTAAAAGGGATTTCAACAAAGTGCAAAAAGTGGCATGCATTTAGGACAAAGCTGGTTCTATGTTGTAAGAAAGGCCCTAATAAATAATGACACCACTGCCCCTGTTTTCGTTTACAGTGTGCTGGCAGTTCCTACTAGGCCTGTTGGAGGCCTGCATTTTATGCTGTCTCCAGTGTTTGCTTTGTGTTGGCCAGAGCACTGCATTTATGTTGCTAATGAAAAATTATCAAAATAAGATCAGCTTTAGGCTGGTCATAGAATGCTACCTGAAAGGAAGAAGTACAGAAATGAAGAAAGACTTGAGAAAAAATTAGGCTGTTTTTATTAAAACAGATATTGTACAGTGATTTAATATAAGTATTTAAATATGGAAAGATGGGGTAGTGTAAATAGAGACAGACTTTCCAGTGGTTGAGAGTTCGATTACAAAGTGACAAATGCATAAAATTCAATAGAAGAGATTTGGTGAAGAGAGCAGAGAAACCTTTTTCTTTACATAATATTGTGAGAGTTGTACTACCAGAGTTAGGGATTGAAATAAACCACAATAGCATTTCGTAATAGATTAAATTTTCATCGTCAGTCCTTTGAAACGAGGATGACTTCTGCCAGGGTTCATGATTTGTGTGTCAGGTGACTCAGCAGGCCAATCCTGGAACCGCAGGCCTTTGCGCTGAGAGGACAAGTGTTGTCCTGGGGGTGGGGTGGGGGGGGGGGGTTCTCGATCCAGGCTGCTTTCTCTCCTTCCACTTTCGACGCTTCTCCACAGCAGAGTTTATATGGTCAGTTTCTGACTGTGTTGTGGCTTGTTGGATGAGGCATCACTACATGGCATGGTATAGCGGCAACTTCCTCCCATGCATTGATGTCAATTTGTCCCCTTTTCAACGAGGCCTTCGGAGTGTCCTTAAGACATTTTTTCTGTCCTCATTGAGATCGGGTGCAGTCCGTAAGTTGCGAAAAGAGAATCTGCTTTGGAAGCCGATTATTTGTCATGCGGATGCAATGCTCAAACCAACGAAGCTGATTTTGCATGATCATGGTTGTGGTACTGGAGGAATTGGCTTCGGTGAGGATACGAACATACAGACATATGAATTAGGAGCAGTAGTAGGCCTCTCAGCCCTCTGAGCCTGTTCCACCATTCAATAAGTTCATGGCTGAACTGATTACCCCACATTTCCACCTACCCCCACTAACCTTCCGCCCCCTTGCTTATCAAGCATTTATCTACCTCTGCCTTAAAAATATTCAAGGACTCTGCTTCCACTGCCTTTTGAGGAAGAGAATTCCAAAGACTCATGACCCTCAGAGAAAAAATTTCCCCTCATCTCTGTCTTAAACGGGCAACTCCTTATTTTTAAATAGTGACCCCGAGTTCTAGATTCTCCCACAACAGGAAACATCCTTTCCACGTCCACCCTGTCAAGACCCCTCAGGATCTTATATGTTTCAATCAAGTCGCCTCTTACTCTTCTAAACTCCAGTGGGTACAAGCCTAGCCTGTCCAATCTTTCCTCATAAGACAACCCGCCCATTTCAGGTATTAGTCTAGTAAACCTTCTCTGTACTGCCTCCAATGCATTTACATCCTTCCTTAAATAAGGAGACCAGTACCGTACACAGTACTCCAGATGTGGTCTCACCAATGCCCTGTATATCTGAAGCATAACCTCCCTACTTTTGTAGTCAATTCCCCTCGCGATAAACGGTAACATTCTATTAACTTTCCTAATTACTTGCTGTACCTGCATACTCACCTTTTGCGATTCATGCACTATAACACCCAGATCCCTCTGCATCTCAGAGCTCTGCAATCTCTCACCATTTAGCTAATATGCTTTTTTGTTCTTCCTGCCAAATTGGACAGTTTCCCACTTTCCAACATTATACTCTATTTGCCAGATCTTTGCCCACTCACTTAACCTATCTATATCCCTTATGTCCTCTTAAGTTACTTTCCTACCTATCTTTGTGTCCTCAGCAAATTTAGCAACCATACCTTTGGTCCCTTCATCTAAGTCATTTATATAAATTGTAAAAGTTGAGGTCCCAGCACTGATCCCTGTGGCACACCACTTGTTACATCTTGCCCAACCAGAAAATGACCCATTTATGCCTGCTCTCTGTTTCCTGTTAGCTAACTAATCTTCTATCCATGCCAATATGTTACCCCCTACACCATGAGCTTTTATTTTCTGCAATGACCTTTGATATGGCACCTTATCAAATGCCTTCTGGAAATCTAAGTACAATACATCCACCTTGCTCCACAGCACATGTAACTCAAAGAACTCCAATAAATTTGTTAAATGTGATTTCCCTTTCACAAAACCATGTTGATGCTGCCTGATTACCTTGAATTTTTCCAAATGCCCTGCTGTAACATCTTTAATAATAGCTTCTAACATTTTCCCTAACTGGCCTTAGTTTCCTGCTTTTTGTTTCCCTCCCTTTTTAAATAAAGGAGTTACATTGGCTATTTTCCAATCTAACGGAACCTACCCCGAATCTAGGGAATTTTGGAAAATTAAAACTAACACATCAACTATCTCAATAGCCACTTCTTTTAACACTCCAGAATGAGGTCCGTCAGGAACCTGGATGCTGGAGTTTGTTTACTTGTCTTCCCACTTGACTGAGTACCCTGCAGAGACACCAGTAGTGGAAATTCTCCAGTGACCGGAGGTCCCTTTGATAGGTGACCCGATAGATTAAATAGGTAGCTGAAGGAAAGGGGAATAGAGGGAGATGGTGGGCAAATGGAATTAGGACTACTGTTATTCATGTGGACGATAAGCACCAATACAGATTGATTGTGCCAATTGGTCTGTTTCCATGTTGTAATTTCTATGTAATTGTAAAAGTTCATGCTTTTCGTCGTCATTTTTACTTTTTAGAAAAAAACGGAAGATTATATTTAACGTCTCAAATTGGGTAATAACCTAGAGTCTGAAAGTGGAGTGCTTATATTTCTGCTAAGGCATGAGATCATTTTTAAAAACAGACTAGAGTCAAATATGTGTTTATTTTGCACTGTAAGCAATCTGAAGTTGTAATTTCCTAATTGGCTGAAGGTTAGTGAAACTCACCAGAAGACTCAGATCTGGGATTTTTGCCATGTTTCCTCAGTGAATTTACCCAATGTCGCTTCCACAATTGCTCCAAATTTCCAATCCTCCCTTCCCATCTACAGTCATCTTCAAATTCTTTTGCAGAGGTTTTTCCTGAAAGACTTGTGGTGCTGTTTCTGTTCTTGGTATGTTAAATTTAACTTTTAAAAATTAATTGAAAAGCAAAAAAAAATTTATATTATTTGAAGCATCAAACCTGACTGCATGTTCTATACAATCTGCAACTTGGAGCGTATGTGCAGTAGTTCAGATTTAATAATTTAAAAAGAAAAGAATCCTCCACCAGAGAAGTAAGGAAGAGGATGGAGTAATTGTTGCAGCTATGTTTTTCATTTTAAAATTTTTTTCATGGAATGTGGGTGTCTCTGGTAAGGCCAGTATTTAGTGCTGTCCCTAATTGACCTTGAGAAGGTGATGGTGAGCCGCCCCCTTGCACCGCTGCAGTCTCTGTAGTGTAGTACACCCGCAGTGCTGTTGGTGGGGAGTTCCAGGATTTTGAACCAGCAGTGCTGAAGGAACGGTGATCTATTTCGAAGTTAGGATGGTGTGTGATTTGGAGGGGAACCTAGAACTGGTGGTGGTCCCATGCACCTGCTGCTTTTGTTCTTCTAGGCAGTAGAAGTTATGGGTTTGGAAGTTGCTGTTGAAGAAGTCTTAGTGAGTTGCTGCAGTGCATCTTGTAGATGATGCACGCTGCTACAACTGTGCACTGGTAATGGATGGGGTGCCAGTCAAGCGGGCTGCATTGTCCAGGATGGTGCCTAGCTTCTTGAGTGTTGGAGCTACGCTCATCCTGGCAAGTGGGGAGTCTTATGTCACACTCCTGAGTTGTACTTTGTAGATGGTGGAAAGGCTTTGAGGAGTCAGGAGGTGAGTCACTTGCCACAGAATACCCTGCCTTTGACTTTCTCTTGTAGCCACAGTACTTGTGTGTCTGGTCCAGTTCAGTTTCTGGTTATTGGTGACACCTAGTCTGTTCACTACAAACCTTCCACTAGCCTGAAAAACATCTATTAACCATGACTCTTTGTTTCCTGTTCACAGTCAATTCCGTATCCATGTTGCTACTGTTCCGTTTATTCTATGAGCTATAACTTGGCTCACAAATCTGTGTTGCACTGTATCAAAGATCTTTTGGAAGTTCATATACACCACATCAACTGCATTGTCCACATCAACCCTCTTTGTTACCTCTTCAACAAAACTCCAGCAAATTAGTTAAAAATTATTTTTCCTTAAGAATCCATGGTGACATTCTTCAATTAACCCGCATTTGTCCATGTGACTATTAATTTTATCCCTAATTATTCTTTCAAGAATTTTCCCATCACCAAAGTTAAACTGACTGGCCTGTAGTTGATGGACTTATCTTTACACCCTTTTTTGAACAAGGGGGTAATGATGTTTGCAATTTTCTACTACTCTGGCACAACTTCCAAGTCTAAGGAAGACTGAAAAATTATGGCCAGTGCCTCCACAATTTTCACTCTCTCATCCCTCAGTATCCTTGGATGCATCTCATCTGGTCCTGGTAACTTATCCACTTTAAGTACAGACAGTCTATCCAATACCATCTCCTTATAAATTTTAAACCCTTCTCGTATCTGAATTATCTCCTCTGATCGCTACCCTTGGTGAACAGGGCACAATTTCAAAGTTTGTGGATGATACAAAACTTGGAAGCATTGTGAACTCTGAGAAGGATAATGTAGAACTGCAACAGGACAAAGACAAGTTGGTGGAATGGACAGACAGATGGCAGCTGAAATTCAATGTGGAGAAATGTGAAGTGATTCATTTTGGTTGGAAGAACCGGGACAGACAATATAAAATAAAGAGCACAATTCGAAAGTGGGTGCAGGAGTAGAGGAACCTGGGTGTATATGTGCATTAGTCATTGAAGGTGGCAAGAAAGGTTGAGAGAGCAGTTAATAAAGCATACAATAGCTATGGAACACAAAAGTCCGAGTGTATCAAGCCTGTGTCCTCAGTACCTTGCTGTACGGCAGCGAGGTCTGGACAACGTATGTCAGCCAAGAGCAATGTCTCAATTCATTCCATCTTCGCTGCCTCCGGAGAATCTTTGGCATCAGGTGGCAGGACCATATCTCCAACACAGAAGTCCTCGAGGCGGCCAACATCCCCAGCATATACACACTACTGAGCCAGTGGCGCTTGAGATGGCTTGGCCATGTGAGCCGCATGGAAGGTGGCAGGATCCCCAAGGACACATTGTATAGCGAGCTCGTCACAGGTATCAGACCCACCAGCCGTCCATGTCTCCACTTTAAAGACGTCTGCAAATGCGACATGAAGTCCTGTGACATTGATCACAAGTCGTGGGGTCAGTTGCCAGTGATCGCCAGAGCTGGTGGGCAGCCATAATGGCGGGGGCTAAAGAGTGGCGAGTCGAAGAGACTTAGCAGTTGGCAGGAAAAAAGACAGAAGCGCAAGGGGAGAGCCAACTGTGTAACAGCCCCGACAACCAATTTTATCTGCAGCACCTGTGGAAGAGTCTGTGACTGTAGAATTGGCCTTTATCGCCACTCCAGGCGCTGCTTCACAAACCACTGACCACCTCCAGGCGCTTACCCATTGTCTCTCGAGACAAGGAGGCCAAAGAAGATGATGATCCAGGGCTTTATTAATAGGGTCATGGAGTACAAGAGCAAGGAAGTTATATTGAACTTGTATAAGGCACTCATTTGGCCTCAGCTGGAGTATTACATCCATTTCTGGGTGCAGCACTTAGGAAGGATGTGAAGGCATTGGAGAGAGTACAGAAAATATTCAAAGAATGGTTCCAGGGATGAGGAACTTCATTTATGAAGATAGATTGGGAAGTTAGGACTGTTTTCTTCGGAGAAAAGAAGGCTGGGAGGAGATTTGATAGAGGTATTCAAAATCATGAGGGTTCTGGACAGAGTAGATGGGGAGAAACTGTTCCCACACATGAAAGGAACCAGAACAAGAGGGCACAGATTTAAAGTAATTGGTAAAAGAAGCAAAAGCGACATGAGCAAAAACTTTTTCACACAGCGAGTGTTTAAGGTCTGGAATGTACTGGCAGGTTCAATTGAAACATTCAAAAGAGAATTAGGCTGTTAGCTGAAAAGGAAGAATGTGCAGGGTTACAGGGAGAAGGCAGGGGAATGGCATTAAGTAAGTTGCTCATTTGGAGAGTCATTGCAGACACGATGGGTCAAATGTCCTCCTGCACTGTAATAATTCTGTGATTCTGTTGGCCAGGGATTCAGCGATGATGCTGTTGAATGTCAAGTGGAGATGCTTAGCGTCTCTTTTTTGTTATTCATTCATGGGATGTGGGCATCGCTGGCTAGGACAGCATTTATTGCCCATCCCTAATTGCCCTTGAGAAGGTGGCGGTGAGCAGTCTTCTTGAACCACTGCAGTCTGTGTGGGGTAGGTACACCCACAGTGCTGCTAGGAAGGGATTTCCAGGATTTTGACCTAGTGACAGTGAAGGAATGGCGATATACTTGCAAGTCAGGATGGTGTGTGGCTTGGTGGGGAACTTGCAGGTGGTGGTGTTCCCATGCATCTGCTGCCCTTGTCCTTCTAGTTGGTAGAGGTTGTGGGTTTGGAAGGTGCTGTCTAAGGAGCCTTGGTGCATAGTTGCAGTGCATCTTGTAGATGGTACACACTGCTGCCACTGTGCGTTGGTGGTGAAAGGAGTGAATGCTGAAGGTGGTGGATGGGTTGCCAATCAAGCGGACTGCTTTGTCCTGGATGGTGTCGAGCTTCTTGAGTATTGTTGGAGCTGCACCCATCCAGGCAAGTGGACAGTATTCCATCACACTCCTGACTTGTGCCTTGTAGATGGTGGACAGGCTTTGGGAAGTCAGGAGGTGAGTTACTCGCCGCAGAATTCCTAGCCTCTGACCTGCTCTTGTAGCCACTGTATTTTTATGGCTTCAGTTCAGTTTCTGGTCAATGGTAACCCCCCAGGATGTTAATAGTGGGGGAATCAGCAATCTTAATGCCATTGAATGTCAAGGGGCGATGATTAAATTCTCTCTCGTTGGAGATGTTCATTGCCTGGCACTTGTATGGCGCGAATGTTACAAGCCACTTACCAGCCCAAGCCTGGATATCGTCCAGGTCTTGCTGCATTTCTACATCTGCTTCAGTATCTGAGGAGTTTGCAAATGGTGCTGAACATTGTGCAATCATCAACGAACATCCCCATTTCTGACCTCTTGATGGAGGGAAGGGTCATTGATGAAGCAGCTGAAGACGGTTGGGCCGAGGCCACTACCCTGAGGAACTCCTGCAGTGATGTCCTGGAGCTGAGATGATTGACCTCTGACAACCTCACCAACTTCCTTTGCGCTAGGTATGACTCCAAGCAGTGGAGAGTTTTCCCCCTGATTCCCATTGACTCCAATTTTGTTAGAGCTTCTTGATGCCAGACTCTGTCTATTGCTGCCTTGATGTCAAGGGCAGTCATGCTCACCTCACCTCTCTTGTTGGCGATGGATCATTGTCTGGCACTTGTGTTGTGAATTTTACTTGCCACTTAACAGCCCAAGCCTGAATGTTGTTCAGGTTTTGCTGAATGTGAGTGTGGATTTCTTCATTATCTGAGGTGACACGCCTGGAACTGAACACCACACCATCATCACTTTTGACCTTATGATGGAGGAAAGGCCATTGATAAAGCAGCTGAAGATGGTTAGGCCTAGTACACTGCCCTGAGGAACTTCTGCAGTGATGTCATGGGGCTGAGATGATTGGCCTTCGACAAACACAGTCATTGTCCTTTGTGCTAGGTAATAACTCCAGCCAGTGGAGAGTTTTCCCTCTGATTCTCATTGACTTCAATTTTACAAGGACTCCTTAATGCCACATTCGGTCAAATGCTGCTTTGATGTCAAGAGCAGTCATTCTCACCTCACCTCTGGAATTCAGCTCTTCTGTCTATGTTTGGACCAAGGCCTGAATGAATCTGAAGCTGAATTGTTTGAACATCAGTGAGTAGGTTATTGCTGAGTAAATGCCGTTTGCCAGCACTGTCGATGACACCTTCCAACACTTTGATGATTGAAATTCGACTGATGGAGTGGTAATTAGCTGGATTGGATTTATCCTTTTTTCTTGTGGACAGGACATATCTGGGCAATTTTCCACATCGTCGGGTAGATGCCAGTGTTGTATCAATACCGAAATAGCTTGGCTAGGTGTGCGACTATTTCTGGAGCACAAGTCTTCAATGCTACAGACGGGATGTTGTCAGGACCTGTAGCCTTCGCTGTATTCAGTGCGCGCTCAACCATTTCTTGATAGCATGTGGAGTGAATTGAATTGACTGAAGACTGGCATCTGTTTTGCTGGGGTCCTCATCCACTTGGCACTTCTGGCTGACAGTGGTTGCAAACGCTTCAGCCTTGTCTTTTGCACTCGTGCTGACCTCCCCCATCATTGAAGATGGAAATGTTCATGGAGACTTCTTCCTTTGTTAGCTGTTTAATTGTTTAATTGTCATGTCTCAAGGGCAATTAGGGTTGGGCAATAAATGCTGGCCTGGCCAGTGTCGCCCACATCCCATGAATGAATTATAAAAAAATGACTATGTGACAGGCCTGCAGAGCTTTGATCTGATTCGTTCATTGTGGGATTGCTTAGCTCTGTCTATCGCAAGCTACTTCCACTGTTTAGCATGCATGTAATCCTATGTTGTAGCTTCACCAAGTTGGCACCTCATTTTTAGCTACGCCTGGAGCTGCTCCTGGCATGTTCTCCTGCACTTCTTATTGAACCAGGGTCGATGCCCTGGCTTGATGCTAATGGTAGAGAGAGAGATGTGGCGGCCATGAAGTTACAGATTTTGATGGAATACAGTTCTGCTGTTGTTGACCCACAGCTCCTCATGGATGCCCAATTATGAGCCGCTAGATCTGTTCTGCATCTATCCCATTTAGCACGGTGGTTGTGCCACACAACACGTTGGGTGTCTTTAGTGTGAAGATAGGACTTTGTCTCCACAAGGACTGTGGTGGTCATTCCATCTGTGACAGGTAAATTGGTGAGGACATTTCAAGCAGGTTTTTCTTCTTTTGGTTTTCTCACCACCAGTGGTAGGCCCAGTATGGCAGCTCTGTCCTTCAGGGCTTGGTCAGTTGTGGTGCTACTGAGCCCTACTCAGTGCTGGACATTGAAGTCTTACACCCAGAGTACATTCTGTACCCTTGCTACCCTTAGTGCTTTTTCCAAGTGGTGTTCACCAAGGAGTACTGATTTTTCAGCTGAGGGAGGATGGTAGGTGGTAATTAGCAGGAAGTTTCCTTGCCCACGGTTTCACCTGATCTCATGGGACGTCATGAAGCCCAGAGCAACATTCCCTCTAAATTTTGTTTTGAGTGCGCAGGTGATTTATTTAAGTGCCTGGTTTCTTTAATTTTTTTTGCGCAGCCTTGCATGTGTGGTTACTTAAAGGAGCCTGCCTGTGGAATTTTGGGTGGCTGTGCAGCTTACAGAGGACATTGGTCCAGAGTCTTAAGTTGAAGAATCCCAGGGCCACTCCCTCCCAACCATATACTGCTGTGCTGTCACTTCTGGTGGATCAGTCTTACAGGTGGGACAGGACATATCCAGAGATGGTGGTGGAGGAATCTGGGATTTTCCTGCTTGATGAAACTGTTCGTTGTCAGCAGGTGATTAACAGTGATAAGTAGCCTGGATTATGGCTTCAATACTGAGCATAAACAAGTTAATAGTTCCATTACCTATTAAATTATACACTTAAACTTGCTATATAAAGTGGCAGTTGTCCATTTAAATGTTACAGATGATTATTACTGTGGGAGCCAGTTGCAAATCTGAGTTGGTGAGTAAAGATATGCAGGACTCAATAATGTTCTTGATCAAAAATATTTGTTCTTGGCAGTTTAAATCCAGTCTGTAAACATCATAGCATTTGAGTGTTTCAAACAATTGGATCAAAATTAAAAACATTTTACATGTGTTCTTTGTCTTTTAGGATTTATTTGTCCCCTGGAGACCATTAAACCTTTTCTGCCATGAAATAAATAGAATGGATTAGAAAAATCAGTTTATCTCGATCATCAATCATACCCAATATAATTCCATCCTGAGAGCTGTTACTTAATGTACACCTAAAATTGC
Source organism: Heterodontus francisci (assembly GCF_036365525.1). Lineage (NCBI taxonomy): Eukaryota > Metazoa > Chordata > Chondrichthyes > Heterodontiformes > Heterodontidae > Heterodontus > Heterodontus francisci. Next base: position 89,186,051 of record NC_090374.1, read on the forward strand.
AGATAGGTTTGTCTCTTAAAAGATGGATGATCCATAATGCAGGATATAGTTGCTTTGTTGGCAAATGATAAGCCTGATAAATGCTTGCAAAGAAAAGATCAACGTCCATTTCTTAGTTCTTGGCAAACATATTTGTGTTCTTTTTTCATGGAGAAACATTGCATTAGCTGTCTGATGCTCATCTTATTTGTACATCGTAAAATGGCATTGTACAAAGCTTTGAAAATAAAGCAACAAGCTGACCTCAACAGTCACTCATAGATATGTACATCTGTCCATATTATGACACAATGTTAACTTATTTATTGTAGGAATGCTGTTCTCATTCTTTAAATAATTTCCACCTCTACATATAAGGGTCTATCTCTTCCTGACCCTCGTTCTTTCTGTTAGTGAATTGCAGCGGCAGCCTGTTGGGAACAACAGTGGATCCTTCCTCAGAACAATTCCTCCCACCAAGCTCGTTATAATTTTTCAGAGGATTTCCACTTCCTTTCCTTTTTGTATGAATAGTGATTAAATATGTCAGGTTTTCCTTCAGGTGTTAGATTTCCTTTGAGAAGTTATTTTTATTGCCACAACATCTTTTTGTCAGCTGTTGTATAAGCATATTTTGCCTCTGTTCAAGGGCAAAGTTTTTTTAGCCTTGGTTGTCCAAAAGTGTGGACAGTAAGTTCTATTTTTAGCATTGGCCAAATAGAATGCAGGAAATTTTCATAGCACTTACAGCTCAGTTTTCAATTGCCTTCAAGCACGTCATCTTCAATAATCTGCATGAGTTTCTGAGAAAACACTTATGAATTGAGGTGTGTTTTCACTTCCACTTCTTTGATTTCGAATCATTTTAATTTTTTTTTGAAGAGCCATTTCATTGAAAGAACCAGCTGATCAAATGTGCCAAATTCAGCCATTAATTTTCTGCCACTACTTGTCTGCTGAGAAAAGCAACATTGAATGAGTTTTTCTTCTCAATTTTAAATTTAGGTGGAGAAATTGGAAATTTACACTTCCCATACCCCCTCTTTCTTTCCCCCCCCCCCCACCCCCGCCAAACACACACACATTTTTATGTGAAAAAAAATGATAGTATTGTAAATGGTCGCCATGTGGAATATTATGCATGCAGTGCTGCTTTCTTGAGCTTTTTCTGCTGAGCAATTGAAGGATATTTATGCTGGATAGTGATGTACTTTTCCACTGTCATTGCCTTTTTGCTAGTTTGGTATGTTGCATTCTGTTGTAGTGCAGTGGTGACTTCACCTTTAAGCAACTGTACCTTTAAGAGATCAGGCATCATCAGGCGTATATATAAAAAAGGAGGCACCATTTTGAGAGACTCATCTCAGCACAGGCTTTACAGAGAACAGACATACAGCAGCAAGGAAACACCTGTGCCTGAAATCATACAATGTAGATAAGTAAGAAAGACAATAAATAGTGTTTGTGTTGAATCCGAATATAAAGCCTGCAGTTGTCATTTTAAAGAAGACTGAAGAACACCGCACAACACGACAGTTCTGATGATTTCTGTTTAGTAATCTGATCCCTGGGCATAAATCCTAAACCCTTTTATTTGATAGCTATGTTGCTGGTCCCCTAGTCTGTGTTTCACCCTTTTGTTGGTCTCCTTAATCCAAAATTAACCACTCAACAGGTTTTCTGGATCTATCTGTTCCTGGATCAGTTTCTGCTGGATCTTGGCTCTATACTTAACAGTTCAATGAACTAATGGATCCTTACCCATTTCTCTACCAGCTTCTGGATCAAATACTGCTCTCCATTGGCTTCTGACCTGGGCTTCACATGTCTGCTAGTTTGATCATTGCTGTGGCCAGCTCCATGTTGAACATTGGCTACTTTTGCTGCGCCCTGTTTGGAGGCTTCCTCCATCAAGACTGGCCCTCAGATATTGGACTGGTTACCCTTTCTTGTCTCCTGTTAAAAGACCTCATCTTGCTATACTTAGACCTTTGCCACCTGTCCATTTTAGCTGCTGCTCCAGACCGTAGCCTGCTACTCACAATTTCATTTCTGAGACTTATTCCGTCCCCTCGTTATCATCTGAATCAACCATGCACTGTTCCTTAAATACAATACCCTAGCCGAGCCTTCCTTCCATTTGACGCTCTCCCGAGTCAACTTTCTCTCCTCTCCTGTCATAGTCATAGAATCATAGAAGGTTTAAGGCACAGAAAGAGGCCTCTTGGCCCATTGTGTCTGTGCCAGCCGAAAAACGATCCGCCTATTCTCTTCCCACCTTCCGCATTTGGTCCATAGCCCTGCAGATTACGGCACTTGAGGTGCAGAGCCAGACTCCTTTTAAATGAATTGAGGGTTTCTGCCTCAACTACCCTTTTCAGGCAGTGAGATCCAGACCCCCACCACCCTCTGGGTGAAAAGGTTTTTCCTCATCTCCCCTCTAATTTTTCTACCAATCGCTTTAAATCTATGCCCCCTCATCACTGACCTCTCTGCTAAGGTGAATAGACTCTTCATTTCGACTCTATCCAGGCCCCTCAAAATTTTGTACTTTTCAATCAGATCTCCCCTTAGCCTTCTCTGTTCCAAGGAGAACAACCCCAGCCTATCCAATCTTTCCTCATAGCTTCATTTTTCCAGTCCTGGCAACATCCTCGTATATCTCCTCTGTACGCTCACCAGTGCTATTACATCCTTTCTGTAATGAGGTGACCAAAACTGCACACAGTACTCAAGTTGTGGCCCAACCAATGACTTATACAGTTCTCGCATAACCTTCCTGCTCTTATATTCTGTACCTCGGCTAATTAAGGAAAGGATTCCATATGCCTTCTTAACCTCCTTATTGACCTGTCCTGCTACCTTCAGGGATGTGTGGACATTCACTCCAAGGTACCTCACTTCCTCTACACTTTTCAGTATTTTCCCATTAATCGTACATTCCTTTGCCTTGTTTGACCTCCCCAAATGCATCACCTCTCACTTCTCCAGGTTGAATTCCATTTGCCACTTTTCTGCCCATCTGACCAGACCATTAATATCTTCCTGCAGCCTACAGCTATCCTTCTCGCTATCTACCACACGGCAAATCTTTGTGTAGTCTGCAAACTTCTTGATCATGCCCCCTACATTTACGTCCAAATTGTTAATATATATCACAAAAATCAGGGGACTCAGTACTGAGACCTTGGTATACATCACACCAACTGTGGCATGTGTTGCTGACTTACTTGGAGCAAAACTATTACCTTTAGAAGTTGCATATGCATGCTTGTGAACGAGTAGCTGCAGCAAAGCCATCCCCGTGCAGAAAATGACAGGGAAGTTTAAAACTCTACAGCACACTAGTTAGTGCCACAAATAGCCTTCAGACATGCACATGACCCTTTCTATAAGCTGGAGGGAAGAATCCAGAAAGAATGTCTTTCTGGCTTTGTCTGTCTTTGCATATAATTACATAGGAATTACAATGCATGAACAGGCTTTTTGACTCTGTATGCTCCACATGAGTTGTAGTACTAATCCCATGAGCCTGCTGTTTCCATATCCCTTTGTCCCTCTTTCTTTCAATCACCTATCTTACCAAATTTTTTTTGCTTCAATCACTAACTGCATGCCAAAAAAGAAAAATTGGTTGCTTCTATGCTTGTTCATTGTTTGTACCACTTAAGCAATGGAAATGGTTTGTTTCTATCTACTTTAACCTATCCCTTCATAATTTTAAACAAAATCACCCCTTAATCACATCCGTTTTAACAAAACCAGCTACAATTTTTCAAGTCACATATTCTGATCCCTTGCGAATCTGCACTGCATCCTCTCTTGCCTCAACATCCTTTGAATAATGTGGCATCTAAAACTATGCAACTTTGGCCTTTTAATATTTTTATTCAGCATTACGTCTTGCCTTTTATATTCGATCCCTCTTAACATAAATCACTGAAGTGCTGTAACCTGCAAGGCCACGGAACAGGTGCTTTAAGGCGGGATTAGATTGGGCGGCTAATTTTTTTGACTGGCGCAGAAACAATGTGCTGAATGGCCTCCTTCTGTGCCGTAATTTTTCTATAGTTCTATAAAATTTAGTCATTGAGTCATCGAGCTATAATGCACAGAAACAGGCCCTTTGGCCCACCGTGTCCGCACCAGCCATCGAACCTATGTATTCTAATTCGATTTTCCAGCACTTGGCCCGTAGCCTTGTATGCTATGACGTTTCAAGTTCTCATCTAAATACTTCTTAAATGTTGTGAGGGTTCCTGCCTCTATCACCCCTTCAGTCAGTGTGTTCCAGATTCCAACCACCCTCTGGGTGAAAGATATTTTCCTCAAATCCCCTCTATAGGAAGGATGTGACTGCACTAGAGAGGGTGTGAGGAGATTCACCAGGATGTTGCCTAACTAGCGTTTTGTACAGCTCCATCATAACCTCCCTGCGCTTATATTCATGCCTTGGCTAATAAAGGCAAGTATTCCATATGCCTTCCTAACCACCTTATCTACCTGTGATGCTGCCTTCAGTGATCTATGGACAAGTACACCAAGATCCCTCTGACCCTCTGTACTTCCTGGGGTCCTACCACCCAATATATATTCCCTTGCCTTGTTAGTCCTCCCAAAATGCATCACCTCACACTTCTCATGATTAAATTCCATTTGCCACTGCTCTGCCCATCTATATCATCCTGTAATCTAAGGCTTTCCTCCTCACTGTTTACGACACCACCAATTTTCGTGTCATCTGCGAACTTGCTGATCATATCACCTATATTCACGTCTAAATCACTAATGTACACTACAAATAGCAAAGGTCTCAGCACCGATCCCTGCAGTACACCACTGGTCACAGGCTTCCAATTGCAAAAACAACCCTCGATCATCACTCTCTGCCTCCTGCCACTAAGCCAATTTTGGATCCAATTTGCCAAATTGCCCTGGATCCCATGGGCTCTTACCTTCTTAACCAGTCTCCCATGTGGGACCTTATCAAAAGCCTTACTGAAGTCCATGTCGACTACATCAACTGCCTTGCCCTCACCTACACATCTAGTCACCTCCTTGAATAATTCGATCAAATTTGTTAGACATGATCTCCCCCGACAAAGCCATGCTGACTGTCCCTGATTAATCCTTGCCTCTCCAAGTGGAGATTAATCTTGTCCCTCAGAATTTTTTCCAATAGTTTCCCTACCACTGATGTTAGACTCACTGGCCTGTGATTGCCTGGTTTATCCCTACTACTCTTCTGGAATAATGGTACCACATTCGCTGTCCTCCAGTCCCCTGGCACTTCTCCTGTGGCCAGAGAGGATTTGAAAATTTGTGTTAGAGCCCTTGCAATCTCCTCCCTTGCCTCACATGGCAGCCTGGGATACATCTCATCTGGGCCTGGGGATTTATCCACTTTTAAGCCCGCTAAAATCCCTAATACCGCCTCCCTTTCAATGTTAATTTATTCAAGTATATCACAATCCCCCTCCCTGATCTCTACACCTACATCGTCCTTCCCCATAGTGAACACAGATGAAAAGTAATCATTTAAAACCTCACCTGCATCCTCTGACTCCACACACAAATTGCCACTTTGGTCCTTAATGGGCCCTGCTCTTTCTGTGGTTATCCTTAATATACTTATAAAATGCCTTGGGATTTTCCTTTTTCTTGCCCGCCAGTGTTATTTCATGCCCCCTCTTCGCTCTCCTAATTACTTTTTAAGTAAACCCCCACCCCCCCCAAACTTTCTATACTGCTCTAGGGCTTCTGCTGTTTTCAGCCCTCTGACTCTGCCATGAGCCTCCTTTTTTTTTCCTGATCCAATCCTCTACCAATTTAAGATTGTCAGTCGGGCTCGCAGTGCAGCGCGTTTGCGTGTACTGGAAGCTACATATATTAATACACAGGGCCCTGTTCTTTGCAGGGGGTGAGGGGGGGGCGGAGGGGAAGGGAAAGGGGTGAGAGGGAGTGAGAGGGGAGGGGGGGAGAGGGAGGGAGTGAAATGGGAGAGGGGAGGGGGAAGGGACGAGCGGACCGGTGGGGGTGGGACGGACGGACGGGGGGGGCGCGGGCGGGCGAAGTGGGGAGGGACGGACGGACAGAGGGTGGGATGGGAGAGTGGGAGAGGGAGGGGAGACACAAAGCATGAATGATACGGTGGGGAGAACACAGGGAGAGAGGGAGGGAGTCAGAGAGAGTGTGTTCAAGTTCAGTCCTGACATATGGCCATCTAACTGGAATATTCCAAATCGCTGCTACATTGACTACTTGTGTAAGCAGAAAATGTCAGATATATCACTAGAGTGATGAGAAAGTAAGTCAATAAATTAATATTCTCATTTTAAGCTTCTTCACAAAAATGCACATTTGTTGTTTTGGTAGGTGGTAAGATGAATTTTTAATGCTTTTATCTTTCCGAAATTTTCTCACCGGTCCCCCCATGTAAGACAAAAATTGTAATGTGGCCCCCCCCCCCATGCAAAAATCTTGGACAGCCCTGGGTTAGAATATGGAACTTGCTGCTACAATTGAAATGACCAACACACGGTTCTGAAAAGGGTATTGAGCCAGATTGATCATGTGGGGCAATTGATTGCCAGGAAGGGATGGGCCAGGGCCAGGATAATGGGTTAAGGGCATTATGAAGTGTGAAGTGATGGAAAGGCCAAGGATTAGATTAGATTAGAGATACAGCACTGAAACATGCCCTTCGGCCCACCGAGTCTGTGCCGAACATCAACCACCCATTTATACTAATCCTACATTCCTACCAAACATCCCCACCTGTCCCTATATTTCCCTACCACCTACCTACACTAGTGACAATTTATAATGGCCAATTTACCTATCAACCTGCAAGTCTTTTGGCTTGTGGGAGGAAACCGGAGCACCCGGAGAAAACCCACGCAGACACAGGGAGAACTTGCAAACTCCACACAGGCAGTACCTGGAATCGAACCCGGGTCCCTGGAGCTGTGAGGCTGCGGTGCTAACCACTGCGCCACTGTGCCGCCTAATTGTGAGGGAAAATATAGGGAATATGAAGGAAAAACTGGGATGGTGCAAGAAATGTGGGGAATGTGAAAGGTAAAATGATTTGTAGCAGTGGAAGATTCTTTCTTCAATAAAACAATTTCAACCATAACCTAAGAAAAGCTTCGGCAATGGATTATGCAGACTTGATTTATAAATTACATTGTATTTCATCTCACCAAAATCTTTATAATGTATAAAACAAGAAGACTGAAATATTTTATTTGGTCCTTGTTACGGAGACACTCAACTAAGGTAAACACAATATCACTTGGAAACAGTGGGCAAACATTGTGTAATCCATGTCATGTGATTGCCACATGGTCAAATATCACATGATCAATCCTCGAGGAATACCTCTAAGCAGAGTTGGCAACCCTAGTGTGGGAGAGAAGCCATTGTTGGAGATGGTCTAGCCATGATTGGATAGATAAGAGTGGAACCAAGCGAGGGCAAGAACATCAAATTGTGCAGTGGAGGAGAAGCATTGGAGGTGGATGATGTGCTTGGCCTGCATGGAGAATTACGAGGGAAAGTGTACCTTAGTCACAGTCACAGAGAATGTCATTTGTGAGGTTGGTTAGGGTTGTTTCAGTGCTATTGGACACATTCAAGTATAGAATTGCAGGAAAGATGGGCCTGGATTTGGGAGACATGTTCAAGCACTTTGGAAATGAATGGGCAGTTGGAGAAGGGGTGGTTGTTTCCAAGGACAAAGAATGAGGTTGAAGATGGATATTTTTTTTTGAGAAATAGTTGGGTTTGTGATGGCTGTTTTGAAAGGGAGAGGACTATTTTTAGTGTCAGCTAACGTGGGGGCCAAGAAAGGAAATAGGTGGTCATTTTAGTGAGAGTAGGGTCAAGGGATCAGGTGGTGAGTCTGAGGGACAAGATAAGAGGACATGAGAGAACAGTGAAGAAACTAGAAAAAGAGGCTGGATCGGGGTAGGATAGTGCAGAGCTTGTTGGCAAGGGGAAGATAGAAGCAGCAGAAGTAACTGAACGTTTGGTCTCAGTCCTAGTGACAAAGAAGTCCAGAAGCTCATCGCAATTATTGGAAATGAGGGTCGAGGGCAAAATGGTTTAAGGTGGTTAGTAGGTGCTCTCCAGGATAATCGTTGGGTAGCATGCGTGTTTGGCAGAAGAGCCTTAAACTTTAACCTCACACAGTAATTAGACTTTATAGCCTTAGAGGGACATAATTTCATATTAAAAGCAGGATAATGTATTTTGCATTAAATGGGGCAGTTCACTTGTCCATAGAAACAGCATGTCATCTGACTTGGAATGAGCAGTGTCATGGGAGATCCTCTAGTCTCTGTTTAACATATTAAACATCTTGCATACTCTTGCGCTTCCTCTAATTATCACAATTAGTGCTGTAACATCATGCTTTCCCAGTCATATTTGTTAATCAGTTCAAAGTAAAACAGCAGCAAATCAAGATGGTAAAGGTAGGAAATGCATGAATTAAAGTGATTAGAAAACTAGCAATGAGAAATTAATATAAATGGATGGAAATAACTAAACCTGAATAACCAGTCAAATCACTCAATACATTTTTAGAAAAAGACATTTTCCCCTCCAGTTGAAATTTCTAAAGTAAAAAAATTTAGGTTTGTAACATAAAAAAGATGTTCAAAAATTACATATTTTACAGCCCCTAGGACCAAGGATTTATTTGTTTATGGGAAGGCATATCTATTAAAGCTAGACAAGTCAGTTTATAGAATCTTGCACCTTGCAGTTGATTGACTCATTCTAGGATTATTAAGTTAGAAAGACTTTCATTTTGAGACTAGCAGGAGACTGTTCCTTTAGATCCACACCCCAAAGGAGGAGGAAGAGGAGAGATAGCTGATTTTATTGAAAACTGCTGGCAAATTAATGAAATGGGCAAAAGTCAAAGGGGCAAATATCCTATTTGCTGAGAACACCTCTATGATGCACGTTGAGATTTTTTTCTGTGATAAAGGTGCTATATAAATGCTAGTTGGTGAATGTCGTTTTTTTTTAAAAACAGTATTGATGCTATATAGATGCTTCATATCTCTGCATAAGATTGAGCTCCGCTCTATCAAAAGAAAACACCAGGGTACTTTATTTTCCAACCATTTCTCTTGCATCTTCATTTTTAAGATGCCTAGTTTATTAAAAAATTTCTATTAAGTACTTTTTAAATTGGTGGGGTGTACAACCTGGAGCTAAATGATCACCATTCTCTATAAACTGAAAGCTATAAGTTTGAGATTTTTGATTGAAAAATATAGAAATAATACATTAAAGATCCATATGCTGTGCATATTAACTTTTGGAGACACCTGAAAGGTGAAGAATGGGAAGGTTGGGAAAAACTTTGTGAAAGGGTGAGGATTTTGATTGGGTGCTGTGTCTCCAACTGGGACTGTCCAAAGGACTGTCACTGACCTCATCTCCTCTGGAGATCTTCCGTCTACAGCTTCCAACCTCATAGTCCCGCAACCCCGGACAGCCCGCTTCTACCTCCTCCTCAAAATCCACAAACGGGACTGTCCCAGCAGACCCATTGTGTCAGCCTGTTCCTGCCCCACTGAAATTATTTCTTCCTATCTTGACTCTATCTCTTCTCGGCTGGTCCAGTCTCTTCCCACCTACATCCGTGACTCTTCTGACGCCCTATGTCATTTTGACAATTTCTAGTTTCCTGGTCCCAACCGCCTCCTCTTCACTATGGAGGTCCAATCACTCTACACCTCCATCCCCCACCAGGATGGTTTAATGGCTCTCCGCTTCTTCCTTGAACAGAGGCCCAACCAGTCCCCATCCACCACCCTCCTCCGCCTGGCTGAACTTATTCTCACATTGAGCAACTTCTCCTTCAACTCCGCTCATTTCCTTCAAGTAAAAGGTGTTGCTATGAGTACCCGCATGGGTCCTAGTTATGCCTGTCTTTTTGTGGATATGTCGAGCATTCTTTGTTCCAGTCCTACTCGGGCCCCCTCCCCCAACTCTTTTTCTGGTACATTGATGACTGTATTGGTGCCGTTTCCTGCTCCCGCCCTGAACTGGAAAACTTTATCAACTTTGGTTCCAATTTCCACCCTTCTCTCACCTTTTACATGGTCCATCTCTGGCCCTTCCCTTCCCTTCCCTTCCCTTCCCTTCCCTTCCCTTCCCTTCCCTTCCCTTCCCTTCCCTTCCCTTCCCTTCCCTTCCCTTCCCTTCCCTTCCTCGACTTCTCTGTCTCCATCTCTGGGGATAGGTTGTCTACTAATATCCATTATAAGCCCACCGACTCCCACAGCTACCTGGACTACACTTCTTCACACCCTACCTCCTGTAAGGATTCCATTCTCCCAGTTTCTCCGTCTCCGACGCATCTGCTCTGATGTTGCTACCTTCCATGATGGTGCTTCTGATATGACCTCCTGTATCCTCAACCGAGGATTCCCCCCCACTGTTGTTGACAGGGCCCTCAACCGTGTCCGGCCCATTTCCCGTACCTCTCCCCTCACCCTCACTGTGACAGGGTGCCCCTTGTCCTCACTTTACACCCCATCAGCCTCCATATCCAAAGGATCATCCTCCGCCATTTCCGCCACCTCCAGCGTGATGCCACTACCAAACGCATCTTCCCCTCCATTCCCCTGTCAGCATTCCGAAGGGATCGTTCCCTCCGCGATACCCTGGTCCACTCCTCCATTACCCCCACCACCTCGTCCCCGTCCCATGGCACCTTCCCCTGCAATTGCAGGAGGTGTAATACCTGCCCATTTACCTCCTCTCTCCTCACTATCCCAGGCCCCAAACACTCCTTTCAGGTGAAGCAGCGATTTACTTGTACTTCTTTCAATATAGTATACTGTATTCGTTGCTCACAATGTGGTCTCCTCTACATTAGGGAGACCAAACGCAGACTGGGTGACCGCTTTGCGGAACACCTCCGTTCAGTCCCCATTTCAACACTCCCCCCTGCTCTCATGCTCACATCTTTATCCTGGGCTTGCTGCAGTGTTCCACTAAACATCAACGCAAGCTCGAGGAACAGCATCTCATTTTCCGATTAGGCACACTTGAGCCTGCCGGACTGAACATTGAGTTCAATGACGGGCCCCCCATTTTACTTTTATTTTTAGTTGTTTTTTCTTTTTTACATTTTTTACAGTTTTTTTTCTTTTGTTTATTTCATTTCATTTCATTGTAGTTTGTTCAGTTTGCTGACCCACTGTTTTATTTCATGTTTGTACTTGCTGTTCAATCTTCAGTTCGTTTACACCCTATCTGTACTAATGCTTTGTCTTTCAACACACCATTAACATATTGTTTGCCTTTGCTCCATGACCTCTTGATCAGCTATGTGGCCTTGTCCAATCTACACCTCCTCCTTTGTTATCTCTTGCCCCACCCCCGGCTCACTTGCTTATAACCTTTGGACATTTCTAATATTTGCTAGTTCCGAAGAAGGGTCACTGACCCGAAACGTTAACTCTGCTTCTCTTCCACAGATGCTGCCAGACCTGCTGAGTGGTTCCAGCATTTCTTGTTTTTATTTCAGATTTCCAGCATCCGCAGTATTTTGCTTTTATTTTGGTCAATTTTAAATCTGAGTGCGCAACAATGGCAGCATGAATGTTCTTCTTGTGGCAGATGGATACTTTATAGTTAGCAGAATTGAAGATAAATTTCTGCACTTGACACGTTGTTCAGTGGTGATGAAGGCAACGTGCAGTTGCTAAATGACCAACTTTTAAATCACTGCAGTGTTTAAGCTGAGATACTGTGGCAATTTAATTTTTCCCTGATTAATTCCAATGCAATATACCTTGTGTTTGTTTCTCTTCTCTAAAGATTGTATTCATATGTGATAATTTAAGAATTACTTTGCTGAATGTGACTGCTGAGAACTTGGTTATTGGAAGCATTCCACAAAGCATTTCCCACCAATTTCTGTTCAATACACTGTGGGTCAGAGGTAGAGGCAGAATAAGACTTGCAGTAACTGGAATTGTTTCAGCTGGAACTGTTGTAAAGAAATCCATTTTGTGAAGCCTGCCTTATTTGCATAAAAATATCATTTTAATCAGACAGCTTTAGTATCCTCAACTTTGATCTTCAAATCCATTAACCAAGAAAAGGTTTTTTGTTTTGAACTGTGAATTTCTGGCTGGCAAGTTAAAACTTTGAGGCTGAACTCCTTATATGAATGCTCTGAGAGCTAGATTAGTTTTGAAAAGCACTTAATGTGGGCACACGCTGTTGAAAAAATCTGAGAACTCAGCACTCTAATAGCCTACAGTAATGTTCTGCGAATGTTTTTGAAGTTAAGATATTAAAATTATAAGAAATTTAAATTAAACTGTGCACTTGGCACCAATTTCTGGGGGCTGTCATGTGTTGTATTGTAGATGTTTTTAAACTGTGTCCAGTATTCCTCTTCCTGCTGGAATAGGACCAAGCCCCACACTATTCTGGTATTGGCAACCATGGTCCGGTGCGCTATGAAATGCCCACTGAGCCCTTCAAGTGTGAGCCAGTGTTTTTCTCTACCTAAGAGATCTAGTTTAATAGCTGTTCTATTTGTTCTGCACATCCTTTAATAAATCCTCTTTGAGCAGCAACATTTTATGGTCACTGTGGCAACCTGCAGCAGGATGGGGCGGCGCAGTGGTTAGCACCGCAGCCTCACAGCTCCAGGGACCCGGGTTCGATTCTGGGTACTGTCTGTGCGGAGTTTGCAAGTTCTCCCTGTGTCTGCGTGGGTTTTCGCCGGGTGCTCCGGTTTCCTCCCACAGCCAAAGACTTGCAGGTGATAGGTAAATTGGCCATTGTAAATTGCCCCTTGTGGAGGTAAGTGGTAGGGAATATGGGATTACTGTAGGGTTTGTATAAGTGGGTGGTTGTTGGTCGGCACAGACTCGGGCCGAAGGGCCTGTTTCAGTGCTGTATCTCTAAATAAAAATCAATAAAAAGGACACCTCTCCAAATATGGCAGTGTTGGACATATTGCCTGGGAATTAAATTTGTGGTGTGTATAATTTGGAGGAGGATTATTGAGCTGAAATGCATAATTCAGCTAGCAAGGGCTGGTAGATGCACTTGGAGTCATAGTCATAACGGCACAGAAGGAGGCCATTCCACCAAATGAGTCCATGCCGGCTCTCTAGAGCAATCCAAACACTCCCATTCCATGGCTCTATCCCCGCAGCACTGTAAGTTTATTTCCCTCAAGTACCCATCCAATTTCCTTTCAAAATCATTCATCGTCTCTGCTTCCACTACCCTTGTAGGCAGCGAGTTCCAGATCATTACCACCACTGTGTAAACAAAGTTCTTCCTGACATTCCCCCTGCATCCCTTGCCCAAATTCTTAAATTTGTGTCCACTGGTCTTGGTACCATCAGACAAAAATGTTTTTTGTCTACCTCCTCTAAACATTTCATAATCTAATACATCTCTATCAAATCTCCTCTTAATCTCCTTTACACCAAGGAGAACAACCCCAGCTTCTCCAGCCTAACTTTGTAGCTAAAATCCCTCATCCCTAGAACTATTCTGGTAATCTCCTCTGCATCCTCTCAAGGACCTTCACATCCTTCCTGAAGTGTGGTGACCAGAACTGGACACAATACTCTAGCTGTGGCCTTTTATTTTTATTCATTCATGGGATGTGGGCGTCGCTGGCTAGGCCAGCATTTATTGCCCGTCCCTAATTGCCCTTGCGAAGGTGGTGGTGAGCTGCCGTCTTGAACAGCTACAGTTCTGGGGGTGTAGCTGCACCCACAGTGCTGTTAGGAAGGGAGTTCTAGGATTTTGGCCTAAGCAGAGCTTTATAAATGTTAAGCATAACTTCCCTGCTTTTGTATTCAATACTTCTATTTATGAAGCCCAAGATCCCATATGCTTTGCTGACCACACTCTTAATATGTCCGTAAGATTTGATAAGATAGGGGTGTTTTATACCCCCATCTAAGGTGGGAACAGATTTGGTAGCACAACAGCTTGTTGTGAATCGACTTTATTGAGATAAAGGTAAGGACAAGTTTGTTAAGGTTTCAGAGAAACCATAGTCACAAACTTGGGCCGTAATTAACAGTCACATATACTACCCATATTAGAGACTGGACAGCAGAGCGCAAGACTAGTTTCTTTTAAAGCTTTTGGTCCTCAGGTTTTCCTTGTCGCTCTCTTTCGCGCTCTCTCTTTCGCTCATGCTCTCTCGCTGTCTCTTCCCCATCTCTTGTTGTGTTCTCTGCCGTACATTGTCAAAGGCAAGACTTTTATCCTGGCAGCTTTCCAGTTAACCCTCCCCTCTCCCAATCAGTGATTAATCTTGTATTAAAGGATGCCTTTCTTAACCAACCAAGGATCATATTGTGATGGTTGCTAACCTTTCGGATTTGCGCAAGTCGTACCCCTTTATGTTGACTACTTCATCTCAAAGCTTTTACATTTCGAGGTTCCTTATCTCATTACAAGGCAAATCTACACTGCTCCTCAAGGTCTCTCCCTTGTGCAGCAAATAAGCATTTTAAAATTTGACAATCTCCCAGAATCCCTCTGCCTTGACATGTTGTCTATACTGTGCCCTATTTCCTAAGTTTTTCCACTTCAACCATACTACAAAGAAGGGTTCTAATAAAGCTAAATGTTAGTTTATGGTAATTAGTTGGTTGTTAGTTTATAGTAGCTGGATTTTAACAATTAGTAACCTAATAATCTTGCACACTGTTTTCTGTCCTTAAACCAATTTTTTATCCAAGCTGACATTGACTCTCCTACTCCATGAGCCTCAATGTTATTGTTAACCAGCCTTTTATGTGGTACTTCATCAAGTGCTTTCTTAAAATCCAAATGGACAACTTCCATTGCATTCCTTTCATCAACCTTCTCTGTTCCCCAGCATGCTCTCAGTCTCTTTCATATTTATTATTCTTGCTATACAGTGTGGTTTGTCAGCAAATTTTGTAATAAATGGAAGTACTGTCTACCTAGTGAATGGTGTGAGCTGTAGGGAGCCCAGAACAAACGACTGTCCAGGTCTGTGCTACCTGAAATCCTTCCCTGGATTCTACCCTCTTCCTACCAGGAACTGAAAAAACCCCTAAAACCATAGAAGTTTACAGCATATTCTCGAGGGAAATGATGGGGTCAAGACTAGATCTGTAGCAGTTTCTTGAAATGACACTACAGGGAAGTGAAGAGATGCCTTTGCGAAAAATGTGCTGTGTATATCCAGACAAGTGGGAATGGAAAGATGCAAGAGCAATCCCACAGACCTGGACAGTGGAGAAGGACCTTATAATCTGCGATATAAATGCAAGTCTTCCCTTCCCTTGACGTTGGCTAAGGCAGTCTTGGTGCTGTGAAATGTGTTGAAGCTGGACAGAAGGGGTTGAAACATGTTGCTGGAAGTCAACTATGTGCACTAGGACCTTAGAAAGCATAGAAACATAGAAAATATGAGCAGGAGTAGGTCGTTTGGCCCTTTGGGCTTGCTCCGCTATTCAAAAAAGATCATGGCCGATCATCTAATTCAGTACCCTGTTCCCGCTTTCTCCCCATATCTCTTGATCCCTTTGGCATTAAGAAAGCAAAGGGAGGTTAGAAATAGGATGATAAATTAGACATGTGTCAAGGGGTGATGAACTCAGTTTTGAAGGGAAGAAGGGCCATTGACTGTGCCCCTTGGCATGGGTGCCAGAGGAGATAGTCAGGTCATCAAGATTTGGGTGCGAAGGAGATCCAAGGAGCAGGAAGTGGGCTTCATTGTTGAGTTTGGAGAGGGCAAAGATGGGGAAGCAACTACAGTGTAACAAGAGGTTGGAGTTAGAATTGATCTAAAACTGGTCAAAAACAGACAGGTGATGAGCCTAAAATTTCTATGAGAATATGATGTACTGTGATGTAGCTGAACAATAAACTAACCCTTTAACTATCATAGATGAGTTTACTTGTTGAAGTCATCCCTAGTTGGGTTGCATGGAGTTTGGCTTGGTTGTAGATAAGTAATCTTCTACTGGAGCATGGCTACCTGAACTGAACCCGACCAGACCCGATGATTTGTCAGGTCCGGCATTTGGGCTCAGGCCGGGCCGGGTTGGACACAGTGCTGCCTTTTGGTCAGGGAGGGAAAAGCTTCCAGATTTGAACAGCCAGGACGTCAAGGTGGGAAACATGCATCCGGACTCCGCACTAGTCTGCTGTGATTGATTCCATCCAAGGTAGAGCACAACCTCTTTAATATAATCAACTTCATTCTGGTGGTCGGGTTGGGTCGGGCGCGGGTAAAAGTCCAAGGACTTGGGCCGGGTCAGGCTCAGGTCGGATGTGGTTCTGTCAGGCTCGGGTCAGGTTTCAGTTGCAGTCTCGAGCAGGCCTTTACCTTCTACCAAGATTAAAATTGTGTAAGTCACTTGAAAAAGCAAACTCCTGTCTCCTGGGCTAACCAGCTGTGCAAGTTTTAATATTCGGATATATAATACTAACATTATAGCAATAAAGCCATTCACACTTCAGGAGTTTCTTTGTTGTCATAAACTCTAAACTGCTAAAATACATATTTAAAGCTAATTTTGGTTGAAAATTAAACATTTCAGTTCTTGTCACAGTTGTCTGATTTTTTTTTTCTCCTATTATTCTCTCCTTTACCACTATCTCACTTTTAACAGATTTTGTTCATGAGATGTGGGCATCGCTGGCAAGACCAGCATTTATTGCCCATCCCTAATTGCCCTTGAGAAGGTGGTGGTGAAATGTCTTCTCGAACTGCTGCAATCCTTGGGGTGTAGGTACACTAACAGTGCTGTTAGAAAACGACAGTGAAGGAATGGCGATACAGTTTCAAGTCAGGGTGGTGTGTGATTTGGAGGGGAGCTTGCAGGTGGTGGTGTTCCCATGCTTCTGCTGCCCTTGTCCCTCTAGGTGGTGGAGGTCATGGATTTGGAATGTGCTGTTGAAGGAGCCTTGGTGAGTTGCTACAGTGCATCTTGTAGATGGTGTACACTGCTGCAACTGTGTGTCAGTGGTGGAGGGAGTGAATGCTGGTAGTGGTGGATGGGGTGCTAATCAAGTGGATTGCTTTGTCCTGGATGGTGTTGAGTTTCTTGAGTGTTGTTGGGGCTGCACCCATCCAGGCAAGTGGAGAGTATTCCATCACACTCCTGACTTGTGCCTTGTAGATGGTGGACAAGTATAGGGGAGTCAGGAGGTGAGTTACTCGCTGCAGAATTCCCAGACTCTGACCTGCTCTTGTAGCCACAGTATTTATGTGGCTGCTGCAGTTCAGTTTCTGGTCAATGGTAACCCCCAGGATGTTGATTGTGGGGGATTCAGCGATGGCAATGCTGTTGAACGTCATGGGGAGATGATTAGATTCTCTCTTGTTTGAGATAGTCATTGCCTGGCATTTATGTGGCATGAATGTTACTTGCCTGTATGTTGTCCAGGTCTTGCTGCATATAGACATGGGCTGCTTCAATGTCTGAGTAGTCGCGAATGGTGCTGAGCATTGTGTGATCATCAGCGAACATTCCCACTTCTAACCTTTATGATGGAGGGGAGGTCATTGATGAAGCAGCTGAAGATGGTTGGGCCTAGGACACTACCCTGAGGAACTCCTGCACTGATGTCCTGGGACATCATGATTGACCTCCAACAACCACAACCATCGTCCTTTGTGCTCGATATAACTCCAACCAGTGGAGTCTGCCTAATTTAAACTATAGCAAGTTTTCTGAACTTTTTTAATCTTGAAAATTAAGTTAATTATTTAGGTGGGCATCCCATGGCACTATTTGAAGAAGCATACTGTCCCAGGTTTATCAGTCAATCGGCATCATTGGAACAGATTATCTGGTCATTATCTCATTGTTGTTTGTGACCTTGCCTCGTGTAATTTGGCTCTTGTGTTTCCCTACATAATGTTAGTGATTGCATCTTAAAGGTAACTTATTGGCTGTAAAGCACTTTTGGACATTCTGAAGTTGTGAAAGGCACTACATAAATAAATACAAGTTCTTTCTGAATTGTTTTATTCTTGCTGATAGTTCACACTCCCTGTTTTGAAGGTGAAAACAGGTTCAGAAGAATTTAATTGAAAACTGGTTTTAGAAACTGATTTTCTAGCCATTATTAAAATCCAGACATAGAAGATTGACTTGATACAGCAACAGCGGTTGTAAGGAGCATCTTAAAAGAGGCAAGAGAGGTGGAGGTTTATGGGAGGAATTCCTGTGATAACATGTAAGCTGTGTACACCCTTAGATGGCTCAGCTATTTGTACTCATTTGTGGCATTTGAAGGATTAAATTAACTTTGTTACATTACTTTGTATTCTCTGTGGAAAATTTTGACAGTATAGAGATGACTAATAATTTAAGTGATCTTGTTTAATTTTTTTTGCTTCCTTCAGAATGCTGCTTTTTAATATAGATTGCAGGAATACAATGTCACATTATCTTGTGCATTTGTGGAAAATTTTCTTTCAGAACAGTTAGCTGTAGAACAGTTTAGTGCAGTATCTTCCTATGGGTTTTCCTGTTCTGACCTGAGGCTTTTGCATTCTGGAAATAACTGAATGGCAAAGTGTTGAATTAACTGTACTGCTCAGATTGTTTTTAATCTGTCTCCTCCTGTGAAACTCTGGACCTTCTGTGGCTGTCACATTCTTTTTTAGCTAATCAACCCTTTTTTCTTATGCGTTCTTGGGTTGTGAGCATCGCTGGCAAGGCTAGCATTTATTGTCCATTCCTAATTGCCCTTGAACTGAGTGGCTTGCGAGACCATTTCAGAGGGCAGTTAAGAGTCAACCACATTGCTGTGGGTCTGGAGTCACATGTAGGCCAGACCAGGTAACGTTGGCAGATTTCCTTTGCTAAAGGACTTTAGTGAACCAGGTGGGTTTTTACAAGAATCTGGTAGTTTAATTATGATTAATGGACTAGCATTTTATTCTAGATTTATTACTAAATTTAACTTAACTTCGCCCAGTTGCCGTGGTGGGATTGAACTCATGTCCCCAGAGCATTGGTCTAGGCCTCTGGATTACTAGTTCAGTAACATTACGCCTATGTTACTGTTCTCTACCTATGTTAACTTATGAAATCTCACAATAAAGACAGGTTTTATTGTGCTAAAGCCGACAAAAGCTGTTCCCATTAGCTGATGATACAGGGATGAGGGGACACAGATTTAAGGTTTTGGGCAAGAGATGCAGGAGGAATTTTGAGCAAGAACTTTTTTTATGCAGCGAGTGGTAACGACATGGAAATTGCTGCCTATGAGGGTGGTGGAAGTAGTGACCATCAAAGATTTCAAAAGGAAATTGGGTGGGCACGTGAAAGAAATAAACTTGAAGGGCTACGGGGATAGAGTGGGGGATGGGACTGACTGGATTGCTCTGCAGAGCCGGCATGGACTTGATGGACCTAATGGCCTCCTTCTGTACTTTAATAACTATGACTGTGACATTCTGAACCTGTTAGAATACTAGCTTGCTGGCCAGAATTGGGTGTTTGTCAAAGGTGAGAGTAGGCTGCTTATACCTGATCTGAGCAAATGCACACTGCGATTTTGGTTTTGTATTTGCTGCCATTTCCGAGCTTCGCTGACAGCTGGTCTGACCTTCGAGCTGCTTGGACCTATTGGCCTTGTGCCAGTCATCTGCTATAGCAAGCAGCCTCTACCACTCATACAGACAGGGATTTAATTGACTATGGGAAGCAGCTGTGTAATCTTCTGGATGAAGGCCAACAAATAACCTCCAGAACTAAAGGAGATTGTCTGTAATCTGATTGGATGATTAAGTGGACACGTGAATGGAATGGCTGTCTTCACTTGTGTTTTAACACAGGGAAGGGTGAAAAAATGGAGGTATACACTGCTTCAGAAATGGGGTAGGTGAAAATCAATCTTTTAAAATAGAATTACTGTGTTTTATTGCCATAAGTTTATATATAATTGTAACGCAGTGTTGGTATTTACTGTTGAATGGATTTGCTATTACAGCAGATCAGATATGGCTTTATTTTGTGCGCATCAGCCTGTACTGCTCTGAAAAGGAGGGTTGGGAAAGAAGGAGGCATTGTAATCTGCAAAAGGATTGATGTTGATGCTTAAGCAGAAGACAGTGTCTCAGGAAACAAGAATAGAACCCAGAAAATTTAAAAGACAGATGCGAAATGAAATCTTAATTTATTTTGCTTAGATATAGTGACTAAAGCAGATTATTTGAATTGAGAATAAGCTTGTGCGGTTATATTGCGGTTGTTCACGCCAGGGCTTTATGCAGAGGTTGGTAAAATTGCAGTTTGCCTTTTCATTTTTGCTCGATCTGGTGGTCAATTCATACACTTCACTGTTTTCTCTACTCTAAATATAAGGTATTTGTGTTTTAATGCCATGCTGTGTGGTGCTTTTTGTGGCTGATTGCAATCTCAGTTCTGAAAGCTATGTAAGAGCTAACGTTGCTGCATTGCTGATTTAAAAAAAAATTGGGAACTCTGGTTTGATGTGTTATAATGAAAACCCTACTAAAGGCAAAAATGCATTTTGTGTGACATTGTTTGAACTGAAATGAGGCTGTGTTAGCAAAAGTAAATTGTATCATGAAGTGGAATTTATGGAAGGAAAAACAGCTGTTGTAATTTCTTTTGTATGAAACAGCACAATAGCTCAGCTGAAATCTGCGCTTTGAACTGAATGCTTAGAGAAATCTTGTTAAATTATTTATGAACTGTCATTTAAAACAAATGGGATTTTCCTCACTGCATGTCAGCCACAGCAATTATTATAATCTGGTTGTCATGCACTTGCATTCAAATGTATGACATAAACCTTTTCTCCCAGATATTTTAGGATTCTATTTTAAAATGGAGAATTTTTACGAAGACCTGCTAAAGAATATAAAGACTTGTGTACAGCTGAACTGCAGCACGTAATATTCGAATTTTACTCCTTTTTCTGCTGAAGTCTATTTTGATTTGTGAGGTTAAATTGTATATATTTTGATACCTATCTAGAAATTCAGTTCATATAATTTCCCTCAAATGTATTGAAGGGATCACCCAAAATTTAATTTGCAATGATTTGATTATGCTTGCTATTCATAAGAATCCCAGTTTTCCTTGGTAGAAGTAGTGATATGTGAATGCAGACAGTGTACAGTACTTTCTTTAAAAATATATCGCCTGCTGCAGACATTCAAGCAACTACAGATCATGTCTGAATGCATGGTGTGCAGGTATTGTGTTGGTATCCTTGTTATGAATTTGGTAGCTCGTTGAGAATGATGTTGACTTTTGGCCCCTTAACTGTTTGAGGATTTATCTCCCTCACACACTTGCAATAAGTGAAATAGTCACATTTTTTTCTTTGGGCAAACTCAGGTAGTATAAATTTCACTAAATGGAAACAAATCACTGGGGTTTAGGGTACAGCAGATAAATGTTTTCCTTTTTCTTCTATACTGAAGGATATGACTGTTGCTGGGGTATAATTCTACAGATGTTGGTTACATCCAAGTAACTCCTCTTTGTGTGACCTGTCGAATGTTAGGAAGATATTCTCCTATGGAGGGCATAAAAACCCAAACTGATCCTGTTCTTACATGATTGGGTAGCAATAAGATAGGAACTATAGCTCATTCTGTCTCCTCCGCAAGTCGAGGAATACTGAAATGTCCCAACTGCTTCCCTGGCAAAGGTCTGTTAACTTAACATAGATTTGGGATTGAACCTGGGTTTCTATGCCTTAAAAACAAGAAATGCTGGAACCACTCAGCAGGTCTGGCAGCATCTGTGGAAAGAGAAGCAGAGTTAAAGTTTCGGGTCACTGAAACTGCTGCCAGACCTGAGTGGTTCCAGCATTTCTTGTTTTTATTTCAGATTTCCAGCATCCGCAGTATTTTGCTTTTGTTTCTATGGCTTAATGCCACATGGCAAATCTTTTGTTTAAAAAATGCTATAGTTTGCATTAAACGAGTAGCATTTAGTCCAGTATAGTACAAAATTCTGCAATTTAGATTATGGGGGTGGATATTAACATTGTGATTTTGTGTGGGCCAGTTGCCTATCTGGTAAAATACAATTGAAGTATTTTGAAGAAATGCGGGTTGACTGCAATTTTTGGAGGTTTCTTTTTGTGTTCATGGCTTACCCTCCAGGAAGGGCTTTTTGCTGTTTTTTTTTTTTAAATCTGCATCTTCTCGCCTTGCAGTTTCTCTCCCAGGCCATGAGAGTCTTCACACAGAGAGCGATAGAGACTGTGAAGCCTTTGTCATTATTGGCTAGCCACCAGCAGGAGCAAAACAGTGGACTAGTAGGGACCTTCCAAATTTTTTGCTACTATGCACAGTAGCTGAGATTGAAAGAAAAGGTTGCTTTTATATAACGCCTATCATGACCTCAGAGCGTCCCAAAGTGCTTTACGGCTAATTAAGTACTGTTGAAGTACAGTCACTGTTGAAATGTAGGAAACACAGCAGCCAATTTCCACACAGCAATGAGATAATGACCAAATATTTTCTCTTAGTGATATTGATTGAGGGTTAAATATTGGCCAGGGTACCCTGGTCTTTGAAATAGTGCCTGAGATCTTTTTACCTCCACCTGAGAGGGCAGATGGGACCTCGGTTTAATGTCGCATCTCAAAGATTGAAAATTCACTGCAGTTGGACTTCAAATCTGTTTCTCTTCAGCTAATGAAACTGGGCTTTTGACATTCCGTGCTGTTCACAGGGAAAACATATGTTAGGATAATATTTTTGACTGTTAATATGCAAGTTTTCTGTTTTAGAATTGAGTATCTTTGAGTTCTGCTTCAGAATGGAATTTTCTTACCTACTTCTGAATCAATGTGGTGCAGTTAAGATTATTTCTTTTCAGTCTTAAATATAATTTCAACACTGTTTACAGTCATTAGCATTGTGTTATTGAGGCCATTAGATGCGGGTCAGGCTGACTTACTCGCAGGCTATGTCTCCTGAATCTTTCATTAAATTGTAGCTTTATCATCAACTGTGCATAATTCTAAACAGAAAAATATCAGATTTTAGTTTCTGAATGTAACAATAGGTAAACACCAATAGAAAATGGTTTCTGCTTGCTTGAAGGAAAGCTTTAAATAAAACCTGCTAAATTATTGGTTCACAATGGTGAGATGTAAGTGCAACGTCTGGCTGCCACTTACTGTTAAAGTTTTTTGCTGGTCGAATGCTTGTATTTGTCTTTTAAAAAAAAATCCTTTATGCTAATTGTTTTGTACCTGTGTCTATATGTGTGGCTTCTCCAGAAGCACACCCGAACCATCTTTATGTGAAGGTATATAACAAAGGTAGCCCAAATAGTATGCATCATTCACACTTAGGAGTTCGGGAAACTGTTGGAAACATTTCTCCAAGGAATATTGTGTAAGCAAATGAGTTGCTCCATACGGTTTGATTTTTGTTATGGTACTTTTTTTGTCAGCTTGAGACTGAGATTACACCTCCAGCGAATCTCTCACCTGAACAATAGCCCCTACTTGATACTAAACCCCATTGAAGTATCTAGATTGGATATGACTATAAGTGCTGCAGTTAGGCTTAAACACAGTGTCTTGTCAAATGGTAAGAGCATAATAGTCTTCTCAAATGCTTGCTTGTAGTTATTTCTTGCTTGTTAGCATACCTGTCAAATCTTGGTCAATTAGCTACAGAGCAACAGTCTCTGAAGAATCACATGTAGTTACAGATGATCTTGTTATAGAGTCAAACAATTACTGCTTCTAAAAACCTAACCTTTTTAAAAAGCTTAATGTTGATCAAATGTCTTTTTTCCCTGGATTAAATTGTGAATGGAGAGTAACCTGGTACTGCAGAACATTGATAGAGGTGGGTAGGTAAATCTAGTTTTACTGAACAAGTTGCCAGCTAAATTTTTCATGCCTTGTATTGTAATGCATCCCAATGTTTGCCACATACAGATCAAAAAAAAAAAGCTTGGCTGATACATTTTTCTAATTTATTTGAATACTGTAGTTTGCAGTTTAAAACAAGATTTAAATATTTGCAACATTTCAACTTGCAAATCTAGGAAATCAATTTGGAGCTCTTTCTTACATTACAGTATGATGTGTAAGTTGGATTTATGTGTCTATTTTATCAGCACGATGGTTTCTAATTTATGGTAAACAAAACTCTGGTTTCTAATGATACAGTAATTCAAATGACTCGGGGTTTCTCAAGTCATTTGTATGATTCATAGTGTTACTCATTAAATAATACTCAACAGAAAAGCTTTGTACAAGTGATAACATAAGCCATTAAAAAGATTTCATTTTAGAATTTAAATAGTGACCTAAAAGAACATCTGTGAATAAAGTAATACTGATCTTTCACCATTTTCTAACTTAAAATACGGTGATTGAGTCACACTTGCAGCAATTAATGGGTTTCTATTTTCAGACAAATGTAATTGGTTGATTGGTTTGAAAATAAATGATTGTTCTAAATTTTTGTGATTATTTACAAAAAATGTTACAGGGCCAAGTGTGAAACACGAGACAAACTATACAAATGGAAGAGAGAAACTAAGAATACAAGAACGTCACAAATCAGAATTGCACAATTTAATCTATAATGCAAGGTGGGGTTGATTTATGTCATGAGATTGGAAATCTAATTAAGTACAACGTTAGAAATATTAATTGGTAAAAGGCAGAGATGGAGAGGCTTGAATATCAATATAATTGAAAAGTAGAGTACCAGCAAAAGTTGGATCTGAGAAAGATGGCAGAAAACATGTCTCGGTGCTAGAATTATTGCCATAATTTGACACACAGGCTTTGGCAGGAAAATGAGTGTCAGCATTAACAAAATAACTATCGCAGTGGAAAGAAGTAATAGAAAAAGGGGTTATAATTCTTTTAATGTTCGTGCATTTAAAGGAGGCATGCTTTGTATTGTGGAGATATTCCTATATTGAAAGGGTTAAGTTCATTTGGAAGAAATATTTACATTGCAAAAATATAAAAGTATGCAGTAACTGATTTATCAGATTAGTTCATACTGTTGCTTGATTAAAACTTGCGCATTTCATTATGTGTTTATAAGTAGTTTTATGACTTTAAGTATCTAATAAGGTATTTCAGAAATGGTTGCATGATGAGCATGATCATTTTATTCTATTGCATAATGTAAATCTTTGATGCCTGAGGAAATGGAACTAGCTTTGATGGAGCTTGGTAAATCAATTTTGGAGGCTATCCTCCAATACCTCTGTTATTTCAGATATTCAGCATCTTCAGCATTTTGCTTGTGTCTTATCATATTCCATCACAACACCATCACCAAGAAGAACTTGCCTGTCTTCAGCCGTAATTGTGTCTTAATTTAATAAAGCCCACCCCATGCTCCCTTTTTTCGTTCATCTCTCCTAAAAAATTTTAGATTCCTGACTTTAATTGGCTGAAGCCTAATTCCTGCCAAAGTGACACCATTTCTTCAACTTTATTTCTAATTTCTTTTACATTTGCAAATAAACACTTCAACACTGTCCATTTATACTCAATTTCCTTCTTTTTTTTTTCTATCCTTCATTATCCTCTTTAACCTGTTTCCTATTTGCCCTAAGGTATGTCTCTCCATACTCCACCTTGAGCTGAGATTGCTTTTCCCTTTCACTGCACTTATTGTTAATACCCGCGCCCCCACCCCGCCAATACTCCTCTCTGCTGGTAGTGATGGGTTAATAACTTGAGTTGTTGTGTACTTGAACGTATGTTACAGCAGTGGAATTAGGTGTAGTGGGTTAAACATTGACCTTTCACCTTGGGTTCAAATCCAGCCCAGGCTGATAGGATGAAAGTCATCTCTGTCCCTTGATTATGAGAGTCATTTGTGAAATGACTTTAGGCCGTCTCAGTCCAGTTTCCATTTTTTTTGTGTTAAAACTTGGGAATCTATATTTTTAAAAACTAAAAAAGGATTTCATGGACATTGAAACATCTGGAGATAGCTGAACTTTATGGATGTTTTGAAAAGAAAAAGGAAGGTCAACAAGAGGTTCCTGGTTTTGACCAATAAGCAAATACTAGAAAACAGGTGATTTCAAGTAAACACCACAGGGGGTTTGACTTAAGAACTATTCTTTGTTATGACAAGAGAGAATTTATGACTAGCATGAGACTTGCTTGGAAAAGTTTAATTTCATTTTGAACTATTAAAAACTCGTGGGTTTGGACTAAAGCAGGCAATTGGAATTTGATATGGACCTGCCAGGAGGTCAGAAGAAAACTGTTAACTCTCTGTAAAGAATCCTTGCTCTTGAAAAGCAAAAGTCTGTATGAAGTGGTATGTTGCCTCTTGCATTTTTTGAAGAAACTCTGAATATTTGCAGAAACCTTGCATCTTCAAATGAACTTTGTATTGAATGTGTGTGAGAACTGACACCTGTTGATGCACACCTGATGGAAGACCTACGTGAAGCCTTCTACAGTTGAATTACTTTGAACACCTACCCAAAGCAGATTATTCATCAACCTTGCCTGGGAAGACTCCTAGTGGCCACCAACTATTCGACTTTGTGATGTCTCGCCAAACCAAAGAAACTTCCTTCCGTATCTTTTCAGACTAAGTTTTTTTTTATTCCTTCTATTTCTTTGTAACAGCTGTAAACAAAAATCCCTTTTTTCTCCTGGTTCGCTGTCGTTTGGATGTATGTGAGTGTGTGAGAGGGCTTTAATATTTCAATACGCATATATAATTAGTTTAAGACTTGGTGTTATAATAAACGGATAATTTTGTTGGTGTGCTTTATTTTGGGGACCAGTAGAGTATCTAACTGGTTGTTTCAGTAAGTGAAAAAATGTATTGATATGTCGTGAGCTGTGGAGAAGTGGGACTGAATTAACCGTCAACTCCTCCCGCCTTGGTTGTAACAATATGGGACTAATTTGGAACTATTTGGCAATTTCTGAGAGGCCTCGGGGTGACTGGTGTGGCAACTAAAAAAGAAAAAGTTGCATCATAACATATAGGCTTGACTATTCCAGTGCTCTCCTGGCTTGGTTCCCATCTCCCACCCTATATAAAATTGAGGACATCCAAAAATCTGCTGCCATTATCCTGACTCTCACCAAGCCCCATTCATGCAGCACCATTGCTGGCCTATTTCACTCCCAGTCAGGCAATGCCTCGATTTTTAACATTTTCATCCTTTGTTTTCATATCCCTCATGGCTCCATCCCACCCTATCTCTGTATCCTCCTCCAGCCTATAACCATTTAATACACAGTCCTCCAATTCTGGTCTCTTGCGCATCCCTGATTCTAATTGCTCCACCATTGGCAGTCAAACCTTCAGCTGCCTAGGCCCCAAACTTTGAAATTCCCTCTGTAAACCTCAGTTCCTCTCCACCTTTCTCTTCCTTTAAGATGTTGTTTAAAACCTAGCTCTTTGTTCAAGATTTTGGATGTCTGTTCTCATCACTCTGTCAAATGTTTATTGATATTCCTGTGAATAGATGTTTTATTATTTTTAAAGGTGCTATATAAACCACATTGTTGTATGAAGTGGATAAAATGTTGCACTAGTGCAGTAGGGAATGCTTTTCTGAGGCTGAAGCTCAGACATATTATTGGATAGAGTAAAGATAACTGCATTTGGAGTACCTGAGTTAAGAATGCTTGAAGTGATGTCAGTATATGAATTGGGAAAATTGCCTGTCACTGACACCAATGTACTTCACCTCGATGAGCACAAAAATATCATCCACTTTCTGGGTTTCCTCTGAAACTCTTTTTGTTATTAAGCCTGTGGCACATCTCACCTTACGGTCTAGCCAAGATTGAGCCCTTCCAAATGTGTCATGTCATCAGCCATTTTTGAAGCAGATTACATAATTTAAAAAAAAATTAGAATTAGCTAGTTGCTTAAAACGGTATCAATGTGCTTGAGAAGCAAGCAGCAGAATGGGATTAAAAGAATTGGCTCGCATGAGAGAAAATCCAGTGCTGGCTTGGCGAGTCAAGTGGCTTGTTTCTAGGCTGGCCTCCATGTGATTTCAGACCCACAGCAATGTGGTTGACTCCTAACTGCCCTCTGAAATGGCCTAGCAAGGCACTCAGTTGTCAAGGGCAATGCCCACAGCCCATGGAAGAATAAAAAAAAATTGGCCCAGAAATTGCTGGAAAAATAATGGCAAGTTCATGGCATCCATCATTGTTAATCTGTAGAAAGAAAAACAACAATTGTGGCAAAGAAGAGATATGTTATGAGTTCCAGTTCGCCACAAATTGCTGGACAATTTGCAGTGTTCCTCCATTAGCCTCACTACCCTGGTATGAGGCTTCCCATTGACATTCATTGTGTGTCAAGTAATTGCTGGATATAAAGAAAGACTTGCACTTATATAGCACCTTCATGACCACTGAATGTCCCAAAGCGTTTTACAGCCAATGAAGTGTAGTTACTGTCGTAATGTAGGAAATGCAGCAGCCAATTTGTGCACAGCAAACTCCCACAAACAACAATGATAAAGATGAGCTCATCTGTTTTTGTGATGTTGATTGAGGGATAAATATTGGCCAACACCAGGGATAATTTCCCTGCTCTTCTTTGAAATAGTGCTATGGGATCTTTTACGCCCACCATGGCTGAAATACATATATGTGACTTTAATGCAAATTAATCCTGACGTCATCTAGAGTTGGTAATTCATGTCGTAAGGGGTCTTGTTAATGATGCGATCAATGGTCTTGACATGATGCTTGATCTTGGAGGCCCAGGAAGGGAACAGTTAAACTGTAGACAAAAGCAAAATAATGTGGATGCTGGATAACAGAAATGAAAACAAAACTGCTGGAAATACTTTGCAGGTCAGGCAGCATCTGTGCAGAGAGAAACGGAGTTAAGCTGTCAGGTCATGACCATTCTAGCAGTTCTGACGAAAGGTCACAACCTGAATTGTTACCTCTCTTTCTCGCCATGGATGCTGCCTGACCTGAACATTTCCAGCATTTTCTGTTTTCATTTCTGACTTACAGCATCTGCAGGATTTTGCTTTGTTAGTTTTTAATTCACTGCTACTTATAGAAACATATAAAATAGGAGCAGGATTAGGCCATTCAGCCCTTTGAGCCTGCTCTGCCATTCATTACGCTCATGGCTGATCATCCAACTCGGTAACCAGTTCCCGCTTTTCCCCCCCCATATCCTTTTGTTCCCTTTTTCCCCAAGGGCTATATCTAACTCCTTCTTGAAAACATAGTGTTTTGGCCTCAACTGCTTTCTCTGGTAGCGAAGTCCACAGGCTCACCACTTTCTGGGTGAAGAAATTTCTCCTCATCTCAGTCCTGAAAGGTTTACCCTGTGTCCTTAGACTATGACCTCTGGTTCTGGACTCCCCCACTGTCGGAAACATCCTTCCTGCATGTACCCTATCAAATCCTGTTGGAATTTTATAGGTTTCTATGAGATCCGCCCTCACTCTTCTGAACTCCAGCGAACATAATCCTAACCGACTCAATCTCTCCTCATACGTCAGTCCTGCCATCCCAGGAATCAGTCTGGTAAACCTTTGCTGCACTTCCTCTATGGCAAGAACATCCTTCCTCAGATAAGGAGACCAAAACAGGTGTGGCCTCGCCAAGGCCCTGTATAATTGCAGCAAGACATCCCTGCTCTTGTACTCGAATCCTCTTGCTATGAAGGCCAACATACCATTTGCTCTTTTTACCGCCTGTTGCACCTGCATGCTTACCTTCAGCGACTAGTGTATGAGAACACCCAGGCCACGTTGCATATTCCCCTCTCAGTTTATAGCGATTTAGATAATCTGCCTTCCTGTTTTTGCTACCAAAGTGGATAGCCTCACATTTATCCACATTATACTGCATCTGCCATGCATTAGCCCACTCATTCAACTTGTCCAAATCACCCTGAAGCCTCTCTGCATCCTCCTCACAACTCGCCCTCCCAGCCAGTTTTGTCTCATCTACAAATTTGGAGATATTACATTTAGTTTCCTCACCTAAATCATTAATATATATTGTGAATAGCTGGGGTCCTAACATCGAACCCTGCGGTACCGCACTACTCACTGCCTGCCATTCGGAAAAAGACCCGTTTATTCCCACTCTTTGTTTCCTGTCTGCCAACCAATTTTCCATCCGTGGCGATACACTACCCGCAATCCCATGTGCTTTGATTTTACATGCTAACCTCTTATGTGGGACTCTGTCGAAAGCCTTCTGAAAGTCCAAATAAATCACATCCACTGGCTCCCCCTCATCAACTCTACTAGTTACATCCTCGAAGAATTCTAGTAGATTTGTCAAGTATGATTTCCCTTTCGTAAATCCATGCTGACTCTGTCCGATTCTGCCACTGTTCTTCAAGTGCTCTGCTATAAAATATTTGATAATGGACTCCAGAATTTTCCCCACAACTGACTTCAGTCTGACTGGTCTATAATTCCCTGTTTTCTCTCTATGTCCCTTCTTAAATGGTGGGGTTACATTAGCTACCCTCCAATCTGTAGGAACTGTTCCAGAGTCTATAGAATCTTGAAAGATGACCACCAATGCATCCACTATTTCCAGGGCCACTTCTTTAAGTACTGTGGGATGTAGCTTAACAGGCCCTGGGGATTTATCAGCCTTCAAACCCATCAATTTCCCCAGCACCATTTCTCTACTAATACTGATTTCCTTCAGTTCCTCTCTCACTAAACCCTGTGTTCCCCAACATTTCTGGTATGTTATTCCACATGTTTTCCAACTGAAATGTTTCGGAACCACCCATGATTACAGAAACCTCCAAGATATTCAGTGCTCCGTGAATGCTGAGGTCCACACGCAATGCCATGTGCTGCTACGTACAGGCTGTCAACCTTCATTAGCACCGACTGTGTTTCAGAGTTGTCCTGATCTGCAGTTCCATTTCATCCTTCACCTCATCGGGCGCTTCAGCAAAAAACCTTTTCTTTCTGGTCTCCGCCCACTTGCGTTCCCTCGCTCTCTCGCGCTCTTTCCAAGAACAAGTATTGTGCGGTTTGAAGGTTGGGGTAAGGTGTCTAGTTCATGTCGCTCGCCGGTCCGGCAGTTCTTGAGCCAGTGTCACTCTGTAACACAGACCCTCCCTCTGAGTGACAGCTTATTAGTCCTCAAATGTGCTAGACCACTGTGTGAAGCTACTTTATTGGTGTTTAATAATATTTGAATAAAAAACATTTATCCTGCAGAGGCTTATACTGTACACTGAGAATCTGATGAAGTTAATGAAAAATTTGAAGATATTCCCTTTGTGCATCTATTTGATTAATTTAAGTCTCTCCTGAATAATATCATTATTTCAGGATTTCACTCTACAGTTTGGTGACAAACTGTTTCCCACTGTGATATACCTACTCGTCCAATTTTGAACACTTTTTTTCCTTTAACAAACTACAGTAAGGAAATTCTGCAGCTAGGCATAAACCATCTACTTTAGTTTTCAGTTCAAATTACAGAAGACAGTTTGGTTTAAAAACACAGGAATTCTAATGTACTATAAAACACAGTTTGTTACAGCATGCTGCAGTATTCCATTATATAACCTCCAAAGATGTTTAATTCTTGATTGCATTCTACTGAGGAAATCGCAAGCAATAGTGATCAGCTGATGATGGGCATTTATTTTTAAGTGTTAACCTGTCACTGCAGTTAATACATTAAAAACTACGATGCAACTGATTGCATTTAGTTGGCAAAGAGGAGGAGGAAGTGTTTGGGGAAGCAATCTGTGTCACACCAGTCACCCTAGTTTGGTCCTTAAGTTAGATTTCAATTAATGTAGTCTGTAGGTGGATTAACATAAATTAAGATTTTAAAGCTGTGCTAATTTTTATGCATATTTGAAGTAACATTTCTTTGTTCTGAACACCTGCAGCTCCCTTTTGCCTTGAGCTGACTCTTTCATATATGCAAGGGCTGCTGAGATTTAAGGGAGGAGGGCCAATCAGCATCTGAGGGAGAGGTCGGCGAGTTAGCTTTGTGGACGTGCACCCTTTTGTGAGTAGGCAGTTTTATTAGGGTTTTGCACCTGTGCTATTTGCCAGTCTCTACGCTAAATAATTTGAACATTTTCTGTTAGTTCACGTTTCTGGCATTTGCATTTTTTTTTGATTTTCAGTCAATGGTTGAAGTTTGGTGCTGCTTGCTGAGAAAACACCCTACCTCACAGAACTGTGGTAGTACCTTAACCACATGGGCTGCAGCGGTGCACGAAGCCAGTTCTCCACCACATTCTCAAGTTCAGTAGTTGGCCTTGCCAGTGACACCCACATCCCATTAATGAATAAAAAAATGAGTAATTCAATATCTCTTTTTCAACTTAAGACAACAATTATTGAACTTGAGAATGTGGTGGTGAGCTGGCTTGGTGCACTGCTGCAGCCCATATGGTCAAGGTACTCCCACAGTTCTGTGAGGTAAGGAGTTCCAGGATTTTTGCCAGTGATGGTGAAGGCACGGCACGATATTTCCAAGTCAGTGTGACTTGGAGGGAAAGTTGCAGGTGGTTACATTCCCAGGGTCCAGAAGGCTCTGTTGCCTGCCCGGTGCCAGGGTTTGGGGATATTTGCTGAGGGCTGGAGAGGAACTTGCAGTGAGAGCGGGAGGATCCAGTTGTTGTGGTCCATGTAGGTACCAATGACATAGATAGGGCTAGGAAAGAGGTTCTACATAGGGAGTGTGAGAAGCTAGGTGCTAAATTAAAAAGCAGACCCTCAAAGGTAATAATCTCTGGATTATTACCTGAGCCACATGCAAATTAGGGTAATTAAGATTAGAGAGATGAATGCATGGCTCAAAGACTTGTGGGAGAAGTGGGTTCCAGTTCATGGGGCACTGGCGCCAATACTGGGAAATGTAGGGGCTGTACTGTTGGGACAGACTTCACCTGAACCATGCTGGGACTAATGTTCTCGCAAGTCGTATGACTAGGGAAGTAGATATGGTTTTAAACTAAACAAGGGTGGGGGGGGGGGGGGAAGGGATCATAGGAACATAGGAGCAGGAGTAGGCCATTCAGCCCATCGAGTCTGCTCTGTCATTCAATATGATCATGGCTGATTATCCACTTCAGTGCCTTTTTCCCACACTATCCTCATTTTCCCTTACGTCATTTGTATTTAGAAATCTGTCAATCTCTGCTTTAAACATACTCAATGACTGAGCTTCCACAGACCTCTGGGGTAGAGAATTCCAAAGATTCACAACCCTCTGAGTAAAGAAATTTCTCCTCATCTCTGTCTTAAGTGGCTTCCCCCTTATTTTGAAATTGTGTCCCCTGGCTCTAGACACCCCAACCAAGGGAAACATCTTAGCTGCATCTACCCTGTCATCCATTTAAGTATTTTGTAGGTTTCAATGAGATCACCTCTCATTCTTCAAAACTCTAGAGAATACAGGCCCAGTTTCCCTTATCTCCCTTCATAGGACAGTCCCACCATCCCAGGAACAAGTCTGTTGAACCTTCGTTACACTCCATCTATGGCAATAATATCCTTCCTAAGGTAAGGGGACCAAAACTGCATACATTACTCTAGGTGAGGTCTAACCAAGGTTCTATACAATTGAAGCAAGACTTCACTACTCCTGTACTCTCATCCTCTTGTGATAAAGGCTAACCTACCATTAGACTTCCTAATTGCTTGCCTCACCTGGATGTTAGCTTTCAGTGACTTATTGATGAGGACACCCAGGTCCCTTTGTACATCTACACTTTCTAATCTCTTGCCATTTAAGAAATAGTCTGCACATCTGTTCCTCCTACCAAAGTGGATAACCTTACATTTTTCCACATTATATTCCATCTGCCACGTTCTTGCCCACTCATCAAGTCTGTCCAAATCCCCTTGAAGCCGCTTTGCATCTTCCTCACAACACACATTTCTCCCTCATTTTGTGTCATCCATGAACTTGGAAATACTACATTTGGTCCCCACATCCAAATCATTGATATATATTGTGAACAGCTGGGGCCCCAGCACAGATCCCTGCAGTTCCCCACTAGTCACAGCCTGCCAGTGCAGGAATGACCCGTTTATTCCTACTCTCTGCTTTCTGCCTGTTAACCAGTCCTTAATCCATGCCAGCATGTTACCTCCCATCCCATGTGCTTTAATTTTGCTAACCAACCTCCTGTGGGGGACTTTATCAAAAGCCTTCTGAAATTCCAAGTATACCATGTCCACCGACTCCTTTATCAGTTCTGTTAGTAACATCCTCAGAAACTCCAACAGGTTCATCAAACATGATTTCCCATTCATAAATCCATGTTGACTATGCTCAATCAGATCATTATTATCCAAGTGTCCATTTATCACATCCTTTAGAATAGATACAAGCATTTTCCCAACGACTGATGTAAGGCTAACAGGTCTGTAATTCCCTGTTTTCTCTCTCCCTCCTTTCTTAAATAGTGGGGTAACATTTGCGACCTTCCAAACTGTAGGAACTCTTTCAACACACTGGGATGTAGAATATCAGGTCCTGGGTACTTATCAATCTTCAGCCCCATTAATTTCTCCAATACAACCTTCTTACTAATACTAATTTCCTTCAATTCCTCATTTCCCCCTAATCCCTTGGATCTCTAATTCTGGGAGATTTCTTGAATCTTCCTCAGTGAAGATGGACACAAAGTAATCATTTAGCTTCTCTGCCATTTCTCTATTCCCCATTATAAATTCCGCTGACTGCCTGTAATGGACCCACATTTGTCTTAGCCAAATGTTTCCTTTTTACGTACCTGTAGAAGCTTTCATTGTCTGTTTTTTATTTTTTGCTAGCTTACATTCATATTCTATTCTCCCTTTATTAGTTTCTTGGTCCTCCTTTGCTGTATTCTAAAATCCTCCCTATCCTCAGGTTTACTACTATTTCTGGCAACTTTATAGGCTTTTTAATCTATACAATCCTTAACTTCCTTTGTTAGCCACAGTTGACTGCCTTTACTTTTGGGGTTTTTGTGCCTTGAAGGAATGTATAGTTGCTGTAAACTATGTAATATTTCTTTAAAGACTGTCCATTGCCCATGTACCTTTTAATGTATTTTCCCAATCCACCTTAGCCACTTTGCCCCTCATAACTTCATAATTTCCTTTGTTCAAATTTAATACCCTGGCTTCAGATTGAACTACCTCACTTTCAAACATAATGTAAAATTCTATCATATTATGGTCATTCAATCCCTAAAGGTTCTTTTACAACAAGATTATTAATTAGTCCTTTCTCATTACATAAAACTAGATCTAAAATAGCCTGTTCTTTAGTCAGTTCTTCAACATATTGCTCTAGAAAACTATCCCTAACACACTCCAGAAACTCATCCTCCACAGCAATAGTGCTCATTAGGTTTACCCAGTCTATATGCAGATTGAAGTCACCCTTGCTTAATGTATTACCCATGCCACATGCTTCTCTGATCTCCTGATTAATACCATGCCCCACACGACCACTACTGTTTGGCCTGTAAACAACTCCTACCAATGTTTGCTGCCCTTTGCTGTTTCTTAGCTCCACCCAAAGAGATTCCACATTTTATTCTTCCGATCTGAGATCCTCCCTTACTAATGTACTGATCCGATCCCTTATTATCAGCTCAACACCACCTCCTTTTTCCTTTTTGCCTGTCCTTCCTAAATGTCGAATATCCTTGAATATTCAGTTCCCAGTCTTTGTCACCTTGTAGCCGTGTTTCTGTATGGCAATTAGATTATACCATTTACCTCTATTTGGGCCTTTAAATCATATACCTTGTTGCGAATGCTGCTCCATTATTTCTGGGAGTTTTTCGTGTTTTCCTCCATGAAGACAAATATGAAGTATTTGTTTAGTTTCTCTGCTATTTCCTTGTTCCCCACTATAAAGTTCCTTGACTCCGCTTGTAATGGACCCACATTTGTTTTTGCTAATCCTTTCATTTTTACATACATTCTATAGATTCGTGTAGGGGAAGATTGAGTAAATTAAAGGGAAATGACAAGGCAGCAGTAAAGGTAATGATAATCAGAATATGGCAGGAAAGGACAGTGATTGCAAGTTTGAGAGTGTGCCAGCAGTTAGGGCCAGAATTACAAAAACAGTTATTTAAAAAAAAAACTGAATTAAGGACTGAATTAAGGCTCTGTATCTGAATGCCTTCGGCATTTGCAATAAAACACATGAATTGTTAGCTCAAATAGAAATTTATATGTATGACCTGATAGCCATTACCGTGACGTGGCTACAAGGAAACCAAAACTGGGACCTGAATATCCAAGGACACATGACATTCAAGAAGGACAGGAAGCTGGGAAAGGGTGGTGGGGTAACTCTGTTAATTAAAGAGGGCATTAGTACTGTAGTGAGAGATGACCCTGATTCTAAAGATCATGATGTAGAATCAGTTTGGGTGGAACTAAGAAACAGCAAGGGGCAGGAAACATTGATGGAAATTGTTTATAGGCCACCACAC
This sequence comes from Heterodontus francisci, assembly GCF_036365525.1. Taxonomy (NCBI): domain Eukaryota; kingdom Metazoa; phylum Chordata; class Chondrichthyes; order Heterodontiformes; family Heterodontidae; genus Heterodontus; species Heterodontus francisci. The sequence continues at coordinate 89,222,511 of NC_090374.1, forward strand.
AGCAGTGGTAATGTAAATCACTGTAAATCACATAATTAGAGGTGTGTGCAACAAGGGTAATACAGTAGTCATGGGGGATTTCAATTGACATATAGACTGGGTAAACCTAATTAGTACTTATGTGGAGGACGAATTCTTGGAATGCATGTTCTCTAGAGCAGTACATTGAGAACTAACTAGGGAACGGGCTATTTTAGATTTAGTATTGTGCAATGAAAATGGCCTAATTAATATTGTTGAAAAGGAACCTTTAGGAAAGAGTGACCATCACATGATAGAATTTTACGTTAATTTTGAAAGTGATGTAGTTCAATCAGAAACTAGGGTCTTAAATCTAAGCAAAGGAAACTATGAAGGTGTGAGGGGCAAATTGACTAAGGTGGATTGGGAAACTATGTTAAAAGGTATGGCGATAGTCAGGCAATGGCTAACATTTAAAGAACAAATACATAGTTTACAACATAAATACATTCCTTTCGTGCACAAAAACCCAGCAAGGGAACCGTGGCTAATGAAAGAAATCAAGGATTGTGTTAGATCAAAGGAAAGGGTGTATAAAGTTGCCAAAATAAAAATAGTAAGTCTGAGGATTGGGAGTATTTTAGAATTCTGCACAGGAGGACCAAAAAAAAGATTAAGAAAGGGAACTTGGAATGAGAGTAGACTAGCAAGAAACATAAAAACTGACTGTAAAAGCTTCTATAGGTATGTAAAAAGGAAAAGATTAGCAAAAGCAAATGTGGGTCCATCACAAGCGGAATCAGGAGAATTTATAGTGGGGAATAACAAAATGAAATGGCAGAGAAACTAAACAAATACTTCATATCTGTCTTCACGAAGGAAAATACTAAAAACTTACCATAAATAATGGAGAATCAAGGGACTAGTGTAAATGAGAAACTGCAAGACAGTAATATTCGCTAAAAAAAATAGTTCCAGAGAAATTATTGGGACTGAAAGTAAATAAATCTCCTGGACCTGAGGATCTACATCCCAGAGTGTTGAAAGAGGTGACTAGAGATAGCAGATGCATTAATGGTCATCTTTCAAAATTCTATAGACTCTGGAATGCTTCCTGCAGATTGGAAGGTGAAGGTGGCAATTGTGACCCCACTATTTAAGAAATGAGGGAGAGAGAAACTGGAGAACTACAGACCTGTTAGTCTGGTAACAGTCATAGGGAAAATGCTAGAATCTATAATAAAGAATGTGATAACAGGACACTTTATAAAAAAAAAAAGTAGGATTGGGCAGAGTTAACATGGATTTATGAAAGGGAAATCATGCTTAAACCTGTTGGAGATTTTTGAGGATGTAACTAGCAGAATAGAGAAGGGGGAACCGGTTGATGTATATTTTTAGGTATTTAGATTTTCGGAAAGCTTTTGATAAGGTCCCAAATGAGAGAATAATAAACAAAATTAGAGCATTTGAGATTTGGGGGAATATACTGGGATGGATGGAGAACTGGTTAACGGACAGAAAACAGAGTAGGAATAAATGGGTAATTTTCAGGTTGGCAGGCTGTGACTAGTAGGGTACTGCAAGGATCAGTGCTTGGGCCCCAGCTATTCACGATCTATATCTATGATTTGAATGTGGGGATTAAATGTAATATATCCAAGTTTGCAGACGACACAAAATTAGGTGGAAGTGTGAGTTGTGAGGAGGATGCAAAGACGCTTCAAGGGGATTTGCAGAGGCTAAGCAAGTGGGCAAAAATTTGGCAGATGGAATACAATGTGGAGAAATGTGAGGTTATCCACTTTGATAGGAAAAACAGAAATGCAAAGTATTAAATGGTGAGAGGCTGGGAAATGTTGAACTTCAAAGGGACTTGGGTGTCCTTGTTCATGAGTTACTGAAAGCTAACATGCAGGTGCAGCAAGCATTTAAGGCAGCAAATGGTATGTTGGCCTTTATTACAAGAGAATTTGAGTATAGGAGTAAAGATGTCTTACAGTAATTATATAGAGCCTTGATGAGACCACACCTGGAGTATTGTGTGCAGTTTTTGGTCTCTTTACCTAAGAAAAGATATACTTGCCATAGAGGGAGTGCAACGAAGGTTCACCAAACTAATTCCTGGGATGGAGGGATTGTCCTATAAGGAAAGATTAAATAGACTGGGCCTTTATTCTCTGGAGTTTGATTGAGAGGCGATTTCTTTCAGACATACAAAATTCTTACAGGACTCGACAGGGTTGATGCAGGAAGGATGTTTCCTCTGGATAGGGAGTCTAGAACCAGGGGACACAGTCTCAGAATAAGGGGCAGACCATTTAGAACTGAGATGAGGAGGAGTTTCTTCACTCAGGGTGGTGAATCTTTGGAATTCTCCACCCCAGAGAGCTGTGGAGGCTCAGTCATTGAGTATGTTCAAGACTGAGATCGATAGATTTCTACATATTAAAAACATCAAGGGATACGGGGATAGTGCAGGAAAATTGTGTTGAAGATCAACCATGATCTCATTGAATGGCGGAGTCAGCTAGAAGGGCTGAATGGCCTACTCCTGCCCTCATTTCTCATGTTCTTATGTACCTGCTGCCCTTTAAAAGCAAAATAAAATATTATTGAAATGGAGAGAGACTGCAGAATGCTGCAGTACAGAGGAATCTAGGTGTCTACGTGCATGAAACACAATAAGTTAGTATGCAGGTACATAAATAATTCGGACGTTAAATAGAATGTTGGCCTTTATTGCAAGCGGGATGGAGTATAAAAGGAGGGCAGTCTTGCTGCAGCTGTACAGGGCATTGGTGAGACCACATCTAGAGTACTGCAAGCAGTTCTTAGTTAAGGAGGGGTGTACTTACATTGTGGATGCAGTTCAGAAAAGGTTCACTCGGCTGATTCCTGGGATGAAGGGGTTGCCTCATGAGGAAAAGTTTGGCCTATACTTATGGGAATTTAGAAGAATAAGAGGTGATCTTTTTGAAACATATACGATTCTGAAGGGACCTGACATGGTAGATGCTGTGAGGATGTTTCCGCTCGTGGAGGAATTTAGAACTGGGGGCACAGTTTCAGAATGCAGGGTTCCGCATTTACGGCGGAGATGTGGAATAATTTCTTCTGAGGGTTGTGAATATTTGGAATTCTCTATTCCAGAGAGCTGTGGAGGCTGAGTTGTTGAATATATTCAAGGCTGTGATGGTTAGATTGTTGAAGTATAGGGGAGTCGAGCATTATGGGAGTGGTGGGGGGGGGGGGGATGGGCAGCAAAGTAGAGTTGAGACCAAGATCAGATCAGCCGTGATTAGCTGAATGGTGGAGTAGGCTGAAAGGATCGTATAGCCTATTCCTGCTCCTATTTCTTAGGTTCTTGCCCATCTGGGTGGTAGAGGTCGTCTGTTTGGGAGGTCTGACTAGTTGCTTGGATAAAGAGGGATATTGTGAGCCTAGTCAAAAAGAAAAAGGAGGCATTTGTAAGGGCTGGAAGGCTAGGAACAGACGAAGCACTTGAGGAATATAAAGACAGTAGGAAGGAACTTAATCAAGGAGTTAGGAGGGCTAAAAGGGGTCATGAAAAGTCATTGGCAAACAGGATTAAGGATAATCCCAAGGCTTTTTATACATATATAAAGAGCAAGAGGGTAACTAGGGAAAGGGTTGGCCCACTCAAGGACAGAGATGGGAATCTATGTGTGGAGCCAGAGGAAATGGGCGAGGTGCTAAATGAGTACTTTTCATCAGTATTCGCCAAAGGGAAGAACTTGGTGGATGATGAGCCTAGGGAAGGGAGTGTAGATAGTCTCAGTCATCTCATTATCAAAAAGGAGGAGGTGTTGGGTGTCTTGCAAAGCATTAAGGTAGATAAGTCCCCAGGGCCTGAAGGGATCTACCCTAGAATACTGAGGGAGGCAAGGGAAGAAATTGCTGGGGCCTTGACAGAAGTGACAGGATCAACTGTCACTTAGAAAGGCATGCATAAATCAAGGATAGTCAGCATGGATTTATTAAGGGCAGGTTGTGTCTGACTAATTTGATTGAATTTTTTGAAGAAGTAACCAGGAGAATTGCTGAGGTTAGTGCAGTTAATGTGGTCTCCATAGATTTTAGCACGGCTTTTGACAAGATCACACATGGCTGACTGGTTTAAAAAAAAAATCCCTATTGGCTCAGTGGCAGGAAACAAAGGGTAATTTTTTTTATTCGTTCATGGGATCTGGGCGTCGCTGGCTAGGACAGCATTTATTGTTCATCCCTAATTGCCCTTGAGAAGGTGGTGGTGGTGAGCTGCCTTCTTGAACCACTGCAGCCCTTGGGGTGTAGGTACACCAGCAGTGCTGTTAGGAAGGGTTTTGACCCAGCGACAGTGAAGGAACGACAATATACTTCCAAGTCAGGGATGGTATGTGGCTTGGAGGGGAACTTGCAAGTGGTGGTGTTCCCATGCATCTGCTGCGCTTGTCCTTTAGGTGATGGAGGTCGTGGGTTTGAAAGGTGCTGTCGAAGGAGCCTTGGTGAGTTTCTGTAGTGCATCTTGTAGATGGTACACACTGTTGCCACTGTGCACCAGTGGTGGAGGGAGTGAATGTTGAAGGATGTGGATGGGTGCCAATCAAGCGGGCTTTGTCCTGGGTGGTGTCGAGCTTCTTGAGTGATGTTAGAGCTGCACCCAGCCAGGCAAGTTGAGAGTATTCCATCACACTCTGACTTGTGCCTTGTAGATGATGGGCAGGCATTGGAGAGTGAGGAGATGAGTTATTGGCCACAGAATTCCCAACCTCTGAGCCACAATATTTATGTTGCTGGTCCAGTTCAGTTCAATTTCTGGTCAGTGGTCACCCCCAGGATGTTGATAGTGGGGGATTCAGCGGTAAAGCCATTGAACATCAAGGGAAGATGTTTAGATTCCCTCTTGTTTGAGATGGGTGTTTTTGTGACTGGAAGGCTGTTTCCAGTGAGGTTCTGCAGGGCTCAGTACTAGAACCCCTGCTTTTTGTGGTATATATTAACGATTTGGACATAAATGTAGGGGGAATGATCAAGAAGTTTGCAAAGGACACAAAAATTGGCTGCGTATTTGACAGCTGCAGACTGCAGGAAGATAGCAATGAACTGGTCAGGTGATCAGAAAAGTGGCAAATGGAATTTAACCCAGAGAAGTGTGAGGTGATGCATTTGGGGAGGTCAAACAAGGCAAAGGAATATACAATAAATGGGAGGATACTGGGAGGTATAGAGGAAGTGAAGAACCTTGGAGTGAATGCCCACAGATCCCTGAAGGTAGCAGGACAGGTCAATAAGGTGGTTCAGACAGCATATGGAATCCTTTCCTTTATTAGCATATAAGAGTAGGGAGGTTATGATGCAACTATGTCAAACATTAGTTAGGCCACAACTTGGGTACTGTGTTTAGTTCTGGTCAATTCATTGCAAAAAGGGTGTAAATTGCACTAGAGAGGGTACAGAGGGGATTTGCAAGGATGTTGCCAGGATTGGAAAATTGCAGTTGAGGAAAGATTGGATAGGCTGGAGTTGTTCTCCTTGGAACAGAGGAGGCTGAGGGGAGATTTGATAGAGATGTACAAAATTGTGAGGGGGCTGGATAGAGTAGAGGTGAAGGGCCTATTTACCTTAGCAGTGGATTCAGTGAATAGGGGGAATAGATTTAAAGTGATTGGCCTTTATAGCCACTTCAGGCGCTGCTTCACAAACCACTGACCACCTCCAGGCGCGTATCCATTGTCTCTCGAGATAAGGAGGCCCAAAAGAAAAAGAAAGATTGGTAGAAGGATTAGCGGGGAGATGAGGAAATTTTTTTTTTTCACCAAGAGGGTGGTGGGGGTCTGGAACTCACTGCCTGAAAGGGTGGTAGAGGCAGAAAATCTCAACTCATTTTGAAGGTGACTGGATGTTCTGCTGTAACCTGCAGGGCTCTGGACCAAATGCTGGAAAGTGGAATTTGGCTGGGTGGCTTTTTTTTTTCGGCCAGCGCAGACACAGTGGACCAAGTGGCCTCTTTCTGTGCCATAAACTTGCTATGATTCTGTTGCAACACGGAAGACGGGTCCGTGCTGCCTCTCCGCAAGGGCAATCCAGGTAATCCCACTCTCAAGCCTTTTCCCTGTAGCCCTGAAAATCTTTTCTCTTCAGATTATTATCCTATTCCCTTTTGAAAGCTACAATTGAATCTGCTTCTACCACACTCTCAGGCAATGCATTCCAGATCCTAATCACTCGCTGTGTAAAAACGATTTCCCTCATGTTGCTTCTGGTTCTTTTGCCAATCATGTTAAATCTGTGTCCTATGGTTCTCGACCTTTCCACCAATGGGAACAGTCTTTTGCTATCTACTCTGTCCAGACCCGTCTACAGAACAGTTACTGATCATCTGTTAGGCATTTGAAATACACAAAGTGGAAATTAAGGTCGATCACAGAATGTCAGACTTTTGTAGAAACAGAGTCCAATTCTAAGCGTCTGATGATGTCTGTGTTATAAATATTACAAGGGTTGCGAATTCTATTTGCCAATATGATGAGTACAACCTCATTATTATTAAAAGTAGTGTCTTGGATTTTTGTGGTTAAAAATAGCAGCAAATTGGACAGCAGCTTCCAGTGTTCACGCATGCATGTTAAACGCAGAAGTCAGGAGACTGCTGTCGGAGATGCCCTGCTCCTGCAAAAGCTACGCTATGACAGTATCTCGCCGAGAGACTCGACATTCAAATACAATTAGTGCGTGTAGTTGGGATACTTGTGTAATGGATAACCATTAAACTAGCTAGAAAAAGTTAGGACTTGTCCATTCAAGTGGAAATGATTATTTACGGTGTGGTAAAGTCTAAATTACTGCCGAACAACCCCTCTGGCCCTGAGAATTAAGTTTTATAAGTGTGGAGCCTCATTCCTTCAGATGTTAATTACTGTTAGAAATTCAAAAAACCTGTACATTTTAAAAACTTGTTTCTTTTTTTTTCTCTTTCAGTGACGTATTTCTTTCTGTCTATTTCGCTTTCTTTAAATAATTTGACATTGACTTAACTATTCTAATTTATACTTCCAGAAGACTTTTGATAATGTCCTACTTGGCAATCACAAATGGGTAAAGTACTCAAATTATAATTTAATAATTACTTTCTCTGACTTGAATTCTATTGTTCTGGAAGGGCAGCGCAGTGGTTAGCACCGCAGCCTCACAGCTCCAGCGACCTGGGTTCGGTTCTGGGTACTGCCTGGGTGGAGTTTGCAAGTTCTCCCTGTGACCGGGTGGATTTCCACTGGGTGCTCCGGTTTCCTCCCGCAGCCAAAGACTTGCAGGTTGATAGGTAAATTGGCCATTGTAAATTGCCCCTAGTGTAGGTAGATGGTAGGAGAATTGAGGGAAGTGGGGATGTGGTAGGGAATACGGGCTTAATGTAGGATTAGTGTAAATGGGTGGTTGTTGGTCAGCACAGACTCGGTGGGCCGAAGGGCCTGTTTCAGTGCTGTATCTCTCTATGACTAAGTCTAGGTGCAACGTGTCATGATGTCGCAGTTTACTTGGGAAAATTTACATTCTGCATGCCTCAGTTAGGATTCTTCACTTTGATTGTATACGGAGATACACCATTGTTTGCCTGTTCACATGGGTCCCAGATCCTCTGTGAAGGCATCGCATTAGTTTAGTTTAGAGATACAGCACTGAAACAGGCCCTTCGGCCCACCGAGTCTGTGCCGACCCATTTATACTAATCCTACACTAATCCCATATTCCTATCACATCCCCACCTGTCCCTATATATTTCCCTACCACCTACCTATACTAGGGGCAATTTATAATGGCCAATTAACCTATCAACCTGCAAGTCTTTGGCATGTGGGAGGAAACCGGAGCACCCGGAGGAAACCCACGCAGACACAGGGAGAACTTGCAAACTCCGCACAGGCAGTACCCAGAATCGAACCCGGGTCCCTGGAGCTGTGAGGCTGCGGCGCTAACCACTGCGCCACTGTGCCGCCCATTGTTTTTGATTTTCTAATAACCGCAGTTTCCAGTACAAGTGTAAGTGCAATGAATGGCTCAAGCTGTTTGCTTGCATCTGACTGCAAAATCTATCTTGCAATTTTGTAATTTTAAATTCTAATTTGAAATAGGAAACTATGCACTTGTCTGTGGGTTCGTGGAGGTGGAGCTGAGGAGAAACTGAGTGGGTGCCTCATGGCATGGTGTTGGGATCAATACTATTGCGATTTTATATCAATGACTTGGGTCAGAATTCCAAAGCAAATTGGACAAGTTGCCAGACAAAATACCAAGCTAGGAGAAGCAGTAAAATCAAAGAAGACAACAGAAATTGCAGAATGAGTTGAAGAAAAATACAAGTGGGCAGAACTATGACAGATAAAGTTTAATACAGACAAAGGTGAAGTGTAGCACATTGGCAGGCAAATGAGCCAAACAATCTCCATGTATGATGCAGGGATAGCTTATGATGAAATTGAAAGAAACGTAGGTGTTTTACCAGACATGATGCCCAACATGTCCCAGCAATGCAGAGCAGCAATCAGCAAATCTAACTAGATAGCGACAGCAATAGAATAAAAATCAGTGGCAGTAATGATTAAATTGCACCTTGAGTACTGTATCTATTTGTGATTACCAAGAAAGAAGGAAATGATCAAATGTTGTCTGGAAGTCTAGGTACAATATGCATTTAACTTTTTGTTAATGGATCTTGAGTTGCTCACGTCTAATGTTCCTTTTTGAAAATGGGCACCTTCTTGGGCCTGCTTCCAATTTACTGGTGCCTAACGACTATCCAGCGAGTGACCATCATTAAACAAGATATTTTGCAAATTTATTCTGTAATCTTTCAACACTCCAGGATAAATACAATTTCTCCCTGGGGATTTATTGTTTTTGAGCCCTTTTAGTGTGTCAAGGTCTTCCATCTTATTTATATTGAAGTCATAAATTTTGCCTGGGTTATTTCTGTTTGAGAAGGGCATGCTGTTTATGTCTTCCCTTGCAACTTTTTGAAGGAAGTAGTCACAGATTCTGCACTACCTTCTGCTGCCTTTTATTTTGAGTGTATTTGTATTTTTTTATTGTTGCCTCTGCTCTTACTCCCTCCCTATTGTTCAAGTCTTGAAAGACTTCATACTGTTAGGATATATATCTTCAGTTCTGTTTTTGTGTAGGTCTGTCTTTCTGCCTCTGATCATTCTTTTAAGTTATCACTCCATGTTCTATTGCTTGTCACAGTGGAATAAGGTTTATATGTCATTAGTGGCATGGCGTACAGCTTTATACCCTTACCTAAGGAGCATACTTTTAACAAATCATTCACACGTGTTTCATTTTTATTGAAACTAGAATACCTAAAAAAAAAAGTGGAGTCAGTTCATGTTTCCAAATTGTGTTGGCTATGCTTTTGTAATTACTTGCAACAGACCATAAATTTTGTCTTCTCATAGTTTAATATTGAAAAAGACAGAGTGTAATCGTACCTGTACAAATGTGGTTAAGAAGGCAGTGACTAATGAAAAATGCCAAAGATGATCTTATCAGGTGGAGTCTTGGAAAACCATTCCCTCCTGTGAAATATAGTTAAATTGGAGCTGAATTAAAGAACTTCTTTGGACTGTAATTTTTTTTATATTCATTCATGGGATGTGGGCATTGCTGGTTAGGTCAGCATTTATTGCCCATCCTTATGGCTTTGGCATACCATTATTTTGGAGATTATTGTAGTTTTGCAACTCTTGTTTCTTCATTTTTAAAGCATGTACTTGAAGTCAGATAGGTGCATTCCCTCCTTGCCTCTTAGTTGTTCCTCAGGAGAGGTTTTATTTTGTCACCAGCCCCCTTAAAGGAAATACCTGGGCCACACACATCTTGAATTCAGTAGCTGGATCACTCCTCCAGCAGTCTATAGAAATTCATGCTTATCATTTTCTCTGTGTAAAATCTTCAGTAGCTTCAGTAACTGATTTGATAAGGTAGCTGGCCTTTTAACACACGCTGCTGTGTTGTTTATTACAGCTGGCTTAAAATGCACAAGGAAAATTTGAAATGTAACCGGACATTTTAATGTGTTCTAAAAATAAGTTTCTGCTACTGGTTAGACCAAAGAGCAGTTTCTGTATATCCAAGGCAATCAAGTACTCTACAAGGTAGGACAGTTGACGAGCAGTGGCAGATGTTTAAGGAGATATTCAATTTATCCCAACAAAATATATTCCAGAGAGGAAGAAAGATTCTAGGAGGGGAAAAAACATCCATGGCTAAGCAAGGAAGTTAAGGATAACATAAAGACAAAAACTAAGGCATACCATATTGCAAAGGCCAGTGGCAGGCTGGAAGATTGGGAAACTTTTAAAGATCAACAAAGGGTTACTAAAAAAGTAATAAAAAGAGCAAAGGTAAATTATGAAAGAAAACTGGCGCAAAATATAAAAAATGGATAGCAAAAGCTTCTATAAGTATATAAAAGGAAAGAGAGTAGCTAAAGTGAATGTTGGTCTGTTGGAGGATGAGACTAAGGAGTTAATCGAAGGGAACACAGAAATGGCAGAGACACTAAATCAGTATTTTGCTTCAGCTTTCACGGTGGAGGACACTAGAACCATCCCAATAGTACCAGGTAATGCAGAGGTTATAGAAAGGGAGGAACTTAGAATAATCATCATCACTAGGGAAAAAGTATTGAGCAAACTATTGGGGTTGAAGGCAGACAAGTCCCCAGGGCCTGATGGCCTACATCCTAGCCACTTAAAGGAAGTGACAGCGGAGATAGTGGATCCATTGGTTATAATATTCCAAAATTTTCTGGATACGGGAAAGGTTCCAGTGGATTGGAAAAAAGCTAATGTAACGCCCTTATTCAAAAAGGGAGGGAGGCAGAAAGTATGAAACTATAGACCAGTTAGTTTACCATCCATCGTTGGGAAATTGTTGGAATCCATTATTAAGGGCGTAATAACCGTACATTTAGAAAGTCAAAACTCAATCCATCAGAGTCAGCATGGTTTTATGAAGGGTAAATCATGTTTGACTAATTTGCTAGAGTTCTTCGAAGCTGTAACGAGCAAAGTGGATAATGGGGATCCTGTAGTTGTAGTACATCTGGACTTCCAGAAGGCATTTGATAAGGTGCCGCACAAAAGGTCAATACACAAGGTAAGTTCGCATGGGGTTAGGGGCAATTTATTGGCTTGGATAGAGGATTGGCTAACCAACAGAAAACAGAGTCGGGATAAATGGGTCTTTTTCTGGTTGGCATGATGTAACTAGTGGCGTGCCACAGGGTTCAGTCCTCGGGCCCCAACTATTTACAATCTATATAAATGACTTGAATGCAGGAATAGAGGGTACTATAGCCAAATTTGCAGATGACGCTAAAATAGGTGGGACAGTAAGTTGCAATAAAGAAATAAGAAATCTACAAATGGATATGGATAGATTAGATAAATGGGCCAAAATTTGGCAGGTAGATTTTAACGTGGATAAGTGTGAGGTTATCCATTTTGGTCGGAAGGATAGAAAGGCAAATTATTATCTAAATGGAGAGAAACTTCAGAGTGCTTCGGTGCAGAGGGATCTGGGTGTCCTCGTGCGTGAATCGCAGAAAACTAATTTGCAGGTGCAACAGGTAATAAGGAAGGCAAATGGAATTTTGGCATTTATTGCTAAAGGAATAGAGTATAAAAGCCGGGAAGTATTGCGCTGTACAAGGCATTGGTGAGACCGCACCTGGAGTATTGCGTACAGTTTTGGTCCCCTTACTTGAGAAAGGATGTAGTTGCTTTGGAGGCAGTTCAGAGGAGGTTCACTAGATTGATTCCAGAGATGGGGGGCTTGTCTTATGAAGAGAGATTGAACAGTTTAGGCCTTCACTCTCGAGTTTAGAAGAATGAGAGGAGATATAATTGAGGTATACAAGATGATTAAGGGGATTGACAAAGTAGACTTAGAGAGGATGTTTCCTCTTGTGGGGCAATCTAGGACGAGAGGTCATAGTTTTAGGATAAGGGGTAGCAGATTTAAAACAGAGATGAGGAGAAATTACTTCTCTCAAAGGGTCATGAATCTGTGGAATTCACTACCCCAGAGTGTGGTGGATGCCAGGACATTGGGTAAATTTAAGGAGGAGATCGACAGATTTTTAATTAGAAATGGGTTGAAGGGTTATGGAGAACGGGCAGGAAAGTGGAGTTGAAGCCAAGATGAGATCAGCCATGATTGTATTGAATGGCGGAGCAGGCTCGAGGGGCTGAATTGCCTACTCCTGGTTCTTATGTTCTCTACTGATGGGGAGAGACCTGCAATGCTGATACTGCTATAAAGAATGTTGGTACTTCTCTTAACCAGTGAAGATCCTAAGTTACTGATCCCTTGTATTATCCATTTATTCATTCATAGGATGTTCGCATTGCTGGCAAGGCTAGCATTTATTGCCCATCCCGAATTGCACTTCAGAAGGTGGTGGCCTTCCTGAACTGCTGCAGTGCATTAGGGAGGGAGTTCCAGGATTTTGATCCAGCGACAGTGAAGGAATGGTGATATAGTTCCATGTCAGGATAATGAGTGACTTGGAGGGGAATTTGGAGGTGGTGGTGTTCCCAGGTGTCTGCTGCTCTAATTTTTCTAGGTGGTAGAGGTCGCAGGTTTGGAAGGTGCTATTGAAGGAACCTTGGTGAGTTACATCTTGTAGATGGTACACAGTACTGCCACTGTGCACTGGTGGTGGATGAGGTTCTGATCAAGCTGACTGCTTTGTTCTGAATGGTATCTAGTTTCTTAAGTGTTGTTGGAGATGCATTCATCCAGGCAAGTGTAGAGTATTCCATCACACTCCTGACTTGTGCCTTGCAGATGATGGAAAGGCTTTGGGCAGTCGGGAGGTGAATTACTGGCCACAGAATTTCATGTGTTGCTGCAGATCTTCAAGGCCTGCAGCTTCTCAAACGGATCTGTTGTTCGCTCTGGTTCTGGAATGAGAAGGAAAACTTTGGTTAGCAATTGCAGTTACAGTGGCAGGCTTCCTTGGTTTAAGAAGGAGACTACAGAAATCTTGCTGCAGTAAGTACAGCAGAGGAGGGATGCCCTGTTCGATCCTGATGGCTGTCAGGTCAGCTGAAATCTAGTTCAGCATTCTTGGCAGGGAGTTGCTGATTATGTCAATGTCAGAGTTTGCCCAGAAGTAGGATTTAATGTTGTAAAATGTTCAGTAACCTTACCAGGAATAACAAGGTAGGGGCTGCACTGTGACCTCATAATGCAATGCAATGCAACAACTATTTGTGACATGAACAGTTACCTATTATCCACACTTACCACCACTTCCTTCAGCAGGAATGTCAATTATATCCAGATACAGCACCTCCATGATGCAAGTTTGCATTTTCCCAACAGCTGTGGATAACACCCTGAACCATGAATATCAATTACATGTCATGGCAGTAATATCAACTACTCAGTGCATTGTCACTGATTTTGCAGAAGAGATGAAGAGGACAAAGACAGGGGAGGACCAGCAAGCTCATATATCTTAACTTTTGACGAGCTGGCATTTCAAATATATGAACAGAACTTTGAAACACAAGCAAGAGATTGGGAATGAGGAGGTCTGGTCCCAGAAAGGGTTTGTAGCATATTTATCCTGCCTTTGATTTCCATTATTTGGGTCATGCACTCAGTTACCAAAGCATACGTAGGAACAGCAAATCCATGCCAATACTTTAGCTGAATACTCCATGCCAGCAATTTATAATGGTTTCTCTTATTTGGGTGTAGCAGAAGCAGCAAAGCTCAGATGAACCATTACATGCAATCATGTACCTCACTGCACATTGTATCATTGTATCCACTCTAGGGGATTTAGTAAGTCAATTTGAGGAGTGTACTTGCATAGAGTGCAGGAGTAAGTGGAAGTTGCACAAGGGGAATAAGAAACAGATGGCGGAAGGTGAGATCGCACCCGTGCACAGCCAATGAAGGCAATGATCCTCATTACCAAGGCCATGGTTTTAAAAGAAAGATGTGATCTGACTATAAAAGATTGTTCATGTCTCTGGGGAGAATGCTTGCCAGCTTTCATCACATGGGGCTTAGTGTGGAGGATCCCAGAACCTGCAGAGGCGGTGCATTAATGCATGGGATAGAAACACTACAACACACCATGAAGTACATGGAAATTCGAGAACTGTAAGTAGTGGAGTCTTCCTATGACAGCGGCCCCAGTGCCAGACTTGGCATATTTCATTAATGCTCAAATATCTGCCATACTGGCTGTGAACTTTAATGTTAATTCTTCATTGGATAGCTTACCAATGTTGGGGACTTCGTAAAGTTGTTTCCATTTAGTCAGTTGGGCTACACAACAGCATGATGCTGTTACTGACTCTTCTCAAAAGAGTGCATCAGCATCATTTCACCAGGCCCCTCTGATGACTTCATGGACTGAAAAATAAGCAGGATAAGGCTGCACCTGTAACTGTAGAAGTGGTGAAGCTGGACGATTTCTGATTCATGCCTGGAATGGTCAGCCTGACGTTGGTACTGGGGAAAATTCGAGAGTGCATTATCAAAGATTTTAAAGCAGAGCACTTGGAGAACAGTGGTAGAATTGGACAGCGTCAGCATGGATTTACGAAAGGGAAATCATGCTGGACAAATCTACTAGAATTCTTCGAGGATGTAACTAGCAGAGTTGATGAGGGGGAGCCAGTGGATGTGGTTTATTTGGACTTTCAGAAGGCTTTCGACAAAGTCCCACATAAGAGATTGGCATTAAAGCGCATGGGATTGGGGTAGTGTATTGCGATGGATAGAAAATTGGTTGGCAGACAGGAAACTGAGTAGGGATAAATGGGTCTTTTTCCGAATGGCAGGCAGAGTAGTGGGGTACCGCAGGGATCGGTGCTAGGACCCCAGCTATTCACAATATATATTAATGATTTAGATGAGGAAACTAAATGTAATATTTCCAGATTTGCAGATGAGACAAAACTGGTTGGGAGAGTGAGTTGTGAGGAAGATGCAGAGAGGCTTCAGGGTGATTTGGACAAGTTTAGTGAGTGGGCAAATGCAATGCAGATGCAGTATAATGTGGATAAATGTGAGGTTATCCACTTTGGTAGCAAAAACAGGAAGGCAGATTATTATCTGAACGGCTATAAACTGAGGGGGAAATATGCAACGAGACCTTGGTGTTCTCGTACACCAGTCGCTGAAGGTAAGCATGCAGGTGCAACAGGCAGTAAAAAGGGCAAATGGTATGTTGGCCTTTATCGAGAGGATTCAAATACAGGAGCAAGGATGTCTTGCTGCAATTATACAGGGCCTTGGTGAGGCCAAACCTGGAATATTGTGTACAGTTTTGGTCTCCTTATCTGAGGAAAGATGTTCTTGCTATAAAGAGAGTGCAGCAAAGGTTTGCCAAACTGATTCCTGGGATGGCGGGACTGACGTATGAGGAGAGATTGAGTCGGTTAGGATTATATTCGCTGGAGTTCAGAAGAGTGAGGGGGGAATCTCATAGAAACCTATAAAATTCTAACAGGACTTGACAGGGTAGATGCAGGAAGGATGTTCCCAATGGTGGGGGAGTCCAGAACAAGGGGTCATAGTCTAAGGATATGGGGTAAACATTTCAGGACTGAGATGAGGAGAAACCTCTTCACCCAGACAGTGGTGAGCCTGTGGAATTCGCTACCACAGAAAGCAATTGAGGCTAAAACATTGTTTGTTTTCAAGAAGGAGTTAGATATAGCTCTTGGGGCGAAAGGGATCAAAGGATATGGGTGGAAGGTGGGAACAGGTTACTGAGTTAGATGATCAGTCATGATCATAACGAATGGCGGAGCAGGCTCGAAGGGTCAAATGGCCTACTCCTGCTCCTATTTTCTATGTTTCTGTTTGTCTCTTCGATCCCAGGAGTCTTGCATGGATACAGCTGCCAGTCTCTTCACAGGTTCTAGCTATTAGGATAAAACTCAGGAGAAGCAGATATTTCTGGAAGTGAGGGGAAGTGTAATGATAGCAAGCACTAGAATTGGGGAAAAAGAATTTATATAAAATATTTTGATACTTTAGTTACAGCAAGCATAGAATATTTAATTGGTTTGGTTCAGGGCCATATTTATGCAGTTGAGATGATTGGTATTGCTGCTGGTTAAGGAAGTTGCTGCACGAATGCAGTTGGGGATTCTTGGGACATGGGCAGGTGGAGGGAGGATTGCATGCAAAGGGTGAATGGGGTCTTCTTCTTTGGCCTCTTTGTTTCGAGAGACAATGGGTAAGCGCCTGGAGGTGGTCAGTGGTTTGTGAAGCAGCACCTAGAGTGGCTACAAAGGCCAATTCTAAAGTGACAGACTCTTCCACAGGTGCTGCAGATAAAATTGGTTGTCGGGGCTGTTACACAGTTGGCTCTCTCCTTGCGCTTCTGTCTTTTTTTCCTGCCAACTGCTAAGTCTCTTCCACTCGCCACTCTTTAACCCCGCCTTTATGGTTGCCCGCCTGCTCTGGCGATCGCTGGCAACTGACTCCCACGACTTGTAATCAATGTCACAGGACTTCATGTC
Source organism: Heterodontus francisci (assembly GCF_036365525.1). NCBI lineage: Eukaryota > Metazoa > Chordata > Chondrichthyes > Heterodontiformes > Heterodontidae > Heterodontus > Heterodontus francisci. The sequence goes on from NC_090374.1 coordinate 89,239,034, forward strand.
GCGTTTGCAGACGTCTTTAAAGCGGAGACATGGACGGCCGGTGGGTCTGGTACCAGTGACGAGCTCGCTGTACAATGTGTCCTTGGGGATCCTGCCATCTTCCATGCGGCTCACATGGCCAAGCCATCTCAGGCGCCGCTGGCTTAGTAGTGTGTATATGCTGGGGATGTTGGCCGCCTCGAGGATTTCTGGTCAGCAGACGTGGTCTCTTCAGACTACGAGCAAAGATCGGATGTCCACCAAAGCGACTAAGTATCATCACCTCATTCCATGACAATATGAAAGGCACAATTCAGCATTGCGGTGTCTCATCAGACCCCTTTCCTATCCTGAGTGGCGTGAAACAGTGTTGTGTTCTCGCACCTACACTGTTTGGGATCTTCTACTCCCTGCTGCTCTCACATGCGTTCAAGTCTTCAGAAGGCATTTTCCTCCACACAAGATCAGATGACAGGTTGTTCAATTTTGCCCGTCGAAGAGCGAAGACCAAATTACGGAAAGTCCTCATCAGGGAACTCCTCTTTGCTGACTATGCTGCATTAACATCCCACACTGAAGAGTGCCTGCAGAGACTCATCGACAAGATTGCGGCTGCCTGCAACGAATTTGGCCTAACCATCAGCCTCAAGAAAACAAACATCATGGGATAGGATGTCAGAAATGCTCCATCCATCAATATCGGCGACCATGCTCTGGAAGTGGTTCAAGAGTTCACCTACCTAGGCTCAACTATCACCAGTAACCTGTCTCTCGATGCAGAAATCAACAAGCGTATGGGAAAGGCGTCCGCTGCTGTGTCCAGACTGGCCAAGAGAATGTGGGAAAACGGCGCACTGACACAGAACCCAAAGTCCGAGTGTATCAAGCCTGTGTCCTCAGTACCTTGCTCTACGGCAGCGAGGCCTGGACAACGTATGTCAGCCAAGAGCGACGTCTCAATTCATTCCATCTTTGCTGCCTGCGGAGAATCCTTGGCATCAGGTGGCAGGACCGTATCACAGGATAGGATACACAAGGCAGGATGTAACACAGAAGTCCTCGAGGCGGCCAACATCCCCAGCATATACACCCTACTGAGCCAGCAGCGCTTAAGGTGGCTTGGCCATGTGAGCTGCATGGAAGGTGGCAGGATCTCCAAGGACACACTGTGCAGCGAGCTCGTCACTTGTATCAGACCCACTGGCTGTCCATGACTTTGCTTTAAAGACGTCTACAAACGTGACATGAAGTCCTGTGACATTGATCAGAAGTCATAGGAGTCAGTTGCCAGTGATCGCCAGAGCTAGCGGACAGCCATAAAGGCGGGGCTAAAGAGTGGCGAGTGGAAGAGACTTGGCTGTTGGCAGGAAAAAAGACGTGCGCAAGGAGAGAGCCAACTGTGTAACAGCCGCGACAACCAATTTTATCTGCAGCGCCTGTGGAAGAGTCTGTCACTCTAGAATGGGCCTTTATAGCCACTCCAGGCGCTGCTTCACAAACCACTGACCACCTCCAGCCCCTTACCCATTGTCTCTCGAGACAAGAAGGCCAAAGAAGAATAATAATAATACACCTTGGCTGCAATATGCCTTTTGATCTATCAAGACACTAGAATCTTTGTTTTCCCATGCTTGTGGTGTTAATAAAGGCTCTTATGAATGCATGTGATAGTTATTACAGCATAGAAGGAGGTCATTAGGTCCATCAGGTCCATGCTGTTTCTGTAGAGCAATCCAGTCAGTCCCATTCCCCACTCTATCCCCATAGCCCTTCAAGTTTATTTCTTTCAAGTGCCCATCCAATTCCTTTTGAAATCATTGATTGTCACTACTTCCACCACCCTCTTAGGCAGCAATTTCCATGTCATTACCACTCGCTGCATAAAAAAGCTCTTCTTCACTATCCCCACTGCATCTCTTGCCCAAAACCTTAAATCCGTGTCCCCTCATCCTTGTATCATCAGCTAATGGGAACAGCTTTTCTTTGTCGACTTTAGCACAATAAAACCTGTCTTTACTGTGTACTCACTATCTATGCTCAGCATCTGAATGGAGCTGCTGTAACTATATTTGGAGAGAGTGGAAATGCTTTCTTGGAAGTCAAATTTGCGCTTCTCTTTGTATATCAAATAAGGGGATGGGGGTCGATTACCTTAAAATGAAAGCATCGTGTCTGTTGCAGGGCAAGCAGGCATTTACTTGCGTGGTCATAGACTTTCTGCACATTGGTATAATTACTTTTTTAGTTTATGACTATTTTGCTATTTTAGGAACATAGGAGCAGGAGTCGGCCATTCAGCCTGTCTAGCCTACCCCATCATTAAATTAGATCATGGCTGATCATCTACCTCAATGCCACTTTCCCGCATTATCACCATATCCCTTGATGTCATTAGTATTTAAATATCTATTGGTTTCTGTCTTGAACATGCTCAATGATTAAGCTTCCACAGCCCTCTGGGGTAGAGAATTCCAAAGATTCACCACTCTCTGAGTGAAGAAATTCCTCATCTGAGTCTTAAATGGCTTACCCCTTATTCTGAGATTATGTCCTAGTTGTCGACTCACCAGCCAGGGGAAACATCCTAACTCCATCCACCCTGTCACGTCCTGAAAGAATTTTGTAAGTTTCAATGAGAGCACCTCTCAGTCTTCGAAACTCTAGCGAATACAGGCCTAGTTTCTGCAATCTCTCCTCGTAAGACAATCCCACCATCGCAGGGATTTGCCTGGTAAACCTCTGTTGCACTCACTCTATGGCAAGTATATCCTTCCTTAGATGAGGAGACCAGAATTGCACACAATAATCCAGGTGCAGTCTCACCAAGGCTCTATATAATTGCAGCAAGAATTCTTTACTCCTGTGTTCAAAACCCCTTGCGATTAAGGCCAACATACCATTTGCCTTCCTAATTGCTTGTTGCACTTGCATAGTAGCTTTTGGTGACTCATGAACAAGGATATCCTGATGCCTTTGAATATCAACACTTCCCAATCTCTCACCACTTCAGAAATACTCTGTCTTTCTGTTTTGTCTACCAAAGTGAATAACTTCACACTTATTCACATTTATATTCCATCTGCCATGTTCTTGCCCATTCACTTAGCCTGTCCAAGTCCCCTTGAAGCCTCCTTGCATCCTCCTCACAACTTACATTCCCACCTAGTTTTGTGCCATCAGCAAATTTGGAAATATTACATTTAATGCCACATCCATATCATTTATATAGATTGTGAACAGCTGTGACCCCAGCACTGATCCTTGGAGCACCCTAATAGTAACAGCCTGCCATCCTGGGAATGGTCCATTTATTCCTACTCTCTGCTTTCTATCTGCGAACCAATTCTCAATCCATACCAGAATATTACACCCAATCCCATATGCTCTAATTTTGTTTACTAAACTCCTGTGTGGGGCCTTATCAAAAGCCTTCTGAAAATCCGAATACACCGCATCCGCTGGTTCTCCTTTATCTATGCTACAAGTAACATCCTCAAAAAACTCCCAAGAGGTTTGTCAAACATGATTTTCCTTTCATAAATCCATGTTGACTCTGCCCAATCATATTATTTTCTAAGTGTCTAGTTATTGCATCCTTTATAATAGATTCTAACATTTTCCCTACTACTGACGTCAAACTAACAGGTCTGTAGTTCCCTGTTTTCTCTCTCCCTCCTTTCTTAAGTAGTGGGGTTACATTTGCTACCTTCCAGTTGCAGGAACCCTTCCACAATCTATAGAATTTTGAAAGATAACCACTAAAGCAACCACTATCTCTCTAGCCACCTCCTTCAACACGCTGGGATGTAGCTCATCTGGTCCAGGGGATTATCAACCTTCAATCCAGTTAATTTTTTCAGTACTACCTCTTTATTAATACTAATTTCTTTCAGTTCCTCATTTTCACAAGTCCCTTGGTTCCCTATGTGAAGACAGACACAAAGTAATTGTTTAGTTTCTCCGTCATTTCCTTATTCTCCATTATAAATTCTCCTGTCTCTGCCTGTAATGGACCCACATTTGTCCTTACTAATCTTTTCCTTTTCTCTTACCTAAAGAAGCTTTTGCAGTCCGCCATTTGTTTCTTGCTAGCTTGCATTCATATTCTCTCTTCCCTTTCTTGGTCATCCTTTGCTGGATTCTAAATTGCTCCCAAACCTCGGGCTTACCACTTTTTCTGGCAATCTTATAAGCCACTTTTTTTGATCTAATGCAATCTTTAACTTCTTCAGTTAGTCACGGTTGATTCAGCTTTCCTGTTTGGTTTTTGTGTCTTAGAGAAATGTATATTTGTTGCAGACCATGTAACACTTCTTTAAATACTACCCATTGCCGTTCAACATCTTTTAGTGTATTTTCCCAATCCACCACAGCCAGTTTGCCCCTCATACCTTCATAGTTTCCTTTGTTCAGTTTTAAGACCCTAGTTTCAGAATGAACGATATCTCTTTCTAACTTAATGTAAAATTCTGTCATCTTATGGTCAATATTTCCCAAAGGCTCCTTTACATTACAATGTCTAAAGGAGCCGATCCTTAGTTGGTTCTTCAACATACTGCTCCAGAAACCCATCTCGTACATACTCCAGGAATTCATCCTCCACATCATTCGTGCAGATTAGGTTTACCTGGTCTATATGTAAATTGAAGTCACCTATTATTACTGTATTACCAATGTTACATGCACCTCTAATTTCCTGATTTCTGCTGTGCGCAACGTTACCACTACTGTTTGCTGGCCTGAAAATACTTCCACCAATGTTTACTGCCCCTTGCTGTTTCTTAGCTCCACCCAATTGATTCCACATTTTGATCCTTCGATCCCAGATCCCCTTTCACTAATTTACTGATCTTGTCCCTTATTAACGTGAGTGTTATCCCATCTTCTTTTCCTTTTTGCCTGTGCTTCCTAAATGACAAATACCCTTGAATATTCAGTTCCCAGTCTTGGTCACCCTGTAACCATTCTCTTTAATAGCAATTAAATCATACTCATTTATCTCTACGTGTGCCTTCAAATCATCTACCTTGTTGCGAATACTGCATGTGTGCATTCAGATAGAGTGCCCTTAACTTTGTTTTTTTAACATTTATTCTGTATTCTGATCCTGTTTAATGCTTGCCTTCGCTTCATCTGTCTTCTACTTTTGTTACTTTTCTACTTCCTGCTACCAGTTTTGCTTCCTCCAATCTTCCCTTCCTGCCACACTCAGATTATCAATTCCCATATTTCTACCTTGCTCTCTTGTCTTCTGCTCTCTCTCTATATTATCACATCTTCCCTCACTTGATCTCTTGCTCCCATTATTTAATTTAAAGTCCTTTCTACCACCCTAGTTATACGACTCGCCAGAACACTGGTCCCAGCACGGTTCAGTTGAAGACTGTCCTAACAGTCCAGCTTCCACTTTCCCTAGTATTGGTGCCAATGCCCCATGAATCGAAACCCATTTCTCCCACACCAATCTTTGAGCCATGCATTTAACTCTCTCATCTTATTTACCCCATTCCAATTTGCTCGTGGCTCAGGTAATCCAGATCCTATTGCGTAGGAGCACAAGGAATCTACTGGAAAGACCTGGCTGGGGTGAGGGTGGATAAGCATCCTAGGTTGTTAAGGGAAGTGGGGGAAGAGATAGTGGAAGGGCATGCCACAAACTTCCAATCCTCTTTGGGGGGGTGGGGGAGGGTGGTGTGGGGGAGGACCCTTGTTCAAGAAAGGGTGTAAGTACATTCCCAGGAACTTCAGGCTGGTCAGTTTAACACCAGTGGTGGGTAAGGTTTTAGTTTTTTTCCCCTGATTATTGTTTCTAACAGGCACTTGGAGAGGATTGAGTTAATTGAGACCTAGCACGGATTTGTAAAATGCACAAACAGGAAATGCTGGAAATACTCAGCAGGTCTGGCAGCATCTGTGGGGAGAGAAGCAGAGTTAACGTTTCAGGTCGGTGACCCTTCATAAGAACTGGCAGATAATTAGAAATGTAAAAGGTTTTAAGCAAGTAAAGTGGGGGTGGGGCAAGAGATAACAAAAGAGAAGGTGTTGATAGGACAAGGTCACAGAATAGCTGACTAGAAGATCATGGAGCAAAGGCAAATGGTATGTTAATGGTGTGCTGAAAGACAAAGCATTAGTACAGAGAGGGGCTTATGGACAGAAAACTGAGCAGCCTGGCCCCAAGCACAAACATGAAACTAACAGTGGGTAGGCGCAGTAGAAACAAACCGAACAGACTAAAATAAAATAAACACAAAAAGAAAAAAGAAAAAATAACTTAAAAATAAAAAGTGGGGCCTGTCATGCTCTGAAATTATTGAACTCAATATTCAGTCTGGCAGGCTGTAGCGTGCCTAATCGGTAAATGAGGTGCTATTCCTCGAGCTTGCGTTGATGTTCACTGGAACACTGCAGCAATCCCAGGACAGAGATGAGAGCAGGGGGGAGTGTTGAAATGGCCAGCAACCGGAAGCTCGGGGTCGTGCTTTCGGACTGAGCGGAGGTGTTCTGCAAAGTGGTCACCCAGCCTGCGTTTGGTCTCCCCAGTGTAGAGGAGACCACATTGTGAGCAGTGAATAAATTGAAAAGTACAAGTAAATCGCTGCTTCATCTGAAACGAGTGTTTGGGGCCATGGATAGTGAGGAGAGAGGAGGTAAATGAGCAGGTATTACAACTCCTGCGATTGCAGGGGTAGGTGCTGTGGGAAGGGGACCAGGTGGTGGGGGTAATTGAGGAGTGGATGAGGGTGTTACGGAGGGAATGATCCCTTTGGAATGCTGATGGGAAGGGAGGGGAAGATGCATTTGGTGGTGGAAATGGCAGAGGATGATCCTTTGGATGTGGTGACTGGTGGGGTGGGAAGTGAGGGCAAGGGGAATCCTGTCGTGGTTCTGGGAGGGAGTGGAAGGGGTGAGGGTAGAGGTGTCGGAAATGTGCCAGACACGGTTGAGGGCCCTGTCAACTAAAGTGGGGGGAATCCTCGGTTGAGGAAAAAGGATGACGTGTCCGAAGCGCTGTCATGGAAGGTAGCATCATCAGAGCAGATGCGTCGGAGACAGAGAAACTGGGAGAATGGAATGGAGTCCTTATAGGAGGCAGATTGTGAAGAAGTGTAGTCGAGATAGCTGTGGGAGTCAGTGGGCTTACAATGAATATTAGTAGACAGCCTATCCCCAGTGATGGAGCCAGAGAGGTCGAGGAACGGAAGGTAAGTGTCGGAGATGGACCATGTAAAGGTGAGAGAAGAGTGGAAATTAGAACCAAAGTTTTTGAAGTTTTCTAGTTCCGGGCGGGAGCAGGAAACGGCACCGATATAGTCATCAATGTACCGGAAAAAGAGTTGGGGGAGGAGGCCTGAGTAGGAATGGAACAGGGAATGTTCGACATATCCCACAAAAAGACAGGCATAACTAGAACCCATGCGGCTACTCAGCGACACCTTTTACTTGAAGGAAGTGAGTGGGGTTGAAGGAGAAGTTGTTCAACGTGAGAACAAGTTCAGCCAGGCAGAGGAGGGTGGTGGTGGATGGGGACTGGTTGGGCCTCTGTTCAAGGAAGAAGCGGAGAGCCCTCAAACCGTCCTGGTGGGGGATGGAGGTGTAGAGAGATTGGACATCCGTAGTGAAGAGGAGGCGGTTGGGACCTGGAAACCAAAATGATAGGGTGTCTGAAGAGTCACGAATGTAGGTGGGAAGAGACTGGGCCAGGGGAGAAAAGATAGAGTCAAGATAGGAATAAATAAGTTCAGTGCGGCAAGAACAGGCTGAAACAATGGGTCTGCCGGGACAGTCTTGTTTGTGGATTTTGGGAAGGAGGTAGAAGCGGGCTGTCCGGGATTGCAGGACTGAGGTTGGAAGCTGCAGAGGGAAGATCTCCAGAGGAGATGAAGTCAGTGATAGTCCTGTGGACAGTCGCTTTATGTTTGGTGGTGGGGTCATGGTCCGGGGTAAGTAGGAAGAAGTGTCTGAGAGTTGGCGCTGAGCCTCTGCAAGGTAGAGGTCAGTACGCCAGACAACAACAGCACCACCCTTGTCTGCAGGTTTGATGACCGTGTCGGGGTTAGACCTGAGAGAACGGAGTGCAGTAAGTTCAGAGGGGGACAGGTTAGAGTGAGTGAGGGAGGCAGTGAAATTGAGATGGCTGATGTCTCGCCAACAGTTTTCAATGAAAAGATCAAGAGCGGGTAAGAGGCTAGAGGGAGGGGTCCAGTTAGAGGGAGAATGCTGGAGGCGGGTGAATGGGTCTGCTGGTCGGGGGGAGGACTCCTGATCAAAGAAGTGAGCCTGGAGGCGGAGGCAACGGAAGAAGAGCTCAACGTCATGCCGAGCATGAAATTCATTGAGGTGGGGGTGTAAGGGGATAAAACTGAGTCCTTTGCTGAGCACAATGTTCAGCGTCAGAGGGTATAGTGAATACACGGCAAGGGGTCAGATCAGAAGGGGTGAGGTCAGGGAAGTGAAGGGGAAGAAGGATCTGGAGGGGCATTAGTCCCCAGCAGCTGCTGGAGCTTGCATTCCTTAACACCTGAAAGGAAGAAATAAAGTTTTTTGTTAATGCATCGGATAAGACGAAGGATGAAGTGAAACTGCGGAGTAGAACAGCTTTGAGATCAGGTAAGATGGTGCTTCTGGAGAGAGAGGTCCAGTGTGTATATGTGTTAGCGCATAGCACTGAGTGTGGCTCTCAGGATGCGGTGAGAACAGCAGTGCGAGGAACATTGTATTTCTTGGAGATACCTGTAATCCTGGTTGGATTCAAAACATGATGGGTGCAACTGCAGTTGGAATCCACGTGGAATAAGTGTAAAATGCATGTCGTGTTTGACTAATTGAATTGAATGTTTTGATGAAGTAACAGAGAAGTATGATGAAGGGAATGCAGTGGATGTTGTCTACATGGGTTTTAAGAAAGTATTTGGCAAAATACCACACAAAAGGCTCATTAACAAAATTGAGGTTCATGAAATGGGAGGGTCAGTGTCAGCTTGGATAAAAAGTTGGTTTAGGGATGGAAAACATTGAGTTGTGTAAATGGTTGTTTTTCAAAATGGAGGATGGTAGACAGTGATGTTCCCAAAGGGTCAGTGCTAGAACCGCTGCTTTTTTTTTTTGAGATACATATAAACACTATAACTTTTGACAATGCAGATTGGTGTCCCACATCATCCCAAGTGTGTCCACACTTGCCAGCAGTAATCCGCACGTGTACGTGTTGAGGTCACCATGCACTTTACGTCACCACGGGACGAGCAGGTGGTGAGGGGGGGGGGCGAGTGGCAGGGAGTGTGAGCGAGGGGTTAGAGCGGCAAGGGAGTGAGCGATGATGGGGGGGCATCAAACAGCAAGCGCAGGGAGTGTGGGGCGAGGGAGCCAGCAACAAATGGCGTGGTAGGGGGTAGTGAGCGGCAAGGGGAGAGCGACCAGCCAGCATATAGGTACGGGAGGGAATGACGAGCAATCGGGGTAGCAAGAGGGAGTGCTGAGCAGTCAGGAGTGACAAATTGAGAAGCAGGCATTGAAGGGGGAAGGGTTTTTTTGCGCCAAACTGTGCAACCCCATCTCTTTACTGGCAGCTACCTGAGATGTGCAGACCGTGACAGTGGTATTGTCAGCAAACACGTCCATATATAAATGACTTGGATCTTGGAATACAGAGTAAAATTTCAAAATTTGCCAATACCGAACTTGGAGGTGTGGCAGATAGTGAAGATGCTACAGGACATAGGCTAGCAGAATGCAGACAAGCAGCAGATGGAATTTAATACAGCGAAGTGTGAGGTAATGCGTTTTGGCAGTAGGGATAGGGAGAAACAATATAGATGTAATGGCACAGTTCTAAAGAGTGCACGGGGCAGAGGGACTTGGGGTTCATGTGCTTAGATCTTTGAAGGAGTCAGGACAGATTGAGAGAGTAGTTAACAAAGCATGTGGAATCTTTGGCTTCTTAAGTAGAGGTATTGAATGCAAAAGCAGGGAAGTTATGCTGAACCTTTGTAAAGCTCTGGTTAGGCCACAACAAGAGTTTTCATCTCGTTCTGGTCACCACACTTTAGGAAAGGTGTGAGGGTCCTCGAGAAGGTGCAGAGGAAGTTTACCAGAGTGGTTCCAGGGTTGAGGGAATTTAACTACCAAGTTCAGTTGGAGAAGCTGGAGTTGTTCTCCTTGGAGCAAAGGAGGTTGAGGGGAGATCTGAGGTGTACAAGATTGACAGGTTTAGATAAGGTTGATAAAGAAAAGCTGTTCCCATTAGCTGATGGTACAAGGACTAGAGTCACAGATTTAAGGTTTTGGGCAAGAGATACAGGGGAAATGTGAGGAAACCTTTTTCCATAGCAGGTGGTAATGACTGATCTTGCTGCCTATGAGAATGATGGAAGCGGAGGCGATCAATGATTTAAAAGGGAAATTGGATAGTGCACTATGTACCAAATGGCTTCCTTCTGTGCCGTTATGACTTGGTGACTCAAGTCAACATGTAGCTGTTTGTTGTTGGCTGCCCCTTTAACTAACTTTTTCTGAAAATGTGCAGCCCAGCAACTGTCAACACCCAATTAATATAAGCACTATTTGGAATTTACATTGCACTGGCATGTTATCAGGAAAAAGATCATGAAGGAATGATGGCATCACTGGCCGATCATCATGATATTATGAAGTACCTTTCTGTTTCAGGCCTGCCTACAGTCCCACTGAAAGTGCACAGAACACACAGAAAGGCTGGGGTTACAGGCCTGTCTGCCCTGGAAACTGCTGTACATTTGGCTTTAACCAGCACACAAATCAGTTCCATGTCCTGTTAGAATATTTTAGAAACCTCTCCAAAGTGTTTCAAATACAATGAAGTGCTTTGACATACAATAACTGCTGTACTGTAGGCAATGTGATTTCCAGTTTCCACACAGCAAGATCTCACGAACAGCAATATGATTGATAGATTAATGATTTTTCTTTGTCGTATGGTTGAGAATGAAATGTTAGCCAAGATACGAACAACTCCCGACTATTTGAATAGAGCAATGGGATCTTGAATGTCCACATAAACCACTAAAACAATCAAGCAAGGCCACAGTTTTATGTTTCATTTTGGGCTGATGGTTGGTTAATTGGAAATTGTGACATTAAGGTACCATATACCAAGTGTTACAGTTTTTTGATCCATTTATTGCAAAACAGCTGGAGTAAATGGGGAGGTCCTCTGTTTATAGCCAGGGCATGTCTATTCTCTTAGCCAGATAACCCAAATTCCTTCTACCTGTCTGCATGCACATGTTGGGCTGGATTTTGTTCCCAGCCCGACGTCTGGTTCTGTGGCAGGGGATTTGGTGGGTAGTTGCCAGAAAATCGGAGTGGCAGCGGCCGCCACAGAGCCCGACACTGCGATTGCAGGGCCCAAACTTCCCGGCAGTGGGGAAGCTCTGTGGTGGCCCCTCCGCCATTCTGTAATGGGACCCGACTTAGCATATTCAAATTACCTTTCTGCATTCATTTAAGTGGAGTTCCGCACGTTTCTACCAGCCGTTTCCAACCTTGATGTCAATGTGCGGCACTCACGTGCCTTCACTTTCCCGTCCTTGAGAAGCTGATGCCAACTGGGACTCCGAACTCCACATCCGAAATGGCACATGTTCCTAGTCTCCTGGCTAGCTCCAGTGCCTCTTCTTTGACCTGTGACATCGGCCTTAGGTCGGGCACCCTGTCTCCGATCCTGGACGCCTCCCTGCTATTGTGGGCCCTTTTCTCCTGAAAGAACAAGGATGCAGATATTGAACATTGGCAAACGTCAACAACGCAGTTGTACTGTCAAGGGCCCCTCACCTACACCTGGGGGATGCTTGGTCTGGCATACGGACTCACCCTGTGATGGGTTTGACGTGCTCTGAGGTACTAACAAGGGAGACTTGATTCACATATGCAGCCAGTCATGTGCCATCAACCTTCCTGACTTCCCTGTCTCTGAAATGGCAGTGGCACCCATGTGGCATACCGTGTGGGAGCAACCAGATCACACAGAGCAGTTTGGAAACAGGGTGCCACTTACCTTGGCTAAACGAAGGAGGTCATTCACCCTCTTACAACACTGCACACAGTCTTGTTGGGGTGACCCCAAGGCTGCTCAATGCCGTGCAATCTCCGTCCAGGCTTGCTTGGTCAGGCGGGAGGACCTCCTCTTGCCTACGCTGGGCAAAAGGACCTTCCTCCGTTCCCTTGCAGCCTGGGGGAGAACAAGCAGGGGGGAGGCATCACTGAATCTTGGGACCATCATCGATCTTCCATTGTTGTAAATGATGCCCAGGGGGGCTGCTTGAAGATAAAGTGAAGTTTTGAAAAGCTCAGACTTTTAACCTCAGGAACCTGATGCTGCATGAACATAGTGCAGGGCTAGCAGCCTTTTAAAGATTGCACCAGCACCTGCATTAGGTGACACCGTTCATGGCGTCACTGAGGCTTCCCCCACCACGTTAGTGGGGGGGTGCGGCCGCCGTGAATATATAAAATGGCCGCCCATCGCGTAATCGCTGCGGCATGGTTTCCTTGGGGGATGGCTGCCATGTTCCATGCCCACCGTCGGGAACACAAAATCCAGCCCATTGGCTGCCGCTGCAGACCTGAACCCATTGCTTCTATATCTTGTTTTCTACACTGGGTTCTTCCCGCCTGATTTCTCTTGCTATTGCTCAATCTTGTCACCTTTTGATTTCACCACTCTTGGGAACTTTGCCTTTCCTCCCCAAACCCATCGGTACTCATCTAACTTATTCTGATTTCCCTTGCTTGAACTCCCCTTCCATATTTCCACAGCAACCCTCTGTGCCTCTCGACATTTCCAAAATGCCCATCAAGACACCTATTGCCTCCTTATAAGCAGCAATCTGACCTTCCCACCTCATACACTCCCTGGGGGCTAACCTCACCAACCTCCTTCCTGACATACTCGCCCAACTTCCCACTGCTGGCTTGGACTCCTCAAGTGGCCGATATTCATTATCCCCCTCTGCATTGCCTTCCAGAATATTTGTTCACTCATGAGCAAGGCCCTTGATGTCCATGGTCTTATGTGGGTGATAGTATTATCCTGGCTTTAACTGAAACTTGGCTCACCACTTGGCTATAGATGCCGTCAGCTGCGTCACCCAAACTACTTTAGTAGCTGGAAGCATACCTCTTCCCTTATTTTACTTTCTGCACCTCATCTTGTTCCATCTCTCTCAACTCTCTTTTAAAAATCCTTTTCCTTCACTGCCACCTCCTCAATCCACATCGTGAGATTCTTAGTGCAATGACCCCTTCCCACCTCAGCCTCTTCACTATGACTGATGGCATGCCTTAATTTTCTCCCTCTATGTATTCACCCATTTTTTTCGGCCAGCACCCATTCCCCGCAACCTTATCATGTCTTGTGCCTCACTACTCGCATGATCTCCATTATAGAGCTGGCCATCTCTGCAACCTGTTCCTTGTATCTCATATCGTCCTCACCCCTTCCAAATTGCCCTTATGTGTCCGTCTCTGGGGGAAAAACTCTCCCGTAATTCACTTATAGCTGCACTTTCTAAATTCCAAGCTGAGTCTTTGGCATTCCATTTGCCACAGTAGGTACAAGATGGGCGACTCCAAATGGCAGGGAGGAAAGGGTAGAACAAGAATACCAAAAGCAGTTTATTTGAAAAACAGTCAGATTTGAAACTAGCTTTTGGGGTGGGGGAAGGATAGCTCGAAGGAGGGCCATCAAATAAATAGCAATGACACAACAAATGAGATAGGTCGGGGTTATTAGTAGCATCAATAGAAATGCAGTAGTGATAGCTCCTCTGACTATTGAATCACCTAATGATATTTTGCAGTCTGGATTGATAGTCCTGATGCCTTCCTAGTGGTCATGTGAGAAGCATATCACATAAGAGATTTTGCAAGGGAGGGAGAACAAGTCATCTTGGTCCATGTGGAAGCCAGTGATATGAAACAAAGCCTGAATTCTCACAAGATGAATGTTGGAGAATAAGAAACAACCTTAGGAGCAGCATTTCACAGATAGGAATTCCAAATTTACTTTCTCAGACATATGGTAGAATAGGGAAGAACAGGAAGATTTGAGAAATCCCTGCAAAACTAAAGATCAAGCATCTGGAAGAGGCATTCCACTATGGGCATTTTCACCAGCTCTTTAACAGATGTGAGCTATTCACAAAGAAGGGGCACACTTGGACAGGGAGGGTGCGAATGTACTGACGAGACTGTTAAGTAGGGAAGTGACCAAGCATGTAAGCTAGGATGGAAAGGCCTGGAAATTAAAAAAAAATCAACCTGGATTAGCTAATAGTGAAGTGAGATTGTGGTTTTGCAAGAAACAATTTAGTAAGAGGGAAATGGAGTAGAGAGAAAAAAAATCAAACAGATTAATTATATACAGGGATTGGACAACAGTAAAGGCCAGGAGAGCTTAGGGGAAAACTAGACTCGTTTCAAAAATGATTAAAATGTATGTATTGCAAAGTGCAGAGTGTTGGAACTTATTTTACAGGAAGGTGCAAACTTTACCAAAAAAAAGCATTTCAAAGCAGCGTCAATCCAACACTCAAGTAGAGACTCAGAGACCCAGGGTATTGCTATGGGTACATGGGTTTGAATCCCACCATGGCAAAAGGTGAAATTTGAATTCAATTAATAAAAATATGGAATTAAAAAGCTAGTCTAATATGACCATGAAACCATTGTCGATTGTCATAAAAACCCATCTAGTTCACTGATGTCCTTTAGGGGAGGAAATCTACTGTCCTTACCTGGTCTGGCCGACATGTGACTCCAGACCTACAACAATGTGGTTGACTCTTAAAATGCCCTTAGAAGTGGCCTAGCAAGTCACTCAGTTGCATCTAACCACTACAAAGTCAATAAGGAATGCAACCGGACAGACCACCCGGTATCGGAAATGACAACGGCAAAGTCCTCCTTACTAACATCTGGGTGCCAAAGTTGGGTACTCTGTGTTGAATATTACTTGGAGGCAGCACTGAGGGTGGCAAGGGCGCAGAATGTACTCTGGGTGGGGAACTTCAATGTCCATCACCAAGAGTTGTTAGGTAGAACCACTACCGACTGGGGTGGCCAAGTTCTCAAGGACGTAGCTGCTAGACTGGATCTGCGGTAGGTGCTGAGGGAAAAATATACTTGACCTCGACCCCACCAATCTGCCTGCCACAGATGCATCTGTCCATGATACTATTGGTAGGAGTGACCACTGCACAATCCTTGTGGAGACAAAGTCCCATCTTCACATTGAGGATATCTTCCATCATTTTGTGTGGCACTACCACCGTACTAAATGGGATAGATTTTGAACAGATCTAGCAATGCAAAACTGGGCATCCATGAGGTGCTGTGGGCCATAAGCAGCAGCAGAATTGTACTCAACCACAATCTGTATCTTCATGGCCTGGCATATCCCCCACTCTACCATACCATCAAGCCTGGGGACCAATCCTGATTCAATGAGGAGTGCAGGATGGCATGCCAGGAGCAGCACCAGGCATACCTCAAAATAAGTTGTCAACCTGGTGAAGCTACAATCCAGGACTACTTCCATGCCAAACTGCATAAGCAGCATGCGATAGACCGAGCTAAGCGATCCCACAATCGACAGAAAAGATCTAAGCTCTGCAGTCCTGCCACATCCAGTCGTGAATGGTGATGGACAATTAAACAACGAACTGGAGGAGGTGGCTCCACCAATATCTCCATCCTCAATGATGGGGGAGCCCAGCACATCAGTGCAAAAGATAAGGCAGAAGCATTTGCAACAATCTTCAGTCAGAAGTGTCGAGTTGATCCATTTCAGCCTCCTCCTGAAGTCCCCAGCATCGCAGATGCCAGTCTTCAGCCAATTCGATTCACGCTGCGTGATATCAAGGCACTGGATACTGCAAAGGCTATGGGCCCTGACAAAATTCCAGCAATAGTACTGAAGACTTGTGTTCCTGAACTTGCCGCGCCCCTAGCCAATCTGTTCCAGTACAGCTACAACATTGGCATCTACCCGGCAATGTGGAAAATTGCCCAGGTATGTCCTATACACAAAAAAAGTAGGACAAGTTCAACCCGGCCAATTGGTGTCATTGACAGTGTTATCAAGTGGCACTTGCTTAGCTATTGCTCACTGACACTCAGTTTGGGTTCCGCCAGGGCCACTCAGCTCCAGACCTCATTACAACCTTGGTTAAAACACAGACAAAAGAGCTGAACTCAAGAGGTGAGGTGAGAATGACTGCCCTTGACATCAAGGCAGCATTTGACCGAATATGGCATCAAGGAGCCCCAGCAAAACTGGAGTCAATGGAAATCGGGGGAAAACTCTCTGCTGGTTGGAGTCTTAAGCAAAAAGGAAGATGGTTGTGGTCGTTGGAGGTCAATCATCTCAGCTCCAGGACATCACTGCAGAAGCTCCTGAGGGTATTGGCTTAGGTCCAACCAGCTTCAGCTGCTCCATCAATGACCTTCCTTCAATTATGTCAGAAGTGGGGATGTTCGCTGATGATTGCACAATGTTCAGCACCATTCGCGACTCCTCAGATACTGAAGCAGTCTGTGTAGAAATGCAGCAAGACCCGGACGCAATCCAGGCTTGGGCTGATAAGTGGCAAGTAACATTCATGCCCCACAAGTGCCAGGCAAACGAGATAATCTAACCATCTCCCCTTGATATTCAATGGCATTACGATCGTTGAATCCCCCACTGTCAACATGCTGGGGGTTACCATTCACCAGAAACTGAACTGGAGTAGCCATATGTATACAGTGGCTACAAGAGCATGTCAGAGGCCAGGAATCCTGCAGCGAATAACTCACCTCCTGACTTCCCAAAGCCTGTCCACCACCTACAAGTCACAAGTCAGGAGTGTGATGGAATACTCTCCACTTGCCTGGATGGGTGCAGCTCCAACAACGCTCAAGAAGCTCAACACCATCCAGGACAAAGCAGTCCACTGGATTAGCACCCCATGTACAAATATTCACTCACTCCATTGCCAATGCACAGTGACAGCAATGCGTACCATCTACAGGATGCGTTGCGGCAATGCACCAAGGCTACTCGGACAGCACCTTCCAAACCCGCGACCTCTACCACCTAGAAGGGCAAGGGCAGCAGATGCATGGGAACACCACCACCTGCAAGTTCCCTTCCAAGCCGCACACCATCCTGACTTGAAACTATATTGCTGTTCCTTCACTGTCGCTGGGTCAAAATCCTAGAATTCCCTTCCTGACAGCACCGTGGGTGTATCTACCCCACATGGACTGCAGCGGTTCAAGAAGGCAGCTCGCCACCATCTTCTCAAGGGCAATTAGTGATGGGCAAAAAATGCTGGCCCAGTCAGCGACGCCCACATCCCAGGAACAAATAAAAAAAAAAGTGACGGAAAATTACATTTAATATACAGAACCATTTGCTAGCAATATTGGGGTACAGTAGTCAGTCTCTTGTAAATTAAAACAAATTACATTCAAAAACTTTTAAAATGTGCCTGTTAGTGTCCTTGCACCCGAAAGAGGCAGCTTAATTTTTAGAGCTTCCTTGAAGGGCTGCAAGTGAGCCCAGTTAGATTAATTCACACTGGAGGCATGGCCAGTTTTGTGGGCAAGGCTGGCTCCTAGTGCACTTTTAAAAAAAATTTGTTCCTGGGATGTGGGTGTTGCTGACTGGGCAAGCATTTATTGCCCATCACTGATTGCCCTTGAGAAGATGGTTGTGAGCTGCCTTCTTGAACCGCTGCAGTCCATGTGGGGTAGGTACACCCACAGTGTTGGTAGGAAGGGATTTCCAGGATTTTTTAAAAACTAGCATTAAAGATTGCAGAAACTTGATTTGTGCTGCAAGTAATTTGCGCTTAATATTCCACAATCTTTTGCACTGATTATGCCCATTTCGGGGAATTGCACCAAAGAAAAACATTAATCTTTAGAATTTTCTACCCCAGAGAGCAATGGAAGCTGGGTCATTGAATATATTAGAGAGGATTATTCGGGACAGGATTTACTCCTATTTGGAAACAAACGAACTTATTAGCGAGAGACAGCATGGTTTTGTGAAGGGGAGGTCGTGTCTTATTAATTTGATTGAGTTTTTTGAGGAAGTGACGAAGATGATTGATGAGGGAAGGGCAGTGGATGTTATCTATATGGACTTTAGTAAAGCTTTTGACAAGGTCCTGCATGGCAGACTGGTACAAAAGGTGAAATCACATGGGATCAGAGGTGAGCTGGCAAGATGGATACAGAACTGGCTCGGTCATAGAAGACAGAGGGTATCAGTGGATGGGTGTTTTTCTGAATGGAGGGATGTGACTAGTGGTGTTCCGCAGGGATCAGTGCTGGGACCTTTGCTGTTTGTAGTATATATAAATGATTTGGAGGGAAATGTAGCTGGTCTGATTAGTAAGTTTGCGGACGACACAAAGGTTGGTGGAGTTGTGGATAACGATGAGGATTGTCAGAGGATACAGCAGGATATAGATCGGTTGGAGACTTGGGAGGAGAAATGGCAGATGGAGTTTAATCCGGACAAATGTGAGGTAATGCATTTTGGAAGGTCTAATGCAGGTGGGAGGTATACAGTAAATAGCAGACCCCTTAGGAGTATTGACAGGCAGAGAGATCTGGGCGTACAGGTCCACAGGTCACTGAAAGTGGCAACGCAGGTGGATAAGGTAGTCAAGAAGGCATACGGCATGCTTGCCTTCATCGGTCGGGGCATAGAGTATAAAAATTGGCAAGTCATGTTGTAGCTGTACAGAACCTTAGTTAGGCCACACTTAGAATATTGCGTGCAATTCTGGTCGCCACACTACCAGAAGGACGTGGAGGCTTTGGAGAGGGTACAGAGGAGCTTTACCAGGATGTTGCCTGGTCTGGAGGGCATTAGCTATGAGGAGAGGTTGGAAAAACTCGGATTGTTTTCACTGGAACGACGGAGGTGGAGGGGCGACATGATAGAGGTTTACAAAGTTATGAGCGGCATGGACAGAGTGGATAGTCAGAAGCTTTTTCCCACTGTGGAAGAGTCAGTTGCTAGGGGACATAGGTTTAAGGTACGAGGGGCAATGTTTAGAGGGGATGTGCGAGGCAAGTTCTTTACACAGAGGGTGGTGAGTGCCTGGAACTTGCTGCCAGGGGAGGTGGTGGAAGCAGATACGATGGCGACGTTTAAGAGACATCTTGACATACATGAATAGGAAGGGAATAGAGGGATATGGGCCCCGGAAGTGCAGAAGGTGTTAGTTTAGGCAGGCATCAAGATCGGCGCAGGCTTGGAGGGCCGAATGGCCTGTTCCTGTTCTTTGTTCTTTGTTGTTCTTTGTATATTCAGTGCTGAGTTATACAGATATTTGATCTACAAGGGAGTCGAGAGTTTTGCAAGGCAGGCAGGAAAGTGGAGTTGAGGCCAGACTCAAATCAGCCATGAATGGTGGATCAGGCTTGAGGGACCTTATGACCTACTCCTACTCCTTCTCCTTCTCCTACTACTTGTGTTCTATCTATCTGCACAGGAAAAGGGTACATAGCATCAAAATGGTTGAAGCTCACAAATAATAAAGAACTTGTTATGTAAGTAGGGAGGATGTTTTCCAGAGCTCCAGATTTTGCAAAGGGAAATCTTCAGTCACATTGCAAGATGAATAATGAGCATTGTCAGTGGTGCTATAAAAACAAAGTGCTGGGAATATTCAGCAGCTCTGGCAGTATCTGTGGAGAGAGAAACAGAGTTAATGTTTCAGGACTTAGTGGCCGGAATTTTACGCCGTTCCAGCGGGTCGGATGGTGGCGTGGGAGCAGCGTAAAATTGAGCGGCAGGCTCCGGGAGGCCTAACCGCGCCGATTCCGCCTCCAACCAAGTTTATGGAGGTCCGGCGGAGGGGGGAGGAGGTGGGTGAGAAGTGGCCTCCCTGCCCAAGGTCAATCAAGACCCTAAGTGGCCACTTAAGGGCCCTCGCCCGCCTCCACGGGTAAAATACGGGATGGATCCCCAGGCTGGGTAGGAGGGATCGGCACACCATTTACGTCGGAGTCCGGCTCCTGACCGCCCAGCGTAAAATTCCGGCCGGTACCTCTGACAGTACTGCAACATTATGGGCTAAGTCCTGCAGTGCCGATTCAACCTTCCCGATGAAAGGTCACAGACCTGAAATGTTTAGTTTAGTTTAGTCATGCTTCTCTCTCCACAGATGTTGTCAGACCTGCTGAGTATATCCAGCACTTTGTTTTTATTTCAAATTTCCAGCATCTTCAGTATTTTACTTCCGTTATTATCAGAGGTGCTGTCTTTTAGGCAAAGATGTTGAACAGTTCAGGTGGATGCGGAAGATATCATGATACTATTCAAAGAAGAGTGGGGGAGTTCACCAGGCCAAAGTTTGTTCCTCAACCAATGTCACGATCAAGAACAGATGAACTTTTTATCTATCGTGTTGCTATTTGTGAAATCTTGCTTTGTATAAATTGGCTGCCATATTTGCCTTCGTTAAAAAGAGTAACTAACTGCACATCAAAAGTAATTCATTGGCTGTGAATTGCTTTTGGGTGTCCTGGGGGCTTAAGAGTCAAGTTTTTTTTTGTTGAGTAATGCCTTTATCGAGCTCAGTAATGCTTTCATCAAAATCAATCGATATATCCTGTTCCACATTGGTTGAAGGTGCTACTCCGTTTTCTATTTTATAATTCTTAACAGGGCAAACTTCACAGATGTAATTCTTTATTTTTGTTTTAATTTTAATTTTTGTATTGTGGATTGCAACGCATAGAGAAAGTCACTGAATAGATATTGCTGTAAAAGAAATCAAGTAATTCTAGACTACAGTTAAACCAGTGTTCTGAGGAATGAAAGCTGAATTCTAATGTTAATAAATCGAATGTATTATGCAATAGGGGACATGTACCTTGTAAAATATGCTCATGAGAAAACATGCAAACATACTAATGAGCGCACTTCAAGGTGGATGTTTCATATTCTAAAATTGTTGTGTGACAATTGATGACTGTATTATGACAAAATCATTTTCCTGTAAGTGCATATTCCTGAAAAAATGTTGGGAAATAAGTTTATAATTTAGAATTCAAGTAAAAGAAGGAGACTTGGTAACGGACCTTCAAAAAACAGTAGATGTGTCCAGACAATGAATCAATTGAAAGAAAGTGAATAGAAAACTTGGAAATATAGCATTACAGTAGAAATAAGTCTACTGAGTTACAAATTTTAGTATAAATATGTGTGAAGTGGTGCATTTTGGACAGAGGAATAAGAAGATCACAGTCTAAATGATGTGGAGGATCAAAAGGATTTGGGGTCCAGATTCACAAACCATCAAAAGTATCAACGCAGGTGAACAAGGCCATTCAAATACAAACAAAGCACTGAGGTTTATTTATTTCCAGCAGAATAGAATTGAAAAGCAGAGCGTTTATGTTAAAACAAAGAAAATTACAGCACAGGAACAGGCCCTTCGGCCCTCCAAGCCTGCGCCGATCCAGATCCTCTTATCTAAACCTGTCGCCTATTTTCTAAGGGTCTGTATCTCTTTGCTTCCTGCCCATTCATGTATCTGTCCAGATACATCTTAAAAGACACTATTGTGCCCGCGTCTACCACCTCCGCTGGCAACGCGTTCCAGGCACCCACCACCCTCTGCGTAAAGAACTTTCCACGCATATCCCGCCTAAACTTTTCCCCTCTCACTTTGAACTCGTGACCCCTAGTAATTGAATCCCCCACTCTGGGGGAAAAAGCTTCTTGCTATCCACCCTGTCTATACCTCTCATGATTTTGTACACCTCAATCAGGTCCCCCCTCAACCTCCGTCTTTCTAATGAAAATAATCCTAACCTACTCAACCTCTCTTCATAGCTAGCACCCTCCATACCAGGCAACATCCTGGTGAACCTCCACTGCACCCTCTCCAAAGCATCCACATCCTTTTGGTAATGTGGCGACCAGAACTGCACGCAATATTCCAAATGTGGCCGAACCAAAGTCTTATACAACTGTAACATGACCTGCCAACTCTTGTACTCAATACCCTGTCCGATGAAGGAAAGCATGCCGTATGCCTTCTTGACCACTCTATTGACCTGCATTGCCACCTTCAGGGAACAATGGACCTGAACACCCAAATCTTTCTGTACATCAATTTTCCCCAGGACTTTTCCATTTATTGTATAGTCCACTCTTGAATTGGATCTTCCAAAATGCATCACCTCGCATTTGCCTGGATTGAACTCCATCTGCCATTTCTCTGCCCAACTCTCCAATCTATCTATATTCTGCTGTATTCTCTGACAGTCCCCTTCACTATCTGCTACTCCACCAATCTTAGTGTCGTCTGCGAACTTGCTAATCAGACCACCTATACTTTTCTCCAAATCATTCATGTATATCACAAACAACAGTGGTCCCAGCACGGATCCCTGTGGAACACCACTGGTCACACGTCTCCATTTTGAGAAACTCCCTTCCACTGCTCCTCTCTGTCTCCTGTTGCCCAGCCAGTTCTTTATCCATCTAGCTAGTACACCCTGGACCCCATGCGACTTCACTTTCTCCATCAACCTACCATGGGGAACTTTATCAAACGCCTTACTGAAGTCCATGTATATGACATCTACAGCCCTTCCCTCATCAATCAACTTTGTCACTTCCTCAAAGAATTCTATTAAGTTGGTAAGACATGAGCTTCCCTGCACAAAACCATGTTGCCTATCACTGATAAGCCCATTTTCTTCCAAATGGGAGTTGATCCTATCCCTCAGTATCTTCTCCAGCAGCTTCCCTGCCACTGACGTCAGGCTCACCGGTCTATAATTACCTGGATTATCCCTGCTACCCTTCTTAAACAAGGGGACAACATTAGCAGTCCTCCGGGACCTCACCCGTGTTTAAGGATGCTGCAAAGATATCTGTTAAGGCCCCAGCTATTTCCTCTCTCGCTTCCCTCAGTAACCTGGGATAGATCCCATCCGGACCTGGGGACTTGTCCACCTTAATGCCTTTTCGAATACCCAACACTTCCTCCCTCCTTATGCTGACTTGACCTAGAGTAATCAAACATCTATCCCTAACCTCAACATCCGTCATGTCTCTCTCCTTGGTGAATACCAATGCAAAGTACTCGTTTAGAATCTCACCCATTCTAAGGGAATCGAGGGTTATGGGGATAGTGCGAAAAGATATAGAAGATTAGCCATGATCTTATTGAATGGCAGAGCAGGCTTGAGGGGTCAAATGGCTTACTCCTGCTCCTATTTCCTATGATCCTATGTAAAAGTTAGGAAATTTACATAAGGCCTTTGGATTACTAGTCCAGTAACATAACCACCATGCTACCGTAGCCCATACTGCCGCTGGAAACAGATTCTTCCTTCTTAATCTTATCAAAATGGTTCATGATTTTGAGCCGCTCCAATAAATCTCCTTTTAACTTCCTCTGCTCTAACAAGAGCAACTGCCGTTTCTCCATCGCCACGTAACTGAAATGTCTCATACCTGGTACCATTCTAGTAAATACCTTCTGCACCCTTTCCTTCTATGGCTTTGGTGGTGTGCAGATTTAAACACAGTACTCCATCTGAGGCCTGAACAGTGTTAAATAAACATTTAGCATAATTTCCTTGCTTTTGTACTCTTTCTCTATTAATAAAGCCACATGCTTTTTGAACAACCTTCTCGATTTGCCCTGCAACCTGCAAAGATTTGTGTGCACATACCCCCAGGTCTCTCTGTTCTTGCCCCGATTTAAAATTGTATCTTTTTGTTTTTTATATTGCCTCTATTCACTCTTCCTCCCAAAACTCCACACTTCTCTGTAAAATTTCATCTGTCATGTGTCTGCCCATCCATCTTGAACAACTTTCTTCTACTCCAGAACTGGTCCCAATGCACCAGGAATCTGAAGCCCTCCCTCCTGCACTATTTTTCCAGCCATGAGTTAACCAGTTTTATGCTACTATTCTTATATTAGCTTGTGTTTGGCACATTTTGAACTTCTTCCTTAGCTCTTGAAACCCTGACTGCAGGATCTCAACCCCTTTCCTGTGCCATTGGTTCCCACATGGACCACAGCTTCGAGGTGCTCTGCTCCCTACCCACCGCCCTGCTCCCCACAATGTTCTGCACCCTCCCCAGTGAAAAGATGATGGAGAGGGATTCATATCCGTTAAGGTCCTGGCAGATACACACAATTTAGATATGGGCGGCACAGTGGCGCAGTGGTTAGCTCTGCAGCCTCACAGCTCCAGGGACCCGGGTTCGATTCTGGGTACTGCCTGTGCGGAGTTTGCAAGTTCTCCCTGTGTCTGCGTGGGTTTCCTCCGAGTGCTCCGGTTTCCTCCCACATGCCAAAGACTTGCAGGTTGATAGGTTAATTGGCCATCATAAATTGCCCCTAGTATCGGTAGGTGGTAGGTAAATATATCGGGACAGGTGGGGATGTGATAGGAATACGGGATTAGTGTAGGATTAGTATAAATGGGTGGTTGATGGTCGGCACTGACACGTTGGGCCGAAGGGCCTGTTAAAGTGCTGTATCTCTAAACTAAACTAAACTAAACGTGTCTTCATGACTTGACAGGACATGGCAAGATTAGAGAACCTAGAGTGAAACCATGAATATGTTTTTCTAACAGACCATGTGGTACAGACTCCTTACCCAAACAATTGATGCAGTGCTAATTAACTCCAAATAAATTGTTGGGGCCTGGATTCTACAGACTACGATGATCAAATATTCCACAGTGCAAAATGATTCCTGTGCTTCTGGCACTGGCTGATGGGATTTGGCCATGGAAGGTGATGGTTAAATACTGAAGATGTAAATCAATTGATAATTTGTAATTTTACTTGATTATCTTTGGGAATCAAGTAGAACTTGCAAAGAACTTTCCAGAGGGGGTTAAATCAATAGGACAAAGTCTATTATGAGGTAGATTGCACATGTTCTATGGTAAGGACAGGCTTGATGGGCCAAAATTGCCTTTTCTTGTTCCTTGCTTTTTTAGTTTCCAGTGGCTTCCAAGAGGCAATACAATAAGATACATATTGCATGTGGAGAGGCAGAATTCTGTTTTGTAAAAGTAACAGTCAACTTAAGACTTTCTAAGCTTGCCTTCAGTGCAGTTATGTTTGGTGTGATTTAAAAATTGGAGATCAAAGGCTAAACTACAATTTAAGGGGATCCAATGGAAAGAAATTAAACCAAAAGTTGCATCCGCTATCATTAAATGGCAAATATTGTGAATAATTTACATTGTTGGAATATGAAATGTGCAGTTTTTAATAGGCACATTGTAAACTCACTGTCAGTTTTGTAACAAGCCATGTTCCAAAGATAGAAGTGTAGCTAATATATTTGTATTTTTTAAACAGGTCAGTGTCTAGTTCAGGATGGCTGCATCATCAGCTTCATATGATCAGCTCCTGAAGCAGGTAGAGGCACTTAAAATGGAGAATTCAAATCTGCGACAGGAATTAGAGGACAACTCAAACCATCTGACACAGCTAGAGACAGAGGCATTCAACATGAAGGTACATTTCAGTTTTCTGTAAAACTGAAGATCATGTTACATCTCTGGTTTTCTTCTATGTTTTGTATTGGGCATATGACATTGTGTAATTTGATGTGGTTGAGTTGGGCCTGTTGGGCTCCATTTATTCCTGCTATCAAAAGCATTCGAATGCTGTTAAGAGGACCACAAATTTTAAAATAAATTCATGATTAAAAATAGGCACATGGTGATATAGAGATGCTGGAGATCCCAAAATGTGTTGCGATGGAATACGCATACGTGAGATACTGCCTGTACTTGCCATTTTCCACGTACTGCACGTTTGTAGGCCTGTCATGTTGTTTGAGGCCGATAGGTGCAGAATACAATTACTGCTAAGGCTGCTATCATAACGTCTGCCTAAAATTGCACCGATAACTATAGAGGCAGTAGTTGTCTTTCCATAGAAATCTGCCAAATCATATCCTGCCACCTTTTGAAGTATTCTAGAGTTTTTGCTTTCATTCCCCTACCTGAAAGGCTCCCACCTATCAATCATCTTTGTATGAAGTGCTTCCCAACAACAGTCCTGAATTTGTATTTTCCAATTTGTCCTCCTTAGATCCCCTTCAGTGGCTTACATAGCCACTACCATTAGTTCAAGACCATAAATCAAAATCACTTTTTCTTCTACTTTATAATACCTTGTACTTAGTTGTATGGAATTTCATTTACAATAATTCTTCCCAAGTCAAAAAAGTTTTCTCGGTCCTCCTGTGGTTGGTTGCTTACACTGGCCACTAGAAGAGAGCTCTGCACATTTGAGCTTACACAAATGCACATGGCTTTACTCACAGCTAGTAATTTTTAAATGTTTTAGAGCAAGGATGAGAATATCTACTTTCTCAAAACACCAAAAATGCTGTACTTAAGTTTGTAAAGTTAGATTGCATGTGGTGTCAAACACAATAAGTATCAGATGGTCTCAAGGGGTTTTGTGTCACTGCATTTTGGACTCCGATCACCTGATAAAGGGTTTATCAATGTCCAGTAGAATTGGGCATAAGTGGTAGTGTAATTGTACAGTAGAAGATAGAGGAGATTAAAAACTTTCTAACGGGGAGAATCTTGGAAAAATCATCAGCCGTGTTTGCGCAACAGAGACACCAATTTGAGAGAGGAATTCACTACACTGTCAGGACAGTTTCTCCAACAAGAAATTATGGACAAGCCAGCATTTCTTCCAATTTGAATATTGGGAAGACTAAAGTGATTGAACTGAGTTTCAAAAGCACATTGTGGCTACCAAGACCATTTGCTTCCACCTTCGTAACAATACTCATCACTGGCCTTGTGCCACTTCCACTGCAGCTGGAACCTTTAATCCAAGCTTCTGCCATCTTCAGAATTGGTTTCTCTAATGTACTCATGTTTTTGGCTCTTTTTAAAACCTTATCCCAGATTATTTGGTTCTCCTATCCTAGATCACTTTCAAGAATGTGTCCCAAATCCCCAAACTTTGAAGAGTTCGATCCATGCCTTGATATATAGGTAAGCTTTCAGCAACATACCCAGTAACAAACAGCAAAGCCAATTTAGTCATTTCTTTTAGGTACAGTTCTCACTTTTTATGGTAAGTGTGCTTGTGCAAAGACAAGTTGCTAGAAGTAACATAATGGGCGTATAGCTGACATGGTACTGCTGTTAATTATTTTGCCTCCACTTTTGTTACTATCAGTAATCGTTTACTTAAAAACCAATACATATTTTTTGCTTTATTTGTTTCTGTTTTAACAAAAATCTGTTTGGAAATCATTTAGGAAGAAGTGAACAATATGATAGTTGTTCAGTAGCAGTTGTCACGATAAGTATTATTAATCTACAATAACAGTATTTCTGATTTTAGAAAATTACAGCCTTTTGTGTATTGGCTTTTACAATGGGTATATCATCAATTGTAAAAAGTTCTTTGTGGAATCCAGGAATATTGTGAGAGGAGAGCTTATTAATGACCGAACTGTCACTGGGTATGGATTGGAATAATGAAATAACATGTTCGCGATATGACAGTACTTTCATTTTAATCTAAATTTGGTTTGCAGAGTTTCTCCTTGCTTTCCGTAATATCAGTTAGCATTAGCGAAGGAGAATCGTTTATTGCGTTCATCACTTTATCTTGTATGTTCTCTTTCTACCAGAAATAAATGGGACACATAAGACGTTATAACTGGCAACTTCGGAATTGACATTAATGCAAACGAATAATAGTTAACTCATCTTGGATAATGTAAAACAAGTGCCCGTTTTAAACCTAAATGTTTTGAGTGGTGGGGACAGTGCAGGTTTATCTTGTGCTTCCATAAGATCCCACCTCAGTCTTGAAAAGCAATGAGTGTTCCAGCTGACTTTAAAGCTTAAAATGTAAAGGAATAATTACACAAATACTAAGCAAGCAAATAATTTAATAGTACTATCTATCTGTATTGTGCTAAATAAGTTACTTCTGTGCCAATTTCCTGTCTCCCAAAAGCCAAGGCTTTTACTTAATGAAAAGAGAGAGGGAGGGGTAAGCTGATGGATAGAGAAAAATAGTTGGGGGACAATTGTTGACCAAGACTCCAGAAGGACTCTCCTGCTCTTCTTTGAAATGTACTATTGGATCTTTTGCATCCACAATAGCAATGGTGATGAATCACAGAAATACATCATTGTGTAGAGTTCTTGGCTTTTCAAATGCATTTAGATTCTTCCACCTCCCTAGGGACATTTATGATCATTTTGTGATGTGCCTGTGTTATACATCTACTATAATTGAAGGGAAGAATTAATGAGGCTTATGCAAAATTGATCAGGGTTTTAGTGTTATTGTTCAGTAGTAGAAGTCTATATGCTAATTGCAGCACCTATAGCTAGATTATCCATAAATAGGAAATGTTTGATAGTGTATTACTGTGATTCTTCTGTGACAGATTGCAAAGCACTTGTAACACTGCTTTATGGATATGTCTTCATAGGTGTTTGATTATCTTATCAAGAGGGTGTTAGAAAGCTAATACTGTTGCTGCAATAATCTAAATGGCACATAAAGGAATGTTTGGAGTACAGTTTTGTATCCGCTATTATATTTTGCTTCGCACTTTCAATGTGTAAGTAACTGCATTGGCAGATTTATTTATTTGGCCTATGTTAAAGGCGTATTTTCCCACAAACTTTGTTTTTAGTAAGCCACTTAGCAAAAGATATATTTATTTAAGTTTTTAGCAGGCTATGCTTCATTTGGGGCCATCACCTTTAAGTCCTGAATACATTGCAATGAATTGTTCATGTTACATTGTACGTCTAGTGTCAACTGTAATTGCTATATGAAAAACCTGAGACCATGAACTTTAATGTAATACTGATTTTTATTATCACCCTTTAGAGATTAAACTATCCCAGTTCTGTTTTTCCTGCTTGGCCTTTTGGTGTTGCAAGATACAGTGTATAGTGCATTTTCGGTATTCAAGGAAACTTCAGATTTTGTTCTGTAATCGATTGGGTGGTGACTAAATGAGTTTGAAGGATTCAGAAGAAGATGCCTAATAGTATGTACCCTCATAATCAGCCCTTTTTACTACTTTTCCTAGGAAGATTTTTTTTAAAGATTTGTGGTGGGAAAGCTGAAGTAGAGATGAAACTAAATTTTGCATTTGAAAATAGAATATGAAATTCAGCATTACAAAATTTTTCAAGAAAACCTTTTTTACTTTATTCATTTAGTATCTCAATTGTAACTAGGTGTTTTAAAAATTATTTTACACTTAAAAGAGGGGGCA
This sequence comes from Heterodontus francisci, assembly GCF_036365525.1. Lineage (NCBI taxonomy): Eukaryota > Metazoa > Chordata > Chondrichthyes > Heterodontiformes > Heterodontidae > Heterodontus > Heterodontus francisci. The sequence goes on from NC_090374.1 coordinate 89,268,346, forward strand.
AGCTGTTCCTACTCTTGAGTTACAAGAAAACTATACAAATACATCTAAGATCTGAATTAAGTATGTGGCGTTTTTGTTTTATTGAAAAGTCATTTCTAAGTACCTGCACATTGTGTGATGGGCCTTGTCATGCAGATCCCCACCTGCCAAGAATGAGGCATATTAATTTTGTCATATGAACATTGATTTTGAACTGTTGCTGGAGTGAAGAAATGACTTGTTTGAAGATCGCCAGACACTGGGCTGGAAAGATATTTGCATACTAAGATGCTGCTTGCATAGACAAAGGACTATTCCCTGCTCCAATTAACCCAAATGGATTTTGATCACCAGATATTGAAGGTGGAAGGAAGCGCATTCCAGGGCCTGCTAAGATGTTACAATCCACAAAGCCAGGACTGGTTAAACCAGCTGGCCACATGACTAACTGGCTGGTCCAGGTTTTTTGAAGTAGCCACAGGACAGTTTGAATTCAGAAGGGAGTGTGCAACTGAAGCTGGAACAAGGAAGCCTCTTGCTTTTTCCCCAAGTCACCAGACCCACAGAAGACACATAAACCTCAAGAGAGAGAAGACTCCGACATCGAAACAAGTTGAAGTGTGAACTGGGCCCCAATGAATAGCAGGGCTTACCGGCAACCAAAGACTCCACATTGAACTCAAAGGACAGTAACTAACAGATATTGCCTCAAACATTTCCCCTTTATTCTTTCTACTTTTTCTGTCTCTATCTGCGTATATGTTTATTGCATATGCATGCCAGCTTGGTTGCGTCGCATATTTGTAGTCATTAACCGGATTGGAGTTTAAGATTAATAAACTTCCACCTTTTATGTTTAAATCTAAGGAAACCTGTTTGATTTCTTTGGCTTACAATTGGAGCAGTGAACAAGGATTCACTGAGGGGGAGCTAAAAACACAGTGTTTCTAAAATTAAACCCTGTTACGGTTAAACTAGGCAAAGGCTGAGAGGGAACTCCTAGACCCCTTCTCACCTGGTCGTAACAGCCTTCTCGGTGTTACAGATGTCATGCTGTGTGGCACACAGTAGTTGCTATTTTATAGGGAGACCGTGGTAATGTCACTGAACTAGTAATGGGGAGGCCCAGGTTAATGCCCTGAGGACATGGGTTCAAGTCCCACTACAGCAGCTGGTGGAATTTAAATTCAATTAATTAATAAATTAATTAATAAAAATCTGAAATTGAAGGTTTGTCTCATGGTGCCATGAAATTAACATATCTTGTTGTAAAAACCCATCTGGTTCACTAATATCCTTTAGTGAAGTAAATCTGCTGTCCTTACCTGGTCTACCCTAGTGACTCCAGCCCCACAGCAATGTGCTTGACTCTTAACTGCCCTCTGAAATGGCCTGGTAAGCTACTCCATTCTCAAGTGCAATTAGGGATGTGCAACAAATGCTGGATTTGCCAGTGACACCCACATCCCATAAAAGAATTTTTTAAAAAAAAGAAAAAATAATCACCTGTGATTGTGCAGTCTGGCTGCTGGGTTCCCACAAATTGAGCAAAATGTTTTGTGCTTTATTTTCATCTGCCCTTTTTTCTGTAACATAAATCTCTGGTTTCTAAATAAGGGATTAAACAATTTTAAAAATTACATATGTCACAATTAAATGTACCAATTGATTGTAATTTTAATGCCTTCAATATATTTTTACGTTACGGCCTTAGCCTCTCCCATATGCTCAGGCTTAAACTTGATATTTTTACTTGGTATGGATTGTGTAGTTGGAACATGTACAATGTGCCTTATTTCGCAGGCTGCATCAATACCATTTAGCCAGCCGCATTGTTGGAATATTTTTCTTTAGATTCTAGTGTTTTTTTACTCAGTAGCTTTACTTAAAGAACTTTGAAGATCAAGATTCATTTCAAAAGCTTGAAGTAAAATTTATATATTGTTTTAAAGTGTGAGTGAAAATTAGTTCTTGATTAAACTTAAAGCTTCTGGAGGGGAGGAAGAGTCTTCATGTTAACAGTTTAGCTTCCAACTGATTGTCTCACGTATGTTTTGTTCACGTTTTAAAAAAATCTTGTCGATTATCTCCCATCTGTATGTGTGAGAGAGATGTACTGGGGTCAGAAGGGGGAGGGGTGCAAAACAGATGAAAATACTTTTCTTCAATTTTTTTTTTAAATTTGAATTTTGGAGCCAATTTATCATCCCATCTGACTTTTGACACAAAATGGGTCGATGCTAATTGCTAATACAGAAATCCAAATAGAAAAGCAAGTCTGTAGTTTCTTTCCTCATTCTAATTTGATTTCTTTGTTTTAACAGTGGAATTTTGAAAGTAAATAATGCCTCTTTGCAGGAAATGAATAAGTGGCAAGGAAGAGAGTGCAGGGGAATTGGAAAATGCATTGACAATAAAAGGAGCTCTGTCTTTTGCCACCTGCCCTTGGGGTGCAAGGGGAGCATATTGGAGGTTTAAGGGTGAGCTGAGTTACTGCAGCTACAACGGTGTAATTCTTATATTCTGGATGAGCAGTCCAGAGGCCAGGACTAATAATGCAGAAGTGTGTTCTCATCTCAATATGGCATTTTGAGAATTTGAATTCAGATTTTTAAAAAAAATCTTGTTTTTTTCCCTCTTGGTTAAACAATGAATGGTCGGTTTGTTGTAAAAACCCAACAGGTTCACTAATGTCCTTTAGGGAAGGAATTCTGCCATCCTTACCAGATCTGGCCTGTAGGTGAATCCAGTCTTGTACCAATGGGGTTGACTCTGAAGAGGTGTAGCAAGCCTTAGGGCAATAAGGAATAGGGAATAAAGCTGGCCCTGCTGATGATGCACAGTAATTGCAAAGCTATTGAAATACGAACAGAAGGAGGATGCTCTTGGATGTCCACATCCTCCATCATGGTGGAACCCAAAAAGAGATGAGACTAAATTGTTTGCAGCTGTCTTCTGCCACAAGTGCCAAGTGGATGATCCAACTTGGCTTCCTCCCAAGGTCCTCGCCATCGTAGATATCGGTATCCAGTCAGTTCAGTTCACTTTACAGGACATTACAAAATGGTTGCGTGCACTGGACAGAGCAAAGGCTATGGACTTTGTCGGCATCCAGACTGTAATAACAAAGAACTGTGCATCAGAGCTAATTCCTGTAGGCAAGCTGTTCGTGTATGACTAATTCACAGGCATCTACCCAACAATGTGGAAGATTGTCTACCTATGTCCTGTCCACAAAAAGCAGAACGTATCTACTTGCAGTTACAATCCTGTCAGCCTCCTCCCAGTCATCTGTATAGTGATTGAAGAAGTCATCAGTTGACACCTATTCACCAATAGCCTGCTCATCGCTGGTCAGTTAAGGTTTTTCCACAGCCACTCGACCCTGGACTTCATCACAGCTTTAGCACAGGCATAGTTGCAAGAGCTGCGTGCCAGAGGAAAGGTGAGAATAGTTGCTGTCAGCATCAAGATAATGTTCAACCAAGTATGACACCTAGAAGCCCAAGCAAAATTGAAGCTAATATGGGGGGGGGGTCAAAGGCAAACCCTCCAAATGGTTGGAGATGTGCCTAATGCAAAGGAAGATAGTTGTGCCACAGCACTGAACCAGCCTTTATCAATTTCATTAATTCGTCGTCGTCATCGGTTGTCCCTTGATTTCGAGGATGACGTCTGCACAAGGTCGTGAGTTTCTTCAGGTGACTGAACAGGCCGATTCTTGACTCAGATCTTTGGGCACATGGGGCAGGATGTCCTTGAGGTAGTGGGATCTGGAGTGCAGAATTTGCTTCCTTTTCTTTCCTTCTCTGCTGCCGCTGTGCCTCATCATTAAGGTGTTTGGACTCGAAGCATGATGGACAAGTTGTCATCATTTTGAACAATTGGTAGCAAGCTCCTCCCAGTCATAGTTTCCATGGCATGATTTATCTCCCTTTTTGATGATAGTTACAATTGTCGCATTCCTGAAGTCGGGGGTGGAAGTTCTTTTTCCTCCCAAATCCGTAAGATGAATGCATGGAGTCTTGATGTCAGAAAAAGCCCACCAGCCTTGTAGACCTCAGCTGGCATGCCATCGGGGCCACAGGCTTTGTTGTTTTTCATCCATTTGGATTGCTTGTTGCAGCTCTCCCATCGATGGTGGTTCACCCATGGATTCTACCACAGGTTACTGGGGGATAACCTGGAGAATATCGGCTACCACTGTGGATTCACGGATGAGGAGCTGTTGAAAATGTTTGTTCCAGCGTTCACTGATTACATTGTCTTCCTTAAGGAGAGGCACACCATCCTGTGAGCGAAGGGGATTTTGTCCATTTGACCTTGGTCTGTAGATGCCCCTGGTGGCTTCAAAAAAAGCTTTGCATGTCATGATGGTCAGCGTATTGTTGGATCTCCCGGGCTTTCTCTTCCCACCACTTGTCTTTTGTCTTCCGGTTTGTCTTTGGGTGTCAGCCTTGAGCTGTTGGAATGCTGCCTTCTTGACTTGTGACCGTAGGTTGTTCTGCCAGGCAATGAAGGCTGCTCATTTTTGTTCCAGGAGGTCACATATTTCAGCATTGTTTTTGCTAAACCAGTCCTGATGACGATGATGCTCAACTCCAATGGTCTGGACGTAAGAGTCTAGAACAGCTGACTTAATTTGTTCCCACTGTTCTGAAACTGAGTTGGATGCATGACGATTTTCCAGATTGGTTGTGAGCTGCACTTGGCATTCCTCTCTTTGGTCAGGCTGCTTTAGGGCTGAGACATTGATCATCTTCCTCTTGGACTTTTGGATCTTGCAAAGTCTTGGTGCTAGGTGGATGTTCATCACTGATCGGACAAGTCAGTTCCCTGCATGGATCGAATGATGGCGACATCACTTAGATCTTTGACTTGAACAATGACATAATCCAGGAGGTGCCAGTGCTGTGATCCAGGATATGGTTTGTATTTGCCCTTCTGGCGGAAGAGGGTGTTTTTTCTGAGGCCATGCTGAGTGCACTTTGTCAGCAGGAGGACACCATTTGTATTGACTTTTCCCACCCTGTTTTTCCCAATAGATCCTCTCCAGACGTCAGAGTCACCGCCAACCCTGACATTTAAGTCCCCCATAAGGTTGACCTCTTCTTTTGAGGTGGTAGTGAGGACGTCATCAAGGTCAGAATAGAACTTTTCCTTAACATCTTCATCGGTGTCTAGGGTTGGGCCATAAGCTCTGATGGTGGTATATTGATTACGGCTGAGATGTAGGTGAAGTGTCATGAGACTTTCTTTTCTGCAGTTGGGGAGTTCTAAATTACATCCTGTATGATTGTGACCATGGGAAACTAGCCCTCCTTGATCTGTCTGCATCCTTTGGTATGGTTGACCACACCATCCTCCTCTAAAGCCTCTCCTCTGTTGTCCAGCTGGTGGGACTGCCCTTGCCTGGTTCCATTCCTATCTATCCAGTCAGCCAGAGGATCTATTCTTGGCCCCCTCCTATTTTTTACGTACATGCAATTCCTTGGTGACATCAACTGAATACACAATGTCACGTTCCACATGTTCGTCGACAGCACCCAGCTCTATCTCACCACTACCTCTCTGGACCCCTCCACTGTCTTTGTCACGCTGCTTGTCCGATCCTGTATTGGAGGAATAGAAATTTCGTTCAAATAAATATTGGGAACATCAAAACCCTTTGTCTTCAGTCACTGACACAACCATCATTCCCTGGCCGCCATCTCCATCATTCTCCCTGGCCACTGTCTGAGGCTGAATCAGTCCATTTTCAACGTTAGCATCCTAATTGGCCTCAAGCTGAGCTTCTGACCCCATTTCCTCTCCTTTCACCAAGATCGTCTACTTCCAATTCTAAGATCACCCGTCTCCACCCTGCCTTATCCTAGCTGCTGCTGAGACCCTCATCCGTGCATTTGTTTCCTCTAGACTTGACTATTCCAATACTCTCCTGACTGGCCTCACGCCCTCTGTAAACTTGAGTTCATCCAAAATTCTGCGTGTATCGTAATTTGTGCCAAGTCCCATTCACCTATCACCCCTGTGCTTACTGATCTACATTGGCACCTGGTCTGGCAATGCCTCAATCTGAAAAGTGTCACTTTTGTTTTCAATCCCTCCATGGCCTTGCCTCTCCCTATTTATGTAACCTCCTACAACCCTTCAGCATCTCTGGACTCCTCCAATTCTTCCTTTTGTGCATCCCTATTTTAATTGCTCTGCCATTGGCAGCCATACCTTCAGCTACCTAGGCCCTAAGCCCTGGAGTTCGCTCCCAAAGCTTTCTGTCACTCCCTCCTCCTTCAACACTCACCTTAAAACATGCCCCTTTGATCAAACCTTTGTTCACCTTTCCTAACACTTTCTTATGTGGCTTGATGTCAAATTTTTTTGGTAAGCAGTCCTGTGAAGTAATTAGATGCATTTTGTAAATGCGTGTCATTGCTTGTCAGAGGCTGGTCAACATGCCCCAAGGATATCACTACAGGAGTTTGTCAGCAAAGCACCTTTGGTCCAGCTATCTTCAGCTTCATTAATAGTCTTCCCTACATCACAACATCAGGAGTTAGGCTGTTTAGAACTCCTCTGATAGTGAAACAGCAACAGGACCTGAATCACATATGTCAGCCAAAATCCAAGAGGCAGCTAATATTTGCACTAAACAAAGCAAAAGCCCAAACATCTTACCTTATCTTTCAATGGCACCACCATCTTCCATAGTCAACATCAGCAGTGGGATGGAGTGGCAGTGGCTGTAGCAACGCACCAAGGATACTTCAACAGCAACATCTACCACCAAGGAGTGCAGGAATAAAAATGTTGTGGGAACAGAATCATCTCCAAATTTCTATCCAAGCCACGCACCATCCTGACTTGGGGATCTAGCATCGTTTCTTCATTGTTGCTGGGTCAGAATCCTGGAATTCCCTACATAATATCATTGTGGGAACACCATCATCACAAAACCTTAAGCAGTTTGAGGAGATGGCCCACCAGCACCTTCTAAAAGCAATTAGGGTTAAGTAGTAATTGAGACTTGGCTCCTGTTGGCATGTGGACAAACAATGGGTGTTAATTGTCTTTTATTTGAAGATATTTTTGATTATATCTGTTTTGGTTATCGATGCTTTTTAAAAATTTTTAATCAGCTATATGGATACGAATTGCTGAAGTAAATGTGTTCAAGATGTATGCAGCCATATGAGAAGCAATTAACTGAAATTCCTGAAGATACATTTGCATTTTAACATTTTTGATCAGACAGATTTTTAATCTACTTGACCAATTCCTCTCCTGAACCTTTGCCCTTATCCCCAGTAAAGCCCCTACTCAATCCCACCTTAGAACATTGCTTCTGAGAGGGCCCATATCTTTGCACCTCAAGTCCAAGGTGCATGGACTCGAGCCTACCTGATGCACAACTGGTTTAGCCATCCTTCACCAGATCTGGCTGGACCACATTAAGCACTATTGGGCTCCACTCCCCTCTGTCAAAACTGCTCGCTATTCCAGGAACATCATGGAGAGCAACTTTTCTCCATCGCCGATAGTCTCCTTAAACCCTTATTTCCTGCAACTCCACCCTCACCTCCAACAAGTGCAAGGAACTCATGAACTTTGTCAGTATAATTGAGACTGAGGTTCCCCCTGCCCTAGCCTAGAACCCACTTCCTCATTTTTTCTCCATTCTACCATCATATCCTTGCAAGGCTCTTTTTACTGAAGGGACCCCATTGCCACCGAACTGCTAACAGCCCAATTTCCCTTCCTATTCTTGTCAAAACCCTCAATTGTCCTCACTGGGTTTCGTTCTTGCCCATCTTATCCTAGCCAGAACACCTCCATCAATGGCTTTTTTTCCTGACCCCATACTATTGACTGCAGATTCTCCTAAGGTCTGTCCTAGACAACCTCCTCTCCCTCATCTACATGCAGTCCTTTCGCGATAACATCTGCAGACATGGGGTCAGGTTCCATGTTTTTGTTAAAAGTATGCAATTCTACATCACCACCACCTCTTTTAACTGCTCTACTGAGTTGTGAAGGTTTCTTGTCCAATATCCAGTCTTGGGTAAGTTGCAATTTTCTCCAGTTAAATGGTGAGTAGACTAAAGCTATTGTTTTTGGCTCTTGCCATAAATGCCATACGATTGCCACTGATTCCATCTCCTTTCTTGGCCATTATTTCAGACTGTTTGCAGTCTTGTCATCTTAGTTGACCTGCGTTAAGCTTCCAACCCCAAATCCTCTGCATTATTAAGACTCTTTCTGCAGCTCCGTAATATCACCAGCCTATGTCCCTGCCTCAGTCCATCTGCAGCTGAAATCTGCTCTGTTCTTCTGTCACCTCCAGTCTCAATTATTCCAATGATCTCTGGGTTGGTGTCCCACCCTCCACACTATAAATTCTATCTCATTCAAAATGTTATTTTTTATTTAGAGATACAGCACTTTAACAGGCCCTTCGGCCCACCGAGTCTGTGGCGACCATCAACAACCCATTTATGCTAATCCTACACTAATCCTATATCCCTACCACATCTCCACCTGTCCCTATATTCCCCTACCACCTACCTATACTAGGGGCAATTTATAATGGCCAATTTACCTATCAAGCTGCAAGTCTTCGGCTGTGGGAGGAAACCGGAGCACCCGGCGAAAACCCACACAGACACAGGGAGAACTTGCAAACTTCACACAGGCATTACCCAGAATTGAACCCGGGACGCTGGAGCTGTGAGGCTGCGGTGCTAACCACTGTATTGTCTCTATCCTATCCTGCACTAGGTTTTGGCCGGCTTATTTTTTTAATAGAGTTGTAGAATAGTTACACCAACACCAAAACTTGAGTGCAAGATATCCAGAATTCTAGCAAGTCTTTTTCTCGAGAAAGCAACCATATCTGGCTGTAAATATTGTTGTACAGTCCAGAAGCAACGCAAGCTGAAAGAAGAACTGGGCACAAATTTGCCTGCCACAAATCAACCACAAACAATAGGCTTTCAGGCAGGGAAGGTTTAGAAGCTGCAACTCTCTGTAAAATCATGTGTGGCAGTGATGAAATAATACAGAGAATGCATTTTCAAAAAAATGGTCAGCAGCTAAAAAAAAAGACAGCTGACAATCCCCATTTACAACCCAGTGCAGCTTTGTGTGAACTGCAGTTCTGTAACTTTTTTTTTAGTTAACTGGCTTGTATTAGTGGTCAACTACAAGATGAACAGTGCTGAAGAAGCTAACCATGTGCAACTGTGATTTAGTATTTCCTCGTAACCAGAGGGAAGAAAGAACTTGCGGCGGCGCAGTGGTTAGCACCGCAGCCTCACAGCTCCAGCGTCCCGGGTTCAATTCTGGGTAATGCCTGTGTGGAGTTTGCAAGTTCTCCCTGTGTCTGTGTGGGTTTTCGCCGGGTGCTCCGGTTTCCTCCCACAGCCGAAGACTTGCAGCTTGATAGGTAAATTGGCCATTATAAATTGCCCCTAGTATAGGTAGGTGGTAGGGGAATATAGGGACACGTGTGGATGTGGTAAGAATATGGGATTAATGTCGGATTAGTATAAATGGGTAGTTGATGGTCGGCATAGACTCGGTGGGCCGAAGGGCCTGTTTCAGTGCTGTATCTCTAAATAAATAAAAATTTAAAAAATCTATATAGTGCCTTATCACATCCTAGGGGTACCTCAAAGCATTTTACAGCCAATGGATTGTTTTTGAAGTGCAGTTGCTGTTACTTTGGGAAACATAGTAAGCAAGTTGCATGCAGCAAAGTCCCACAAACTGCAGATGAACAAATGACCAGATAATCTATTTTTGATGGTTTTCATTGTGCAACAGTATAATAGTATATAGTAGAGTACTTAATGCATAGAAGTTCTACAGTTTAAAATCTGTTTGCTAGCTTTTTTCCATAAATTTGCCATGTTCATTTACAATGCCATTTTGGAGCCAACAGTTAAATGTTCTACCCATTGTTCTGTCTCTGGAGGTTTCTCCCTCCGCAGGATGATGAAGAGTATGCCCAGGACAATTTAAAGCACCTCCAATCTTGCAACAATATCTATGCTGCATTAGTAGTTAGTCATTGTAGCTGTCAGCCAGAAGGCATCATGTGCTTGGTCTCTCTTGCAAAAGCCATTCAGCCCAACAAGTCCATGTTGCTGTTTACCGTCCACATGGGCAGTTGGATCTAATCACATTTGCCTACCATGTTCCCATATTCCTTCAACTTCTTTTTCCATATGCACCCCTCTATACTAATATTTGTTTTTGACTCAACCACTAACACTGGGAGTGAATTCCACAGCCTCACAACTCTCTCTAAATTAGTTTCTCATGTCCTCTAAATCTCCGAATTTAATCATGTATCCATGGCCCCTTGTTTTTGACAGCCCCCCAACTACTGGAAATGGTTAGCTTCTTTCCACACTGTGTGATCAAGAAACTGTTGCAATCTACAAGGCCTTTCAAACCTTGAGACTATTTGATTTTACAACTATAAGTTTGAACTCTGTCACCATGAGAACAGGGCCTGCTGAAACATTTTTGATGCCATACTTAAACATAAGTATATTTTGACAGTTATACCTACTATCAACTAAGATCAGAGGAAAAATAGCAGTCAGTCAACCTGACAATATTACACATTAACAGACTGGCTTTTTTTTAAACAAGTGTCTTTCAAACTTCAACCATGTAGTTGCATTAAAAAAAAAGCTTTTAAAGTTTACCGTGAAAAACATTTATACATTTGATATTCCTTATTGTCTCCAGGAGTAATTTGTTAATATAAATATATTATTTGAAAATTAAAATAAACAAGACTATTTTTATTTTTTTAGGTGTTATATCTATTTCAAAAGATTTAGAAACAAAGAGTAAAAGCTGGAAATACTCAGCAGGTCAGGCAGCATCTGTGGAAAAGCAAAAGTAAGTCGATGTTTTAGGCCTTAAAACCCTTCCTGAAAACTAATGGCAAAAAAATGTAAAGTTGCTTATATGAAGTGGTTTAGTTGTGTTGTCCAAGGAGTAGTTGTAGTAAATATGCATTGTTTTTTAAAAATGTACATTACAAAGTTGGATTAAATAGCCATCAGAAATTATAGAAAAATATAAAGACCTACTTTATTCAGTGTATAATAGTTTGACGTGCTACATTATGTGATCCCACATTGCATAAGTGGCAGCTGTCGTTCTCTAGGCTAAAGCAGTGAAGCGGAAGAAAACTTGCTGAAAAGGTTTCCCAGCCATCTTTGCTAATATACTGGCAGTCACTCAACACCAGATAGAAAAGACTGGGATGTGTACGAGCAGCTTTCCTGCTTTTGTTGTCCATGGTTTCTAGATTAGTATCTGTATCACGATGGAACTGATTTATTTAGCAACGCTACATTTTTTGGGCAGTTGTTCTCAGACCACTTCATTATAAAAAAATTTTCCCTGCTTTGTTTTGTGTGCGCGCGCTTTGTGGTCCATTTATTAAGAATCTTAAGTACTTAGATATTTGCATGCAATAGTATAGAGCACCCGTAACTTTCTAAGTGTGTGTAATCACCTTCCTTAAATTCCGTATATCCTAGCAATTTTCACGCTGTGGAATGGGAAATTCTCTAAAATGTGTGGCAACTGTGCATGTAGTAGAAACAGTTAATATGAAAATGATTTTTGTTGATTTCTTCACACAATGAATCTTCATTTTCACTTGAAAGATACATAAATATGAATGCAGATTTGTATTTGGTGTGTACAGCAATTTTTTAATATTACGTGGTAATTTGTGATGGGATAGCCATTTTCACATCTACTTCCAGACACTTAATACATAAGGTTTGGCATGTAGAGTAATGTAATGCATTATTCATCATACGTCATTGTATCTGGTGCTGTCGAACAATATTCATTGTTTAAAGTCTAATTGTTATGTTGAATATAACTCCACCAAAAGCACTTTGTTTCCTTCACAATGATACAAAATATAATTTTGCTAAAATCAATTACAGTAATTTTACTCAGATATCATTCAATTGCAACATTAATCTTCAGTTAAAATTGGACCAGTTGTGCGCTGTAAAGTACATTTCTGTCTGATTATGCTTCTGTGAAGCTCCTTGGGGTGTTTTCCTATTTTAAAAGCATAGATGCAAGGTGTTTTTCATTTTCAGAGTGCATTTAATTTTATTTTGTTCATTTTGAAAATAGAATTTCGTATTTTATGTGCTGTGCATTTCTTTTATTAATAGATTACCAGTGCTGAATATTGGCAGGGTATGTTGGCTTTTGTTCAGCGGTAGAAATCTTGCCTCTGAGTCACAAGGTCATGGGTTCAAGTTCTGCTCTGAGAACTTAAGCACATAATCTAGGCTGACAGTTAAGTTCAGTACTGAGGAAGTGCTGCATTGTCAAAGGTGCTATCTTTTGAATCAGATTTTCAACTGAGGCACGTTTACCCTCAGGTGAATGTACGCGACACTATTTGAAGAAAAGCAGTGGAACTTTATCGGTATCCTAGCTAGCATTTGTACCCCAGTGTATGTCTGCTCGGTTATTTCAATGCTATTTGTGGAATCCTGCTATGCGCAAATTGGCTACCATGCTTGTTTGTTATACAACAATAACTACTATTCAGAAGTTCTTGATTGGCTGTGAATTGCTATGGGCTGTCCAGAGGGTGTGAAAGGCACTATATAAATTTCATTGTGTTGAAATTAAATCATGCCTGCATTAGAAGCTTAGATTTTGTTGTGTGTGCAGTATGTTCAAGTTGCTGTTCTTAATTCCACTAAATTTTCTAAATACTAAACTGTTATTAAACCAGAAGAAAAGTTTATTACCAGAAAAAACTCTATATCTGAACATACATTTTCATTTGTGTGGTAAGAAACTAAAGCAGTATAATGCTAAATTGATTTGTACAGTGTTTTATGAAATTGTGCTCTTACTATCAGCTACACCCATTTTATTAAAAGCAAAATACTGCAGATGCTGGAAGTCTGAAACAAAAACAAGAAATGCTGGAAATACTCAGGTCTGGCAGCATCTGTGGAGAGAGAAGCAGCGTTAATGTTTCAGGTCAGTGATCCTTCATCAGAAGAAGGGCCACTGACCTGAAACATTAACGCTGCTTCTCTCTCCATAGATACTGCTGGACCTGCTGAGTATTTCCAGCATTTCTTGTTTTTGTGACCCATTTTAGTAATGTCAGGTTACACCCAAATATCCTCCCAGTCTCAATAGAATACACCTGAACTTAAAATGAGCATAAAAGGGCATAAGTCAACGTAAACAGTTGGGACCCAAAAAACTGTGAAGCACACCAGTATATCTCCTTTTTGAGTCTTAAAATTAAACATTTCCACCTATTTCACTGAACTTCTTGTACTTCAGGCACAACGTTTTTAAACTTTACTTCTCTCTCCACAGATGCTGCCAGACCTGCTGAGTATTTCCAGCACTTCTTGGTTTTATTACAACATTTTTAAGAATCTGCAATAGGGGTTGATTTTTAATGTGACTTGTATTTTGTGATAAAAATGCATTCAAAGAAACATAATATAGAGCATGTGAAAGTGAGGTTAAAATTTTTCAAAAGGCTGAAAAAAATGACTCTTTCCTGCTGCACCTGAAAATCTGGATGTAATGTTGAAAGTCCCTCCAACCACTCCCTCTCCAAACAAGTGCAATTGGAGGATACTCACATTTTGAAGGTTTTCTGAATGAATGTGAAACGCTTAGGAGACTGGCATGTTGTAGTTACATGGATAATACACTTACGCCCAGAATTCCACTATCATTTAAACCATGTATTTGATTTGCATTCCGATTGCACGTGTAATAGGCTGACACTCAGTGCAGCACTGTTGGAGGTGTTGTCTTTTGGATGAGACATTAACCCAAGGCTATGTCTGTCCTCTTAAATGGGCATTAAAGATCCCATTGCACTATTTCAAAGAAGAACTGGGGAGCTCACCAGGCCAATGTTTATCCCTCAACCAACATGACTAAAATAGATTTATCTGGTCATTATCATATGGTGAGACCTTGCTGTGCGCAAAACTAGCTGCTGCATTTCCTTCGTTACAAAAATTGCAAAATTTCAAAAGTGCTTCATTGCGTGTAAGGCACTGTGGGATGTTTTGAAGTCGTGCAAAGCTATACAAATGTAAATTCTTTCTATTTCAAAGAAGGAGCGTTGGTCCTTGTCTGTTTTTATAACTGTCATCTTTCCTGCTTCCAGCATCTTTTCTATTGAGAATAAGCAGAATTGTAATTGAATGTAGTGATTGGCAGCCTGAGGCTTGTGGTTATGAGTCGAAAGTTCAAAATTCTGAAATACTGGGGCAGACATCTGTATCAGACATGAAAAGATTGAAATTGAATGCAATTTCGCTGAACTTGATACACAATGATTAAAGTCTTTTAAATTGTTCAGAAAATTCACTGTAATCCTAACTAATATGGTCTTATTGACTTTTTCTTGGTTTCCATAACTCTGGCAGTTTGGACTGGGTTTTATTTTCAGTATTGCTTTTTATGGACATAAAGAATTGAACTGAAGCTACTTACTGTCACAGAAATTTAGTGTGTAAAATGGCTTCAGTAGTATTGATGCATCAATAGGTAATATTCAACTATAGTGTGCATTTTTATAGTACAGATCATGTAAAATAATGTCTGAGGGCTTTACGAAGGAGGTTACAGGAAATGCATCGATCAAGGCCAAAAATACAGCCAGGTTTTTAAAAAGTCTTTTGAAGGAAGGGAGCAAGATAACAATGATTTGGGACAATGTTCTGAAGTGCAGAGACTTAGATGCATAGAAATACAAAGATGCCACGACACAAAAACATGTTCAGCTCAACCCACTTATCCTCCACTTAAGCAAATAGTTCCAATAACATTTTCCATATTGTTTCAATCTCTTTTCCTTCATCCACCTAGTCATTCTAATCTTGCATTCCTGTTAGTTTGCCTTAAAATCTGTATTCTGATGAAAAAAAAAAAATCCCATTTTCAAGTCTGGCTTTGCATTGCCTCATGACAGATGGTATCTGAGTGAATTTGCATTGTATTTCCCCTCTAAAGCCTCAATATCCTAATATCTTAATAGTGTGGAGTCCAATACTGCATATAGCAGTCCAACTGAGGTCATATTAAGGTTTTGTGTCGGCTCATCATTTTATATTCTGCACCACTTGTGATAAAACCAAGAATTCTAGTAGCTTTTGTTGTCCGTATATTAGCTTGTATCTTTTTCTCTGTTATCTGTCTTGAGTCTCAGCATTCTCATTGTATGAGTTTATCTGACTCCTTGCTATTTGCAGCATCAGTGTGGATTTGTATTTGCTCTTTTAGCTTTCTCCAGCTTTTCTTCTCTCATCGCCAGTCACCTGGTGCGCTCTGACTACAACCACACTTCTGTCGGGGATTGTATCCAACATTCACACAGAACAAAATTGTGAAAAAGCTTCTTTTGTTCTGTCTATCTTTCTAAATATCTGCCTATCTCTTGGTTTGGATGAATGTAATGTCTGAATTCTTACGGTTGTGTACTGTCAAGTTGTTTAAGGTCACAAAACAAGCCATGTTTCACTATCTGTTTAAAAAAAAAAATCCAATTTAAAACCATAAATGTTAGAAAACCAACTAATCATATTTTCACAGAAAAAACTCAATGAACTTCTTTGATGGATAGTACTTCTGATAAAACCAACCAACCGGATTATTGGCAAATAAAATCCAACCCTTTGCTGGCCCACCAGCAGTTTATGTTCCACTCATAGTAAACCTGTACCCCAGGCTGGCCTCTTACCATCCAAAGGTCACTCTTAAATTTCATTGTGTTTTGCACACATACTGAGCCTGACAAGTATGACCTCAGAAATATTTCCTTCCAGGACCAGGATTTCCATGCAAATCAACCTTTTTTTGCCAGCTTGCATTCTAGTTCTGTCTTTCTGTTATTGCGCTATTGACATGAGGCAGGTCCCAACCTTTCTGCTGTCTCCTAAGATCAGGCATTGGATATTACAAATCCTTCCTAACCCAGGCGTAGTCATTCCTTTTACTGAGCTGAATAATAGGATTTGGTTGAATTTCAGGGGAATTCAGCAGGACACAAAATTTAGGCCTGGCCCAGAGAGAGAGCACTGAGAACATGCAGGAACACCAGCTGTCTCTTACCCAGGCACCACTCAATCCAGCTGTACCTCAGAATTTCAGGTCAGTCGGGGGCGAAGGGGCTGTAGCGATTTTATTTAAAATGTGGAAATCTTAATGCCACATGGCTATGATTTTCTCCCCCCCCCCCCCCCCCCCCCCCCAAAATATACTTTATTCATATAAATTTGCAAAAATACATACAAAACAGTTCAAATTTCACATTTCGGGAAGTTCAATAGAGATCACATGGCTATATGATATTAACAAAAGGGAAGTAGAAACTTATTTTACAACAATAACGTGCATTTATATACCATAAATATAAAAAGTTTCAAGGCACTTCACACTTAATCAAAAACAAGTTTAAAGAGGAAAAACCATTTTTAAAGCAAGTGGAGAAGCATTTGAGGGGTTACATCAAATCACTGAAAGTAATCTGACATTACAGGAAGAGAATATAGAGCAGTTCTGCCAAGCAATGCTGAAATATCAATTTGCATGATAACTCTCTTGAGGTTTTGCTGACAGTTCTTGCTACTAGTGCAAAAGGCATGCTATTTAAAAAGATCCAGAAAGCTCAAGTTCCAGTGGAATTAATGTGCAGTGGTTCTGTGATGTTGCATGTTTATGATTTTATAATAGGTTTTTACGAAATTAAACCCAATCAGAAAAATTGTTCTTTATGTTGCAAGTGAGCCAAACTGCTGTATAACTAAAAACAAATTGTTTGTGGCATTGTCTGTTCCCACCCTGTTTGGATCCTGCCCAATTGCTTCCTCCTAAACCTACTCTATCACCTTATTGTGTTATAGAAGTACAGATGATGGAAGCCATATGTCCAATATAGCTCATTCTTTAATAGAAACCAATGTATCCCTCTCCCCCATCAAGATTCAACTATTTCCACTTAAGTACACAAAAGACCATTTCACATATTATTTAGTCTCTGCATGTAGAATTGCTCTGTAAACCTGCCTTTCAGTATCTTGTACCTGTGTCTCCTTATTCTGCAGTCATGGTTTAAATAGGGATAGTGCTGCAAATTGCGGCGGCACAGTGGCGCAGTGGTTAGCACCGCAGCCTCACAGCTCCAGGGACCCGGGTTCGATTCTGGGTACTGCCTGTGTGGAGTTTGCAAGTTCTCCCTGTGTCTGCGTGGGTTTCCTCCGGTTTCCTCCCGTTTCCTCCCACATGCCAAAGACTTGCAGGTTGATAGGTTAATTGGCCATTATATAAATTGCCCCTAGTATAGGTAGGTGGTAGGGAAATATATAGGGACAGGTGGGGATGTGATAGGAATATGGGATTAGCGTAGGATTAGTATGAATGGGTGGTTGATGGTCGGCACAGACTCGGTGGGCCGAAGGGCCTGTTTCAGTGCTGTATCTCTTAAAAAAAAAACCTTGGCTATTCCACTTAGTATTTAATATACCAGTGTAAGAGCTTTCCTAATTTGCCTCCTTTTGAAAGCTGTCAGATTTTTTTCAAGCCTTTCCTCATAATTCAAATCTCTGTCATTGGGATCGACTTCATGGCCTTTCGTGCTGTCACTCATCCCACACACTCACTTTCTTGAGCTTTCACTCACAATCTCTTATTCTTGCCCTGTCAAGCACATTCCAACAACAACAACTTGCATTTATATAGCATCTTTAGTGTAATAAAAATGTCCTGGGCTTCACAGAAGCGTCAAGAAAGAAAATTTGATACCGAGCTGCATAAATTGCAGCAATACTTTTTATGCTAGTAATATTTCTTCCATGTGTGCCAGTTTTGATTGTAATTTTGTTGGATGTTCATTTGTATTTTTCAATCATTATCTAGTTTTTAACTAGAGATCTGCTGCCCTCTGTTGGAATTCCTGTTTTAAGCAGTCTTGGATAAAGTCAATTTGTTTCTCTGTCCAGTTACAAAGAACAAAGAAAATTACAGCACAGGAACAGGCCCTTCGGCCCTCCAAGCCTGATCCTCTACCTAAACATGACGCCTATTTTCTAAGGGTCTGTATCTCTTTACTTCCTGCCCATTCATGTATCTGTCTAGATACATCTTAAAAGACGCTATCGTGCCCGCGTCTACCACCTCCGCTGGCAACGCGTTCCAGGCACCCACCACCCATTGCATAAAGAACTTTCCACGCATATTCCCCCTAAACTTTTCCCCTTTCACTTTGAACTCGTGTCCCCTAGTAATTGAATCCCCCACTCTGGGGGGAAAAAGCTTCTTGCTATCCAACCTGTCTATACCTCTCATGATTTTGTACACCTCAATCAGGTCCCCCCTCAACATCCGTCTTTCTAATGAAAATAATCCTAATCTACTCAACCTCTCTTCATAGCTAGCGCCCTCCATACCAGGCAACATCCTGGTGAACCTCCTCTGCACCCTCTCCAAAGCATCCACATCCTTTTGGTAATGTGGCAACCAGAACTGCACGCAGTATTCCAAATGTGGCTGAACCAAAGTCCTATGCAACTGTAACATGACCTGCCAACCCTTGTACTCAATACCCCGTCCGATGAAGGAAAGCATGCCGTATGCCTTCTTGACCACTCTATTGACCTGCGTTGCCACCTTCAGGGAACAATGGACCTGAACAATTAAAGCATGGCTCTTGAGGTCAAAGTTCCCACAATTTCAAGACTACTCTCCTTTTAACCACTGAGTGGGTGTAATAAGAGTATTACAATCTGGTCCAGAACTCTTGATAGCATCCAGTATCCATTTACTAGTACTAGGACAAAATAAAAGCTAAATACTGCGGATGCTGGAAATCTGAAATAAAAACAAAGTGCTGGAAATGCTCATCACATCTGACAACATCTGTGGATAAAGAAACAGAGTTAATATTTCAGCTATATTGCTAGTATGGGGGGTATGGTCACATTCTGGTTGTGTTACTGGACTAGTAATCCAGTGGTCTAGAATAAAAATCTAGAGAACATGAGTTCAAATTCCACTACGGCAGATTGAGATTTAAGTTTAATTTCTTCTTAAAATTGCAGTGGTTCACCAGGAATGTCCATCAGCTTCTCAGGGTAACTAGAGTTGGGCATTAAATGTCAGCTTTGCCAGAGATGCCCATATCCAGATAAAACTTTTTTTAAACAAAGCATTTTCCAAAATCTGCTTATTGCAAACCTTTCATAGACATAATGACATTTTCACTTTGTGCCAACAGTTTGTCCTGAGAAAAAAGGTGATGCTTAGATTATAAGTAACTAGAAACAGATAGTGTGCTGTATTTTGCACAGTAAGTTGCATGGTACAGTCAGAATTACACCACATAAACCACAATGTACGACTCTCTTGCTAAGCTGGAATTGTGCTTAAGTTGTCCAGTCATCTTAAGATGACAAAAGTCTAATTGCTATAAGTAAACATGCCCTGAAATTGCTCATATAATTATTGTTAAGTCAGGGACATTTACTTTTTATGCAACCATGTTGTGCCAGTAGTGCTGGAAGTGAATTTTAAGTTGGTGGAAGGGCTGTCAATCAAGCAGGCTGCTTTGTCCTGGATTGAGCTTTGAGTTTTGCTGGATTTGCACTCATCTAGGCAAATTGGGATTATTCCATCGCACTCCTGACTTGTGCCTTGTATATGCCACCAGCAGTTCTGACCCACCAGAGGTGGGGGCACCGTGGTATGTAGTCAGGAGGGGGTGGCACTGGTAGTTCTCAACATTGACTACAGACCCCATGATGCCTCATGGCATCAAGTCAAACACGGGCAAGGATAGCTCCAGCTGGTTACCACCTACCTCCCTCCCTCCCTCACTTGATGAATCAGTGCTCCTCCATGTTGAACACCACTTGGGCAGAAGCAAATGGTAGCAAGAGCCCAATGTATTCTGAATTGGTGTTTTCAATGTCCGTTACCAAGAGTACCTCGGTAGCACCACTGCTGACCAGGCTGGCCGAGTCCTGAATTACATATCTGCCAGACTGAGCCTGTGGCAAGTGGTGAGAGAACCAACCAGAGAGAAAAGCCTGAAATAAAAACAAGAAATGCTGGAAATACTCAGCTGGTCTGGCAGCATCTGTGGAGAGAGAAGCAGAGTTAACGTTTCAGGTCAGTGACACTTCATCAGAACTCAGAGGAAAAAGCCTACTTGATTTTGCCTCACCAATCTTCCTGTCACAGATGCATCTGTCCATGACAGTGTTGGTAGGAGTGACCACTGCTCAGTCCATGTGGAGACCAAGTACCACCTTCACACCCTGAGGTCACACTCCATAATGTTGTGAGACATTACCACCATGGCAAGAGGGATAGATTCAGAACAGATCTAGCAGCTCAACATTGGGCATTCATGAGGTGCTGTGGCCATCAGCAACAGCAGAATTGTATTCAACCATAATCTGTAAACTCAGGGCCTGCCATATCCCTCACTCTACCACTACCATCAAGCCAGGGGACCAATCCTGGTTCAATGAAAACTGTAGGAGAGCATGCCTTGAGCAGCACCAAGCATGCCTAACCATGAGTTGCCAACCCGGTGAAGCTACAACACAGGACTTTTTGCATGCTAAACAGGTTAGCAGCATGCTATAGACCAAGCCAAGCGATCCCACAACCAATGGATCAGATCAAAGCTCTGCAGTTCTGCCAATCAGTCGCGATGGTGGTGGACAATTAAACCATTAACTGGAGGAAAAGGCTCCACAAATACCCCATCCTCAATGATGGGGAGCCCAGCACATCAGTGCAAAACACAAGGCTGAAACATTTGCAACCGTCTGCAGCCAGAAGTGCCGAGTGCATAATCCATCTCTGCCTCCACCTGAGGTCCCCAGCATCACAGATGCCAGTCTTCAGCCAATTCATTTCACTCTACGTGATAGCAAGAAACGGCTGAATGTGCTGGGTACAGCAAAGGCTATGGGCCCTGACAACATCTTGCTGTAGTACTGAAGACGTGCTCCAGAATTAGTCATATGAACATACGAATTAGAAGCAGGAGTAAGCCTCTCGAGCCTGCTCTACCATTCAATAAGATCATGGCTGATCTGATTGTAACCTCAACTCCACATTCTCACCTACCCCCAATAACCTTTCATCCCCTTGCTGTCAAGAATCTATCTACCTCTGCCTTAAAAATATTCAAGACGCTGCTTCCACTGTCTTTGAGGAAGAGAGTTCTAAAGACTCATGACCCTCAGAGAAAAAAATTTCTCCTCATCTCTGCCTTAAATGTGCGACCCCTTATTTTTAAACAGTGACCCCTAGTCCTAGATTCTCTCAAGAGGAAACATCCTTTCCACCCTGTCAAGACCCCTCAGGATCTTGGGTGCTTCAATGAAGTTGCCTCTTACTCTTCTAAATTCCAGCAATACAAGCCTAGCCTGTTCAACCTTTCCTCATACGACAAACCACCCATTCCAGGTATTAGTCTAGTAAACCTTCTCTGAACTGCTTGCAATGCATTTACATCCATCCTTAAATAAGGAGACCAATACTCCAGATGTGGTCTCATCAATGCCCTGTATAGCTGAAGCATAACTCCCTACTTTTGTATTCAATTTCCCTCGCAATAAATGCTAACTTTCTATTAGCTTTCCTAATTACTTGCTGTACCTGCATACTAACATTTGCGATTCATGCACTGGGACACCCAGATCCCTCTGCATCTCCGAGCTCCACAATCCCTCACCATTTAGATAATATGCTTTTTTATTCTTCCTACCAAATTGGACAATTTCACATTTTCGCACATTATACTTCATTTGCCAGATCTTTGCCCACTCACTTAACCTATTAACCTCCCTTTGTAGCCTCCTTATGTTCTCTTCACAACTTGCATTCCTACCCATCTTTGTGTCATCAGCAAATTTAGCAAGCATACCTTCGGGCCCTTCATCCGAGTCTTTTATGTAAATTGTAAAAAGTTGAGGCCCCAGCACTGATTCCTGTGGCACGCCACTTGTTGTATCTTGCCAATCAGACAATGACCCATTTATGCCTACTCTCTGTTTCCTGTTAGCTAGCCAATCTTCTATCCATGCCAAAATGTTACCCCCTCCACCAGGAACTTTTATTTTCTGCAATAATCTTTGATGTGGCACCTTATCAAATGCCTTCTGGAAACCTAAGTGTAGTACATCCATCGGTTCTCCTTAATCCACATCACATGTTACTTCTTCAAAGAACTCCAATAAATTGGTTAAACATGATTTCCCTTTCACCAAACCATGTTGGCTCTGACTGACTACCTTGAATTTTTTTAAGTGCCCTGCGATAACGTCTTTAATAATAGCCTCTAACATTTTTCCCTGTGACAGATTTTAAGCTAACTGACCTGTAGTTTCCTGCTTTCTGTCTCCCTCCCTTTTTGAATAAAGGAGTTAGGTTCGCTATTTTCCAAACTAATGGAACCTTCCCTGAATCTATGGAGTTTTGGAAAATCAAGACCAAAGCATCAGCTATCTCATTAGACATTTCTTTTAGGACCCTAGGATGAAGTCCATCAGGACCCGGGGATTTGTTATCCCGCAGCTCCAACAATTTGCTCAGTACCACTTCCTTGGTGATGGTAATTTTTTTGAGTACCTCCCTCCCTTCCATTTCCTGATATACAGCTGGGATGTTGCATGTATCCTCTATGAAGACCGATGCAAAATACCTGTTCAATTCAGCTGCCATCTCCTTATTTTCCCTCATTAATTCCCCAGACTTACTTTCTATCGGACCAACGCACACTTTGTTAGCTCTCTTTTAAATATCGATAGAAACTCTTAATATCTGTCTTTATATTTCTCGCCAGCTTTCTCTCGTACTGATTTCTCCCTCATTAATCTTTTAGTTGTTCTTTGCTGCTTTTTATATTCTGTCCAATTTTCTGACCTGCCACTGATCTTTGCACAATTATATGCTTTTTCTTTAAGTTTAATACTGTCTTTAACCTTTTTAGTTAACCGCGGATGTTGGGACCTCCCCTAGAAATTCTCGTTGGAATGTATCTATATTCTGTGCATTCTGAAAGGCTGCATTTGCTGACAACGCTACCGCTAGGTGGCCCTGCTGTGGCACATGCGCAAATGCAGCATGTGCCACTAAAACGTCACAGACTGCGACTTTAGGCAGCTGCCAGGACTAAAGATGGCGCTGCTCAAATAATCACACGGAGGCAACCTAACAAACACATGTCAGCACACAATGGCGGAGTGAGAGAGCGAACGAGTGGGCTGGGGTGAGGGGAGCGGGGAGGGGAGTGGGGGTGGTGGAGAGCGGAGCGGGCCTGGTAGGAGCGGAGCGGCGAGCGAACGGGCCGGTGACGGAGGGAACCGGAGCGGCCGGAGACAGCAGTGCGGGGGGGGTGCGGAAGTAGGAGTGCGTTTCACTGCGCATGTGCCATAAACTTGCAACAGCAAAAGACGCACAGGCCGGTCCCAGCACCCGGCGACACTAAGGTCTTCGGCCGCTCGCTCCCCGCGGCTCTCTACGGCGCCTCGCTTCCGGCCCCCGCCATCCAGCCGCTTTCTCCCCTACTTCTCAACTGTACTTCAGGCATTGCAGCTGTCTGGTCCCTGCCTTTTGCATTCCCCTCTTCAGGAACTTCTGAATTTAACTCCCTCCCACTACACCCCCACACCCTTTCTCTACCTCACCCCTCTGCCCACCCCCCCACCTCCCCCTCTCCACCACCCCCCCGACAAGCTCCGCATCACGATCCAGTTGCCTTCGTTGCTTGAATGCTGACCTTAAGTCTCAAGAATTGTTTTCTTGACGGCATATTTTATGTGAAAAGAAATAAGCAAAGAACATCAGTGTCAGAGCTTCCCTCCAATGAAATTACTGTTGAGCATGCTTTATGTTCTGCAGTAAAGGCATGTACTGATAACACTGCCAATGAATCACTTAGTACCCACCTCAGCTGTAGGAGTCAGGATGATGTTACTGCCCCTATCTCGTGATGGTTCAATGTTGCTCTCAGGGAAAACATGAATGATGTGAAGGTGCTGGAAAAAGAAGCACATTTCTTTTGGACTATGAACATAAAGCAGGCCATTTAGCTCTGCTGTTCCCTGCTAATGGTTGTGCCACTCCTTCGCCTTCCCATCCGCTCCCATTTAATCCTGCCTACTACTATCAGCATCACCTTCCATTTCTTTTGCTCTTATTTACCTTTGCCTTAAAGCAACATTGAGGATGGAGAATGGTGTGGCTGCACTCCCACCTCACCAGTTGTGTACACAGCAAAAGCATTCACATTTGTGCTACCACTGGACAGGGCATGCTTGTTTCTTTTAGTGCTCAGTCTCTTCTTGCTGAATGTTCCCCAAGTGCTCGACCGCTTTGAATTCCCCCTCTGCTTGACAGGCAGCAGCTGGCTATTGCGGAGTCTCACAAGGCTCTGCATGCTTGTTTCAAGGGCGATGGGGAAACGTGGCTGTGTGTCCATGTGCACTGCTCTGATGGGTGCAGGAACAGAGCAACTTAAAACAGGGACTGGAGCACATGTACCGCCTGCACACAGCCCCAGACAATGGAAAGGATTTTAGTGTAGTGCAGTGGACTGGAGCACATGCAGAGCCCCAGACAATGGAAATGTTTTCAGAGCAACTTACAACAGGAACTGGAGCACATGCAGTGGTCCAAACAATGGGAATGTTTTCAGAACAACTTACCTTGGAGCAATCTCCTTTTTCTGATAAAATGAAGCAGACTGAAATCTTCAAAACGACTAAATAATTGTGAGAAAATGCCCGACGAAACCTCTCCTCCTTCCACTTTCAGAAACTCGCGCCGAAGGTTGGCGCATGCGTGAATATCCGAAGGTTGGCGCATGCGTGAATACCCGTTGGCATTGCAAAAAGCACATGCGCAGAGGCTGACCAGGTGCGTTGCTCGAAGGTGCATACATCACGCGATGACGTCATCGGCGCATGCGCTAACCAGTCCTGGCTAGCCGGAACGCAGCGCATGCGCAGAGAGCAGGAGACAGTCTGCGCATGTGCGCGCCGCGGCGCAGTCTGATGTTAGTGGCAGCCAGCGTTGTCGGGAATCATTTTAATTCTGAAATATCCCCTGAAATGTCTGCCACTGCATTTCTATTGACCTATCCCTTAACCTACTTTGCCAGTTCACTTTAGCTAGCTCTGCTTTCATGCCCTCATAATTACCCTTATTTAAGTTTAAAATGATAGTCTTAGACCCACTCTTCTCTCCCTCAAACGGAATGTAAAATTCAATCATATTATGATCAATGCTGCCTAGGGCGCCTTCACTATGAGGTGTTTAATTAATCCGATCACATTACACAATACCAGGTCTATTATAGCCTGCTCTCTGGTTGGCTCCAGAACGTGCTGTTTTAAGAAACTATCCTGAAAACATTCTATAAACTGCTCATCTAGGCTACCTTTGCCATCTGATTTTTCCAGTCTGTATGAAGATTAAAATCCTCCATGATTATCGCCGTTCCTTTCTGACAAGCAGCCATTATTTCTTAATTAAAAGCAAAATACTGTGGATGCTGGAAATCTGAAATAAAAACAAGAAATGCTGGAACCACTCAGCAGGTCTGGCAGCATCTGTGGAAAGAGAAGCAGAGTTAACGTTTCGGGTCAGTGACCCTTCTTCGGAACTGACAAATATTAAAAATGTCACAGGTTATAAGCAAGTGAGATGGGGGTGGGGCAATAGATAACAAAGGAGAAGGTGCAGATTGGACAAGGCCACATAGCTGACCAAAAGGTCATGGAGCAAAGGCAAACAATATGTTAATGGTGTGTTGAAAAACAAAGCATTAGAACAGAATAGGTGTTAACGGGCTGAATATTGAACAGCAGCAAGTGCAGACATGAAAAAAAACAGTGGGTAAGCAAACTGAACAAACTAAGATGAAATGAAATAAATGCAAAAAAAAAGGTTATAAAAAATGTAAAAAAGAAGAAAAAAGAAAAAACAACTAAAAATGCAAGTAAAATGGGGGGCTGTCATGCTCTGAAATTATTGAACTCAATGTTCAGTCCGGCAGGCTGAAGTGTGCCTAATCGGTAGATGAGATGCTGTTCCTCGAGCTTGCATTGATGTTCACTGGAGCACTGCAGCAATCCCAGGACAGAGACGTGAGCATGAGAACAGGGGGGAGTGTTGAAATGGCAAGCAACCGGAAGCTCAGGGTCCTGCTTGCGGACCGAGCGGAGGTGTTCCACAAAACGGTCACCCAGTCTGCGCTTGGTCTCCCCAATGTAGAGGAGACCACATTATGAGCAGCGAATACAGTATACTACATTGAAAGAAGTACAAGTAAATCGCTGCTTCACCTGAAAGGAGTGTTTGGGGCCTGGGATAGTGAGGAGAGAGGAGGTAAATGGGCAGGTATTACACCTCCTGCGATTGCAGGGGAAGGTGCCATGGGATGGGGACGAGGTGGTGGGGGTAATGGAGGAGTGGACCAGGGTGTCGCGGAGGGAACGATCCCTTCGGAATGCTGACAGGGGAAGATGCGACTGGTAGTGGCATCACGCTGGAGGTGGCGGAAATGGCGGAGGATGATCCTTTGGATATGGAGGCTGATGGGGTGGAAAGTGAGGACAAGGGGAACCCTGTCACGGTTCTGGGAGGGAGGGGAAGGGTTGAGGGCAGAGGTACGGGAAATGGGCTGGACACGGTTGAGGGCCCTGTCAACAATAGTGGGGGGGGAATCCTCGGTTGAGGAAAAAGGAGGTCATACCAGAAGCACCGTCATGGAAGGTAGCATCATCAGAGCAGATGCGTCGAAGACGGAGAAACTGGGAGAATGGAATGGAGTCCTTACAGGAGGTAGGGTGTGAAGAAGTGTAGTCGAGGTATCTGTGGGAGTCAGTGGGCTTATAATGGATATTAGTAGACAACCTATCCCCAGAGATGGAGACAGAGAAGTCGAGGAAGGGAAGGGAAGTGTCAGAGATGGACCATGTAAAGGTGAGAGAAGGGTGGAAATTGGAAGCAAAGTTGATAAACTTTTCCAGTTCGGGGCGGGAGCAGGAAACTGCACCGATACAGTCATCAATGTACTGGAAAAAGAGTTGGGGGAGGGGGCCTGAGTAGGACTGGAACAAAGAATGCTCGACATATCCCACAAAAAGACAGACATAACTAGGACCCATGCTGGTACCCATAGCGAAACCTTTTACTTGAAGGAAGTGCATGGAGTTGAAGGAGAAGTTGTTCAATGTGAGAACAAGTTCAGCCAGGTGGAGGAGGGTGGTGGTGGATGGGGACTGGTTGGCCCTCTGTTCCAGGAAGAAGCAGAGAGCCCTCAAACCATCCTGGTGGGGGATGGAGGTGTAGAGCGATTGGACGTCCATAGTGAAGAGGAGGCGGTTGGGACCAGGAAACTGGAAATTGTCCAAATGACGTAGGGCGTCAGAAGAGTCACGGATGTAGGTGGGAAGAGACTGGACCAGCGGAGAAAAGATAGAGTCAAGATAGGAAGCCATTATTTCTTACTTTATATCTTGCCCGACCGTGTGGTTACTATTAGGTGGCCTGTACACACTCCCACGAATAACTTGCCGTTATCATTTCTCATCTCGACCCAAACTGCTTTTACATCCTGGTTTCCTGAACTTAAGTCATCCCTCTCTATTGTGCTAATACCATCATTAATTAACAGAGCCACCCCTCCATCTTTTCCTAGCTTCCTGTCCTCCGAAATGTCATGTACCCTTCAATATTCAGGTCCCAATCTCTGTCATCCTGCAGACATGTCTCTGATATCACTATCAGATCGTACATGTTTATTTCTATTTGCGCTATCAGTTCATCAGTTTTGTTTCGAATGCTACGTGCATTCAGATACAGAGCCTTTAGTTTTGTCCTTTTATTATTTTTGTAACCTCTAGCCTTATTTGCTGATTGGCTGATAGATTTGTAATCACTGTCCATTCCTGTCAAGGCCTGTTTATCTTTTCCCATATTAATACCTTTCTCTGTTGCCTTGTCTCTATTCTTTCATTTACCACATCTTCCCCAAATTTGATCCCTTGACCCCTAGGGTCCTAAATGAGACATTTAGTTTAAAACCCTCTCTACCTTCCTCGTTATGCAACTCGCTCGAACAGTGGTCCCAGCACGGTTCAGATGTAGACCGTCCCAACGGTACAGCCTCCACTTTTCCCAGTACTAGTGCCAGTATCCCATGAACTGGAACCCACTTCTACCATACCAGTCTTTGAGCCGCGCGCTTTCATTTCTCTAATTTTATTTGCCCTACTCCAATTTACATGTGGCTCAAGTAATAATCCAGAGATCGCTGAAAATTGAGACATTTTGTCGAAGCTTTTCGTCTTACACTTATCAGGGCAATTCGCAAGAATACCAATGTAAGGGCAATAACAAGTTTATACTGTTTGAGAAGAGAGTGCTGAGTGCTTGGCAAGTGGACATTTCTCACTGTATATTGTGCAAACTTCTGAATGGGCCTAAGGCTGTCATTTTCGGCCCTGAAAAGTGCCCAGTCTACCTCAGATTACCCTGGAAGGGTAATGTTTCCCAAAAATTTGAGCAACAGGTGACAGCTGTTTCACGCTGCTACTATGCAGTAGCAACACGTGTGGTGTTCGCCACTAACGGGATGCTGCCGTCAAGCTAAAAAAGACGTTCTGCCTATCACACAAATGAGTAATGTGAAATATGAATTTCATGCCAGTGTGATGCTAGGTATATAGGCCGTACGTCCCAAAGACTGGTGGATCATATCAAAAAATATGTCCCTTCCGCTGTTCACAACAGGCAAGGTACAGGCCGTACTCAACTAGCCCTTGCTTGCAAAACGCAGAACACAGTGTCCAACATTGGATGCGATTCTGCGATTGGACAACATTTGCTCAGTAATCTTCAGTGTACTAAGAATTACGTTGACAACCAATTTAAGCTTGTCAGTCGGGTTCGCAGGGTGGTGCATTTGCGCATACTGGAAGCTGCATATATTAATACACAGGACCCTGTCCTTTGCAGACAGAAAGAACATCTACACACATTGTGCCTGTTTAAGCTAAACAAAATAAGTGACAGCCATTCACTGGTTCATTCCTCAGGGCAATGCCTCTACCAGCCAGAGTCCACTTGCCAACCAATCAGCACTCTCTTCTCATACAGTATAAATTTGTTGCTTCCCTTACATTGGTATTCTTACAATTTGTCCTGATGAGTGCGAGACGAAAAACTTAGACAAAATGTCTCTATTTTCAGCAATACCCAAGTTCTGTACTACCAAACGACTATTTGAATCTAGAGATTATTACCTTGGAGGTTTTGCTTCTTAATTTGGTGCCTAGCTCCTCATACTATGCAGAATGTCTTTCCTTGTCCTGCCTATGTCGTTGGTACCTACATGGACCATGACGACTGGATCTTCCCCCTTCCACTGTCAGTTCCTCTCCAGCCCTGAGCAGATGTCCCGAACCCTGGCACCGGGCAGGCAACACAGCCTTCTGGACTCGCTGTTTGCTGCAGAGAACAATGTCAATCCCTCTCACTATACTGTCTGCTACTACCGCTACTTTCCTTTTTGCTCCCCTTGCTTGAATGGCTTCCTGTGCCATGGTCAGTCTGCTCATCCACACTACAGCCCTTGGTCTTGTCCATGCAAGCTGCAAGAACCTCAAACTTGTTGCTCAATTGCAAGAACTGAGGCTCCTCCACTCCCACCTTCTCGATCCCCTTACCTGCCTGACTCACAGTCCTACCCGTCTGTCCCTGACCACTGACCAAAACAGATGGCCCTCTCCTGAGGGGTGTGACTGCTTTCTGGAACAAAGTGTCCAGGTAACTTTCCCCCACCCTGATGCATCGCAGTGTCTGCAGCTCGGCCTCCAGCTCTATGACTCTGAGCCAAAATTCCTCAAGCCGCAGACACTACAGACGTGGTTGGCATGGATTGCCGTGGCATCCAGGAGCTGCCACATACTGCAGTCACGACGCGTCACCTGTCCTGCCATCTTTATTGTGTTAATTTAATTAAATTTATTTTTTTCTCAAGCAATTTATAGTTCCCCTCCTTGCAGAACTCCCTCACTTACCAAAATCCCTTCACAGTTGTGCCCTCCAGCAGCACACAGTGCAGGCCTAGTTGTAAAGGGCTGTTCAGGTCAGGAAAAAGAACCCGAGCCCGACCGAACCACAGCAGACCCAAGCCCGACCCAGCCCGTGTCCCTCTGATTTTGCACTGAGCCTGACCCAACCCGAGCCAGACCCCGACTCGACCCGAACTGAGCCCGACCTGACTATCCCTTTACTGACCTTCCTGACACTGAACTTGCAGGAAGCTGCAGCACATGCATGGTGACGTCATACTGATGTCACTCGCTCATTGCGCAGTCTCAGTTTCATCCTGGACTCCCAGCTCAGGTAAGTTTTTTTAAAAAAAATTTCGATACTTACCGGCAGAGCACTTACTGTGTGTGTCCGACCCGACCCGAGCCCGAAAGCCGGACCCGGAAGAGGGGCCCAACGCATGTCGTCAGGTTGTGTTGGGTTCGGGTTGGGTAGCAGGCCTTTACCTAGTTGCACCCTAGCCAAGCTGTTCCGGTACAGCTACAAGACTGGCATCTACCTGGCAATGTAGAAAATTGTCCGGATATGCCTTGTGCACAAAAAGCAGGACAAATCAAATCTGGCCAATTAGTCAGTCTTCTCTCAACCATCAGCAAAGTGATGGAACGCATCATTGACAGTGCTATCAACGGCACTTACTCAGGAATAACCCGCTTACCGATGCTAAGTTTGGATTTCGCCAGAGCTACTCGACTCCAGAACTCATTGTAGCCTTGGACAACAAAAGAGCTGAATTCCAGATGTGAGGTGAGTGACTGCCCTTGACATTAAGGCAGCATTTGACAGAATGTGGCATCAAGGAGCCTCGGCACAATTGAAGTCATTGGGAATGGGGGGAGTTGGGGGTAGGTCACCATTGACCAGAAAAATAACTGGACGAGCCATATAAATATCGTGGCTACAAGAGCAGGTCAGAGGCTGGGAACTCTGTGGCAAGTTACTTACCTGCTGACTCCCTAAAGCCCATCCATCATCTACAAGGCATAAGTCAGGAGTGTGATGGAATACCCTCCACTTGCCTGGATGGGTGCAGCTCCAACAACACTTGAAGCTCAACACCATCCA
This sequence comes from Heterodontus francisci, assembly GCF_036365525.1. Classification (NCBI taxonomy): domain Eukaryota; kingdom Metazoa; phylum Chordata; class Chondrichthyes; order Heterodontiformes; family Heterodontidae; genus Heterodontus; species Heterodontus francisci. The sequence goes on from NC_090374.1 coordinate 89,299,579, forward strand.
GAACAAAGCAGCCTTCTTTGTTGGCATCCCATCCTTCGCCTTAAACATTCATTCCCTCCACCAGTGGTGGCAGTGTGTACCATATACAAGATGACTGCAGCAACTCCTTAGGCAGCACCTTCCAAACTCCCGATGTTTACCACCTGAAAGGGCAAGGGCAGCAGATGCACAGGAACACCACCACCTGCAGGTTCCACTGCAAGTCTCACCATCCTGACTTGGAACTATATCCCTGCTCCTTCACTGTCGCTGGGTCAAAATCCTGGAACTCACACCCTAACAACTTTGTGGGTGTACCAACACCTCATGGACTGCAGCAGTTCAAGAAGGTCACTCACCACTACCTTCTCAGGGCAATTAGGGATGGGCATTAAATGCTGGCCTTGCCAGCAACACTCATATTCAATGAATGAATTAAAAAAGGCTTTGGGGAGTCAGAATGTGATTTGCTTGCCGCAGAATATCCAGCCTCTGACCTGCTGTCATGGCAAGCAATTTCCTACTTTATTTTGGATCCAAACTCTAGTTTTTAAAAAAAAAAAATTTTTGAGAAGTACAGCAAATTATTTTGGAACTTGAAAAGTATTATTTTAATATAAAGCTGCATAAATGAACTCGAGCAAAATGATTTTTGTTTTGTTAACTAAATTTATGTTTGTAATATGTATAAGTCAGTATGTACACTAATCGTGCTTGGGTAGATAAAGACTGATGACTGAGAAATCAGGAAAAGGTCCCTGATGGGTTGGGCGAAGAAACTAACGGGTAGTAGCGTAGTAAGGGGAAGCTTGATCGAAAAGAGATCAAAGGCAATTTAGCCTTCATTCTGCTGTGGCCTGCTCTACCTTCTCAAGCTTTGCAGACTCTGGACTTCCCTATTCTGCCAGACATCCCCCTCCAATTCTCCTTAGCCTGACATGCAGCCCCCACCCCTCCCCCACCACCACCTCACAAGACCACACTTGCACTGCTTCCAAACCTGGGAGCACCCTTGATGCTCCTAGGCTCTGGGAGCACTCTTACGTACTCTTTCTCCCCTCACTTCACGCTCCCAGATGTCAGGGTTCCTTCCAGTTTTTGCAGGACTTTATACGCAATGTTGCTAGACTCTGGGATCCACTTGTAGTGCTCGCCGATCCTCGTAACCTCAAATTCCATGCCGCCTTCGCATTGCTTCCAGATCCCAGGATCTCATACAGTGCTGTTAACTTATTGTCTCTGATACTCCATTAGTCTGCTGTCAGGCAAAATAACAGAATTTCTGAAGCTTTATTTCCTACCAGTGTGACATATTGGTTACTTTCTGTTAACAAGTTAAAATCATATTATTTTGGCAATGTACCTTAATAGCGTGTCTTTGTATAACTACTGTATTTTAAGTTAAATGTTGCTGTTTCCTTCGTTGACTACACTCAGAACTTTACTTTCTTTAAAAGCTATTTAATTTTTCTTTTGCAAATATATGTTCACCAACTGCATGCTTGGTAGAACTGTGGGTAGCAGATTCTACCTTGCTTTGAAAAACAAAATTGATGTTCTGGCTCCTTTTGTGTGGAGTGACTCAAAAAAGGAGCCAAATCTAGGAACAAGTAAATTTTCTGCAACATACATACATACATACATTTTATAGTTTTAAAAATGCTGCATCTGCAATCTTTGGCATATTTTTTTTCTAGGTTGGACAACTCTCAGGCAAGAATAAAGTTGCAGTCAATGGAGTTGCTGTGGCATGTATGGGAAGCTTCCTGGCACTGATGTTGTAGAGTGGCACATAGAGAGAGAGAGAGCTCCAACTAGTCTCAGTTTTAGCTATATGTTTTTGGTCATTAATCTAGAGGACTACATTTAACAAAAATTATCCCCTTAAGCTTTCTTGCTGTTGATTAGACAGCAAATGGAAAAAGAGGGGAGATAATTATTTTATATGGCAAGAATGGTGACAATGCCGTTTTATGTAATTTTTTTTTTTAAAAAGCATCCACACAATCTACTGCAATGTAAATTGAAGAGCCAGCATAATTTTTCAAAAATTAGCCAGAGAGCATCATGGGAGGATTGAGGAGCATAAATACAGCGTATGCGAAGAGGGAGCGACAGAGAGCATTGCAAAACAACCACAGAGTAAAATAATTGGACAAGTGATGTCACAAGCAAAGACTGGGAGCTGAACCCCAAAGGAATAAAGATGGCGATTGAGGGTAAATACTGAGGTAAGGTATCTAAGCTAAGGAACCAGGATAATTAAACTGGGTTTAAAACGTGTGAGGTTTTAAATCTTAAGGTTTTTATTTCTGCTTAGTTTAGCTAGTCATCGAAAAAAATAAAGGCATGACAGGTCACCCCAGGCCTGTTGAATGCACATCCTCTGCCATGTGGGAACTCCAGGTTGCTTGTCATGTTCTGGGCAATCATGTGTGCAGGAAGTGTCGTCAGCTGCAGAAACTCAAGCTCTGGACTTCAGAGCTTGAGCAGCAGCTGGAGTCATTGCATCCACAAGGCTGAGCGCTACGTGAATAGCATGTTTGAGGAGGTGGTCACCCCACAGCTTGAGAGAGTGCAGACAGAGAGAGACTAGATGACTGCCAGACAGACGAGGAGGACCAGGCAGGTCGTGCAGGAGTCCTCTGAGGGCATCTCACTCTCTAGCTGGTATTTGGTGAGGGCTATGATTTCTGTGGGGAATACAGCCAGAGCCAGGTGCACAGCATCATGGGTGGCTCAGCTGTCCTGTGAGGAAGAATGGGAATGCAATAATTATGGAGGATTCAATAGTTAGGGGAACAAAAAGACGTTTCTGTGGTTGTAGATGTGATTCCAGGATGATATGTTGCCTCCCTGGTGCCAGATCCAGGATGTCACTGAGCAGCTGCAGAACATTCGGAAAGGGAATGTGAACAGCCAGAGGTCGTAGTCCATATCGGTACCAATGACATAGGTAGAAAGAGGGATGAGATCCTGTAGGCAGATTTTAGGGAACTTGGAAAGAGATTAATAAGCACAGCCTCAAAGGTAGTAATCTCTGGATTGTTTTCGGTGCCCCTTGCTCGTGACGATAGAAATGGGAGGATAGAGCAGATTAATGCAAGGCTGGGGAGATGGTGCATGATGGAAGGCTTTAGATTCCTGGGATATTGGGAGTTGTTCTGAGGGAGGTGGGACAGGCTGGATGGGTTGCACCTCAACTGGGCTGGGACCAGTATCCTCGTAGGGTGGTTCACTAGTGAGGGACCTGGATAGAGTGGATGTGAAGGACCTATTTACCTTCGCAGAGCGGTCAGTGATTCGGGGGCATAGATTTCTAGTGATTGGTAGAAAGCTTAGAGGGGAAATGAAGAAAATTTTTTCACTGAGGTGGGGTCTGGAACTCACTGCCTGAAAGGGTAGTAGAAGCAGAAACCCTCAACACATTTAAAAGGTGTCTTGATATGCACCTCAAGTGCTGTAACCTACAGGGCTACGGACCAAATGCTGGAAGGTGGGATTAGGCTGGTTGGCTCATTTTTCGACCGGCGCAAACAGGATGGGTCAAGTGGCCTCTTTCTGTTCCGTACACTTTGTATGATTTTGAGTGCTATTGGGGAGGGTTTATACTAATTTGGCAGGGGAATGGGTACCAGGATGTAGCATTAGAAAGGAGAAACAAGGTGCACAAAGGGTTGGGAGGGACAGATAGCAATAGAGTAAGAAATAGTATGGTCTTAGATGGGATCGGACTGAGACAGAATACAAGGAGGTCAGAGATAGGTTTGCGGTATATGTGTGTAAATGCATGAAGCATTGTAAATAAGGTTAATGAGCTGCAGGTGCAAATAATCACATGGGAATATAATGTTGTGGTAATAATGGAGATCTGGCTCCATAAGGAGCAGGATTTGGTACTAAAAGTTCTTGGATAAAAGGTGTTCAGGAAAGAAATGGGGGTGGGGTCGCTAGATTGATTAAGAATATAGCAATGTTGGAGCGGTCAAAGACAAAATCTATTTGCTTAGAGTTAAGAAACAATAGAAGTGCTATTATGCTTCTTGGTTTATACTATAGGCCACCAACTGTGGGAACGATATAGAGGAGAACATTTTCAGGGAAATTAGAGAGGTGTAAGAACTATAGATGTAGGGTGTTACGACAGAGGCGGGAGGAGTGCAAAGTTAATTCAGTCTCGCTTCTCCACAGGTCAAAACATATATTTAAATTTTTCCATTTACTGAAACAGTCAATCAGATATTCTGTTTTTCCCCAGAATAAAGCGCACAACCAGGTTTCTTCAATGAACAACAAAATTATATGCTTATTATAAAGCAAATTTTAACCAATAAGTAAGTAAACATACACACATTGAAATAATAAAGCCCCTTATCCTAGCACACACCCACACACACATACATACCCAGGAAAAAAATAAAAGGGATTTTTGTTTACAGCTGTTACAAAGAAATAGAAGGAATAAAAAAAAAAACTGCAAAGAAGGTATGGATGGATGTCTTTTGTTTTGGTGAGGTGTCCCAAAGGCGAATAAGCGGCTGTCAATGGGATCTACCTAGAACAGTTCTTTCCAGGCAATGTTGATGATCAGTTTGGGTAGGCTTCCAAGAGATGTAGTGACAGAAGGCTTCAGTCAGGTTCCAGCTACAGAAGGCTCCAAATAAGTCTTACAGCAGGGAGGCAACATCAGGGGTTTCAGTTGGACACATTTGACATGCAAGTTCCTTAATCATACAGGCTTTCTTCAAATACAGGAGGAAATAGGAATCTCTTGATGCAGGACTTCTTTTCAAGAGAAAGATGGCTGGCAGTTGCCTGGTAGGTCAATAAACCAACTTCTTCTGTTTCAGGCCAAACACAAACTGGCTTTTTTTTTTAACAGTTCAGAATTGAAACTAAAATCTTTCCAGAAGCAAGTCCTGTGACATCTACAAATCTTGGCTTGTCACTCCTCTGCAATCATTTCTCAAACCAAAACAACCCCTGCTGGGTTCTTTGAAAAAAGGTGACTTTGAGTAACTGTTTGCTCTCAGGTCAAACCTTCTGATGACCTTTTTTTAAAAAAAAAAAAATCTAAGTTTAGCTTCTTCAAGATTCCAGATGACTCAAATGTCCATAACCTATTAAAAGAAAAAAGAAATAGGCGTAATCTCGTAACAAGGGATAGTAGGGGATCTCCATTTTTCTAACATAGACTGGGATAATAGTGTAATGGGCAGAGAGGGGGAAGTGTTTCTGAAGTGTGTTCAGGAGAACTTTCTTCATCAGTATGTTTCCAGCCCAACGAGGAGGGCGGCTTTGGGGAATGTGGTGGGTCACGTGGATCAAGTGTCAGTAGGGGAACATTTGACATGTGAGCCGCATGGAAGATGGCAGGATCCCCAAAGACACATTGTACAGCGAGCTCGCCACTGGTATCAGACCCACCGGCCGTCCATGTCTCCGTTATAAAGACGTCTGCAAACGCGACATGAAATCGTGTGACATTGATCACAAGTCGTGGGAGTCAGTTGCCAGCATTCGCCAGAGCTGGCGGGCAGCCATAAAGACAGGGCTAAATTGTGGCGAGTCGAAGAGACTTAGTAGTTGGCAGGAAAAAAGACAGAGGCGCAAGGGGAGAGCCAACTGTGCAACAGCCCCAACAAACAAATTTCTCTGCAGCACCTGTGGAAGAGCCTGTCACTCCAGAATTGGCCTTTATAGCCACTCCAGGCGCTGCTTCACAAACCACTGACCACCTCCAGGCGCGTATCCATTGTCTCTCGAGATAAGGAGGCCCAAAAGAAAGAAAGGGGAACATTTAGCAAAAGTGGTCATTGTATCATTAGGTTTAGATTAACTCTGGGAAAGGACGAGGAGTAATCTAGAGTAAAAATACTTAATTGAAAGAGGGCCAATTCCAATGGGTTGGGAATGGATCTGGACCAGGTAAATTGAAATCAAAGATTGGCCGGCAAAAATTAATCGAACAGTGGTGACATTTAAAGAGGAGATGGTTTGGATACAGTCTGGTTACATTCCGATGAGGGGGAAGAGGTAAGGCAACCAAAACCAGAGCTCTCTGGATGACGAGTGGTAGAGAGTAAGATGAAGCAGATAAAGGGTGTGTATGACAGATGTCAGGTTGATGAGAAAAGTGAGAACCAGGCTGAATGTAGAAAGTTCAGAGGGGAAGTAAAGGAAATGAGAGGCAGCGAGAGTATGAGTGGGCGACGCAGTGGTTGGCACCGCAGCCTCACAGCTCCAGCGACCCGGGTTCAGTTCTGGGTACTGCCTGTGTGGAGTTTGCAAGTTCTCCCTGTGACCGCGTGGGTTTCTGCCGGGTGCTCTGGTTTCCTCCCACAGCCAAAGACGTGCAGGGTAGGTGGTAGGAGAATGGTGGGGATGTAACAGGGAGTATGGGATTAACGTAGGATTAGTAAAAATGGGTGGTTGGTCGGCACAGACTTGGGCCAAAGGACCTGTTTCAGTGCTGTATCTCTCTATGACTCTGAGAATAGACTAGGACCTAACGTAAAAGGGAATCCAAAAATCTTCTATTGGCACATAAATAGATGGGTAATAAGACGAGGGATGGGGCTAATTGCGGACCAAAAAGGAGACCTACACACAGGCAGAAGGCATGGGTAAGGTACTAAATACTTTTTATCTGTCATTGCTATGGAAGAGGATGCCATCTAAGTCACGGCTGTGGGCGAAACAAATGGCTGTTTACATGCACGGGCCGCGATCTAGCACGTGGTGGCTCATTTAAATATGCAGGGTGGGCCCCCCCCCCAATCACATGGCAGGGGCGGCCTCAGCGACACCCTGAACGGCGCCAGCTGCTTCTGCGCAGGCGCTATTTTTAAACTACACAGTTGAATCCCGTACCCCGTACACCAACCCCCACTACACTGTAAATACATTTCTGATCCGCTCTCCTCACCCTCCCCACCTCCTGCAATACAATGAAAATAAATGGGAAGAGGACCGCATCCCAGTTTTACTTTCCAGCATCTCTGAAGGACCCTGAGAGGTCCACTGTGCCAATTCATCTCATTTCCTGTCTTTGAAGAAAGTTTGCTAAATTACTTTTCAACGCCACCTGAAAAGAACTGTTCTAAAAGATCTCAGTGACTTATCTACTTGTACTCAGAAGTTAGACTGTATTCTAGGTTTGGAACAACACAGCTCATCTGCTGTTTTCTTCAAAAAACAAGCAAGTAATCTTCCCAAGTTTTTTTTGTCTGTAACAGAGCTCTGAATTTATAAAAATCCCTTTTTATCGGTTAACCGCTGTGTGTGTGTGTATACGTGTGTGTGTGTGTGAGCATGAATGGGCGACAGTAAAAAAAAAGGAACTTTAAAATGTCGATCTTTGTGTTTGTTTTACTTCATTGCTAGTAAAGACTTGTTTTATAATTAACTGATTTTTTTTGTTCATTAAAGAAACCTGGTTGGTGTGTTCTATTCTGGGAGAAATGGAGTATATGATTGACTGTATCGATAAGTGGGGAAAATTTAAAATAATATGCTGTGACCTGTGAGGAAGTGGGACTAGAATAAACAGTGCACACCTCCCGCCTCAGTCGTAACACTAACCACTCTGTCAGTATGTCCTGCCACCTTCAAAGATTGATGCACATGTACCCCCAGGTCCCTGTGTTCCTGCACACTCTTTAGAACTGTACCATTAAGTATATATTGCGTCACCCAATTTTTGCTGCCAAAATGCATCGCCTCACACTTATCAGTATTAAATTCCATCTGCAACCCTGTCTGCCCATTCTGCTCACCTATCTATCCTGTTGCAGGCAGTTAAAATCCACAGGATTTTAGATAAAACTGCCTAGTGAGATGGATTTCATATTAATACCTGGCAATATAGATTTATATATAAAACTACTTGACCATATGGATTTTTATATAAAATTACCTAGCACAGTGGTTTTTTACAGAAAATTACTTGGAAGATGAACAATAAGGAATTGGGAGTTGTGTGCTGGCAGATCCATCCTTGAGTAAAAATTTGAGCAGAAACAATGCAGAGTTCAACACTGGGAGACATTCAAAAAAGAACCTCCACTTATTCAGCCTGTAATAGTAGAAGCAGCAGAAAGAATGACCCAAGAACCAGCTTATCCAGCAGTCAGTAGCAACGTGAAAAAAGGGACAGGAGGAGGGTGATACCGATGAAGTTCATAAAGGATCCATGAAAACTGACTTTTGTGGGGGCACAGGTCAGCAGCTGCAGCAGAGAGGCCAGTCAGCTGGGGGTGAGCAGTGGTGATCATCGAACTAGTCAGGCACTACAGGGCTGTGAGAGGGGTAGAGCCAGCACCTCACTGGTGCACAAAAATAGCAAGGAGAGACCAAATCCTACAGGAAATTAAACAAATATTAACGCATAAAGTAAAAAAATAAAAAAGCTCAATCAAATTGAAAATTGGCATGTATAAAAAAAAAAGCAAGATGGCATTAGAACCTAGAGGAGCTGTTGAGATTATAGCAATATAAGTTTACATAGGCAAGCCCCATTATAAATGTGGACATAGGAATTTATAGTGAGGGAAGAGTGTTGGTAGACAAATTGTGACAAAAGCATGGCAAGAGGAAATTGAGGCACAGACAGTGTGTGCAGACATTAGAATTTAATATAATTTAGAAAGATAAATAGGTATGTAATGTTAGCAAATCTTTGTCTATATAGAGGTAAATGACTTAAGTCCATACATCCTACAACTGATGTCCATACCAACCACAGCAAGGCATAAAGCCCTGGAGTTTCTGCTGGGGTGCAATTCGGCAGATATTAGCCTAACGAGAAAAAGATTGAGGAATTTCAGAAGTAAATTACATTCAGTCGTAATCTTTCGCACAGGTTCAAAAAACATTGCACTGGAAACCAAACCCACTCTCAAAACTGGCTGAGCCCCCTGATTGAATTAATCACCTTGGCAAGTCCCCCCCACACCACCCAACCAAAACACTTACCTGGTGGACTTGACCCCCTTCCCCCACCGCCCTTCCCCCTGCAAATGTTCATAACCATTAAACTTTACCCCTTCCCACCATTCCCTAGACCAATGAAACTACTCTGACGCCACTCACACCCCCCCCCCCCCCCCCCCCCCCCCGCACTGAAAACTTACCTGCTCCCCCCCTCCCCACCAGTGCTGCGCCTTGGATTGCCAGATGGGTATCCGAAGATGCGGGAGTGCCAGCCACCGGCACCAATATCGCCCCAGAACAGACGGTGGGAGCAGGTAGGTCATTTACTCATTCATTTAAATTATTTAACATATGTAAATTTGGCTTCCGGCGCTGAGCGGCGGGGTGGCTGCCATTAGGCCTCGTCGTTGCCAGCAGTATCAGGCCAGGCCTTCCCAGCGTCGAGAGGCATTTTCCGGCGCGCGCCCACCCCCCACCACGACCCCACATCGGGGAGTCTGTAAAAGTCAGCCCATTTAATAATAGAATTTAATGTATCATTCAGGATCGTTGATACTCCGTTGAAATCAGTTATTGTGGAGTGCCCGACTCTCACTCATAATTTCCCAAAAAACAGTAGAAATCTTATATCTGTCTTCCTCTGAAAATCGTCTTTTAAAGGCAACTTTTGTGGCACCTGATTACTGTTTGTTTAGCCTTGGCTTAATCTTTTATGCTTTACAGTTCCTGGCCCTTGACCTTCAGTTTCAGTTTTTAAAAGATACAGTTTAATTCTATCACCTATGGTTTCAGTTATTTTGTTTGTGATGTCAGAATATTCTGTCTCTATGGTTTCGGCACTTGATTTGCTTTATACTTATGCTAATAAACTAGTACAGGAGAAATGTCAGCTGAAAATCTGCAAGTATATATCAGCATGAAAATAATCTTAGACTGAGCAATATGCATTGCGAAACCCAAACAGGTAAAAAAAAAACTTGTTTGTTTTTCTGTAAGTGGGTGATTTTCCTCCTTAGATATTTTGCCTCACCACTTTATTTTTCTTTGTTTAGTTGTCCTTTATCCCCTTTCCCCACCCCCCCCCCCCCCCCCAACATACTACTTCTACATGTAGGCCAGGCAGGAAACCAGCGAGAAGGGTCCTTTTAATGCCTATCTATAATCAGTTGCTTAAGGTTGCATGAATGGCAGTGATGCAGTTGCATTCTGTTTCTTGTCCCTCAAAAGGAAGACTCTCACCTCTGCTTTGAATACCAGACTGATATTGGAACTAGCAGCAGGATTATGGGTATGAAGTTGTAACCTCCCTCTCTGTGGAGCTGTGCATTGCGTTTTATACTATAATCCATGAAAATGCATTTAATTGAACAACACGGTGGCATTTAGGAAAGTGCACATAAAGATTGACATGGAGATCTTATTTCTTTCCTATTTTCCTTGATGTCAATCTCAAATTTCGTATAAGACAACTGTTGACATTTGCTGGGTAGTATCCAGTTGTTGGTGTTTGCTGACAAAAGGAGTACCTCTCGCGCTGTCTTAAGATCCCCCAGAATGCTGTCAGGCAAAGCTTTTTGTGTAGGTTTCTCCCATTTGAACAGATAAGCATGCAACATTTGGGTGAGATGAGTTCCCTTCCAACGACAGGCAAACTCCAAGCCCGTTGTTTCCTTTGTTCTTCTTGACCAATTTGAATGAAGCTCAGCCTTCCTCCCTAATTATTTCAGACACTACTTTCACCCATTGAATTCAGTTTTGCGTGCCATTTTTGTCAATAGCTGGAATTTCTCGTTCAAAAAGTTTTAAACAAAAGAAAACCAACATTTCACAGCGTGATTAAACTTAACTATTCAGTTGTCTTTTGTAATCTTTAATATCTTCATTACAGTTTATACTTCAAGGCTTAAGCATGTCTCAAAAGCCTGGGCTTTGGATAATTTTGCCTCAACCGTTGTTCAGAGTTTTCAACCCTATCTAAGAATTGAATCATCTCAAAGCTTGCAATCTCTGTATCAATATGACTGGAAGGGTAGAACAGTGTGTCTCCTTAACCTATGAGGATTTGAAAGGTTTTTTTTGCTTTTTCCAAATGACTTTGGAAGTAACTGGACGTTGAATTCTCAAGTTTTATTTCAGGCAAGTCTGACAGAGTGCCATTTTCTAATACGAACTGACAGCTGCTGTGGTCATGGTCTCTTTTGATCGAAAAGAAAATAGAGATGGTTTATGGAGAATGCACTTGATTTGTTATTTTATTTTTCATTGCTGTTAAAAAGCCTAGATATTGTTGACAGGAATGTGATGGTTTCAAAGAGGCCAAGAGAATTTCATGATTCCATTCTCCTGTTCCCCCTCTTCCCACAAGGCTGATAGATCCTGTTGTCTCCAGCAACCACAAATGCTGCCAGATTATTCTTTTTCCTGAAATCCAATCAGTACTTCCAGCCTAGACCCTGTCTGACAGTTCCCAGATCCCATTGCTGATAAGTTGGTGTGCCTGATATTGCTACTTAACGTAACACCCCGTTCTTAAAATCTCCAACTTATAGTGAACGATGCCACAGGAAATCACCTTGTTATTTAAAATGGCAGTATGCTTTATGATCTGAATAATGACTGAGAGATGCTGCATGTAAACTGGCGTTTACCTGTATAACAAGTGACTATACCTCAAAATTAATCTATTGATTCCAAAGCACTTTTGTATATCCTGAAAGAATAAATGGCATTACATAAATAAAAATTTGTTTACTTGTTAATTCTTCCTGTCCCTCTGTAAGGAGCCTGGCCAGATATGTATATGACTCTGGAGAAGCGGCAGTTCTGATTAGAAGGCTGGCCACTAATTTTATTAATTTTAAAACTGTTAATCATGCTGCTTTATTTTTGAAAAAGCTGCTACTAATTTAAGAAGGAAGCTTAAGTATAGAATAGAGTTTTCGTGGTCGATTTAATTTAAAGGTTTCTTCTTAAATTCATAGCAATATTTCAAATAAAATAATATTCTTAGAACTGAGCAGATCCTGCCAAGTGCCTGTGGTCTGTGTCCATCTTTGTCTCCTGGATTCTGTATAAAGGAGTTTTTCCCCATATTTTTGGAAAAATTGAGCAGCAGTTCAAAACTAACGTATCAGTAAACAGGTTCTTTACGTTGGAAGTACAAATTTCCATTTCCTATCAAATACTTATTGTAAATGTTGGGAAATGACCATTTTGATTTTTTTTTTAAGATGATGATCCAGTGAATTAAGATGATTAACCAATTTAGGCTGACACTCCAGTGCATTACTGAAGGACTGCTGCACTTTCGAAGGTGCTTCCTGTCAGATGAGATGTTAAACTGAGGCCCTGCCTGCTCTCTGAGGAGACGTAAAAGATCTCATAGCACTATTTTGAGCTCAAGCACGGGAGTTAACCCTGATGTCCTGGCTAATATTTATCCCCTAAAGCAACATCATTAAAAACAGATTATCTGGTCATTATTACTTTGCTGTTTGTGGGAGCTTGCTGTGCGCAAATTGGCTGCCACGCTTCCTACATTACAGCAGTGACTACACTTCAGTGCTTTTGGATTTCCTGAGGTCGTGAAAGGTGCTATATAAATGCAAGTCTTTCCTTTATTTTATGAGCCTCAGTGTGTCATCAGCCTGCGATGGGAAGAGAGTGTTATGGAGTAGTTTCCTTATATCCTGCAAAGCAGGCGATTTTTTTTTTTTTGCAGTGGTTGTTATTTTTGAAGTCAGTTTCCTGTATTAATGTTGGCTTATGGTCAAATTGCTTGTGATTTTGAAAATATCTATGCTATTGTTCATCTCTTAGATATTGTAAATTATGTAACCATGAAAGTAACGTTTCCTTCCTGTGTAGCTGAAAGTGCTACACAGGAATGGCGAAGAGTAGCTGCCTTGATATACTAAGAAAGAAACTGCTTGCACGAAGAAAGGATGTTCCTTTTTGACCCTTTTATTCTGTTTTGCAACAATAGAGCCACGAGTGTTGGTAGTGGTTGAAGTACCAATTTATAATGTGTCCATAAGCGCATTTTTGTGGGCTAGTTTTACATTGGAGCTGTAATTGTTTTTGGCAGTCAAGTAACATGACTAACATAAATGTTAAAAACTTCTTTTTGATACTTTGCCACTTAAGTTAATTGTTGTCTTTGCTTCGTAGCGCAGGCACAAATAACAAAGTTTAAGATGATCTTATGTAATTTAATAACCTAGCTTTGAATGTCCGCAATTTGAACATTAGTAGGGAAAAATATGCAGTGAAAAATCTCTTAAATGCAAAGACATAAATTTAGTTAGTGCTAAGTTAGAAGATACTGCTGTCTGTCCTTTTCTAGCTAGAAATGTCTTCAAAGGTGTGGCCTATTCCCTCCATAGATCACTGAAGGCAGCAGCACAGGTAGATAAGGTGGTTAGGAAGGAATATGGGATACTTACCTTTATCAGCTGAGGCATAGAATATAAGAGCAGGGAGGTTATGATGGAGCTGCATAAAATGCTAGTTAGGCCACAGCTGGAGTACTGTGTAGAGTTCTGGGCACCACACTATAGGAAGGATGTGATTGCACTGGAGAGGGTGCAGAGGAGATTCACCAGGATGTTCCCTGGGCTGGAGCATTTCAGCTTTGAAGAGAGACTGAAAAGACTAGGGTTGTTTTCTTTAGAACAGAGAAGGCTGAGGGGGGACGTGATTGAGGTATACAAAAGTATGGGGGGCATTGATAGGTTAGATAGGAAGAAACCTTTTCCCTTGGCGGAGGGGTCAATAACCAGAGGGCATAGATTTAAGTAAGGGGCAGGAGGTTTAGAGGGGATTTGAGGAAAAATGTTTTTACCCAGAGGGTGGTTGGAATCTGGAACGTACTTCCTGAAGAGTTGGTAGAGGCAGGAATCCTCACAACATTTAAGAAGTATTTAGATGAGCACTTGAAACGCCATAGCATACAAAGCTACGGGCCAAGTGCTGGAAAATGGGATTCGAATAGTAAGGTGCTTGATGGCCGGCACAGATACGATGGGCCGAAGGGCCTGTTTCTGTGCTGTATAACTGTACGACTCTGACATTTCAGAATACAGATTTGAAAATTTTTCAGTCACTTCTAAGGGGCTCAAAAGGACTCAGAGGGGAGGCAGTGGCGTAGTGGTATTGTCACTGGACTAGTAACCCAGAGACCCAGGGTATTCCTCTGGGGACATGGGTTTGAATCCAACACATCAAGGCAGCATTTGATTGATTATGGCATCAAGGAGCCCTAGTAAAACTGGAGTCAATGGGAATCAGGGGGAAAACTCTCCACTGGTTAGAATCGTACCTAGCGCAAAGGAAGGTGGTTGTTGGAAGTCAATCATCTGAGCTCCAGGACATCACTGCAGGAGTTTCTCAGGGTAGTGCCTAAGCCCAACCATCTTCAGCTGCTTCATCAATGACCTTCCTTCAATCATAAGGTCAGAAGTCGGGAATGTTCGCTGATGATTACACATTGTTAGCACCATTCACGACTCCTCAGATACTGAAGCAGTCTGTGTAGAAATGCAGAAAGACCTGGAAATATCCAGGCTTGGGCTGATAAGTGGCAAGTAACATTCGCGCCACACAAGTGCCAGGCAATGACCATCTCCAACAAGAGAGAACTAACCATCTCTCCTTGACGTTCAACGGTATTACGATCGCTGAATTCCCCCACTATCAACATCCTGGGGGTTGCCATTGACCAGAAACTGAACCTGAATAGCCATATAAATACCATGGCCTCAAGAGCAGGTCAAAGTCTAGGAATCCTGCAGTGAGTAACTCACCTCCTGACTCCCCAAATCTTGTCCACCATCTACACGGCACAAGTCAGGAGTGTGATAGAATATTCTTCACTTGTCTGGATGGGTGCAGCTCCAACAACATTCAAGAAACACAACACCATCCAGGACAAAGCAGCCCGCTTGATTGGCACCCTGTCCACAACCATTCACTCCCTCCACCACCGAGGCACAGGCAACAGCGTGTTCCAACTACAAGATGCGCTGCAGCAACGCACCAAGACTACTCAGGCAGCACCTTCCGAACCTGTGACCGGTTCCACCTTGAAGGACAAGGGCAGCAGATGCCTGGGACCACCATCACCTGCAAGTTCCCCTCCAAGCCACACAACATCCTGACTTGAAACTATATCGCCGTTCCTTCACTGTCTCTGGTACAAATCCTGGAACTCCCTTCCTAACAGTACTGTTGGTGTACCTACCCCACATGGACTGCAGCGGTTCAAGAAGACAGCTCACCACTACCTTCACAAGGGCAATTAGGGATGGGCAATAAATGCTGGCCTGGCCAGAGACGCCCACATCCCATGAAACGAATAATAAAAAAAAAGTAATCCTGAATGTTAGTTTTCACAATGTTCGGCAGCACCACACCATCGTATTTTGAAATCTATTGTTTGTTGTTGCAGTATAAGCTGAAGTATTGAATTGACTAGAAGATCAAGTCAATAATGCAGGAAGCACGTTAATGCTTAACAGTTGTGTAGGATGTATTGAACAGTCAGTGGAAGCTAAGATAGATACTTCGAATTTCTTGGCTTGTGCTTTCCAGTTGAAGAGGAACAGCAGCAGTCTGTAGTGTGCTCAGCATTCACCAAGGTGACTCTTTGAAATTGTTATGTAATCACAGCTTCATTTAACCAAAGTAATGGAGAGGATTGAGAGTCAGAGCAGCAACTCCTCTATATCTGTACAACGCAAATCTGTATCAATCAACGCTAGTACAGTATAAATCAATGAGTACAGTATTTCTGTCAGTTGTGTGTGTCTTTTGTCAAAGATCTGTTGGGAACATTTTCCTTCACTTCATAAGGTCATCTTTTGGAAATGAAAAGTAATTTCCAAATATATATGAAGGATTGGAAATGTTGGTACGACAGAAATATCAGTCAGTTAATGACTTGCACTTAATTTGTAGGCAACTTTAGGAACAGCCGAAGCAGTGAAGGAGGGCAGATTCAGTGTTAAAATTCAAGTGCTCGGCTATCATAAATCTGTAAATAGTTGGGTCAAGATTTAACTTCAGTTCTTTCTTGTAAAATGGAATTAGGAAAACGGCAGGCCAAAATTTCCTGTGATGCTTTTGTTGATAGTTGACTCTGTTCACTTGAAGGCTGGCATATATGGCTACTGGGCAGCGTGCAGCCTGTCTTGTGCGTTGGATTTCAGTATGATTACAGCCATTCTGATTGTGCTTCACTTCGTGCTGCAGGAGGTCCTGAAGCAACTGCAGGGTAGCATTGAAGACGAGGCTGTGGCTCTGGCTTCTGCTGGTCAGGTTGATCTACTGGAGCGACTAAAAGGTAAGTCTAGTGGTAAATAACAGTAACTGACATTTTACCCAGGTTTTAGAAAGTCATTGAGAAGTGGCTTTAATTGTATAAATGAAACAGTAGTGGTATTTCTCAGATTATTTCTGAAATAAATGATCAGAGCTGCTCATTGGAAATTATAATTTCTCAATTAACTCATGTTTTTAATTGAATCGCTAGTTATGTTTGGATGACAACAGTTTTCGCAGTGCTTAGTATAAAATCTGTTCACATTTTTCTGATTTAATAGCGATATGGAAAATACTTTTAAAGTTCAGTTTTCAGTACTTTGTTTCCAGGAATTTGTTTCCTTAATGTCTAAACATTCTGTGTATTAGTGAAGGTATTACAACTTCATAATGAGGAATTGGGAGCATTTGAGCTTTAAAGGGCTAGAGTGATGTACTACATTGGAACTTTTATAATCAACTTTGAAGGCATTTGCATTGTTAACTTTTTAAAGAGAGAATTGTTCATTACGATTTCATTTTGGTTGTCTGACTGCTGTCTATACCATATTTTGCAGCATCGGTATGCACCAATGAGAGAGTTTGCAACAGCAGAGCTCACTACAAAGCAAATTTTGATGGTTGAAACATAGAAGCTACTGTTTGTGAGATTCTCAAAGCTGTATGGCATTTCAAAATAGGATGAAAAATCCCACTGTTCAAATGAAAACAGAATTGATCAAATTTATCCAATCATTTACTTATACGAGATAGATTATTCCCTTGTAAACATACAGTGAAGTAAGATCGGATATCAATGTGGGTCATACTCGTGCTTCATTTCAAATCATGTGATTCAATTTCAATCATGGCACTAAGGGCACAAGACAAGTACAGAAACAGGCTCTTCAACTTCAAAGAAGGAAGACAGAGAAACAGAAGTGTAGTCTCTCAGGTTGCGCTGGCAAGTCTCTTTGTCAGTTTCAAAGGCCGGGATTTTGCACGGAGGTTTGACAGCCAGGAGTCAGCGTTCACCGGCATTATCCCTCTGAAACTGACCGCAAATTCAGGATGTTGTTCATGTGCAGATCAGCATGGAAATACTGAAGTTACAGTCTCACTCATTGCTCCGCCACAGGCTGCACTGTGAGCCTGCACCCACCCCCTCCCCAGCCTAGAGCCAACAATCATCGAAATCAGTGAGAATTTCAACTTTCTTACTCCCACATCACTGTTAGAATTCCCGTAAAATGTTTCACCTAGTTCAATCAGCTGTAACTGAGTTTTTAACAGCGATGTGATTAATAACAACAGAACTGGCCCTGAAAAAATATTTTTATATTCCTGGAGTGATGTTAAATGATTAATTAGTAGATTTTTTTCGGTGTCAATGGCAGAATAATGAACAGCTGCTGTCCAAAAACAAAAACAAGAGAATTGTTGAACTCAGAAGGCTGTAAAGTGCTTAATCAAAAGATGAGGTGCCATTCCTCAAGCTCGCATTGAGCTTCTTTGGAACACTGCAGTAGGCCGATGACCGAGGTCAGCGTGAGAGAAAGTTGGAGAATTAAAGTGGCAGGCCACCAGAAGCAACAGGGTCATGCTTGTGGACTGAACTGAGTGTTCTGCAAAGTAGTCAGCCAATCTGCATTTGGTCTCCCTAGTGTCGAGCAGACCGCATTGTGAGCAGCCAGTACAGTATACTAAATTGCAAGAAGGACGCGTAAATTGCTGTTTCACCTTGTGTTTGGGCCCTTGGACACTGAGGAGAGAGGGACTCAAAAGGCAGGTGTTGCATCTCCTATGCTGAATGGGAATGGGAAGGGGATGGGGTGTTGGGGCTGTTGGAGAGTGCACCAGGGTGTCGTGAAGAGAACGGTCCCTTCAGAATGTAGAGAGGGGAGAGGAAGATCTGTTTAATGATGGCATCATGCTGGAGCTTGCAGCATTTGTTGACTCAGCATTGAGCTCAACAATTTCAGAGAGTAATCTCTGTCCCCATTTTGATTCCTTTTCTTTGCATGTTTCTGACTTAATCTTGTTTTTCTCTTTTTTTGCTTTCAGACAGCAGCTACTCATTATTCTGCAATTGATACCTCCTCTAGACGCATCTTTTGTTTCTTTACTTGTCCCATTATCACTCCTTTTGGCACTGCACCACCAACCATTTTGTTATTTAATGTTTCCCGACTCTTGCCCTATCACAGACCTTCCCTTTTGTTCTTTTTCCGCCCTCCATCGTTTAACTTACATAAAACCTATTGCATTTCTAACTTTTACCAGTTCTGATGAAGGGTCATCGACCTGAAATGTTAACTATGTTTCTCCCTAGACAGATGCTGAGTATTTTCAGCATTTTCTGTTTTTATTTTCATCATAGATCCTGATTTGGACATACAGCACCATTCACTGTCGCTGGGTCAAAATCCTGGAACTCCCTAACCAGCAGCAGTATGAGAGCACCTTCACCTCAGGGACTGCAGGAGTCCAGAAGAAGGCCCACCATCAAGGGCAACTAATCATGGGCAGTGGCCATGAGAATGAATATGGTTTAAAAAATAAAGAGCAGATTTCACAACCCCTGCCCTCATTGGGCAGTATTCTGGGCAATTTCTTCTCCCACCAGGGAAGAGCACCCTGGTCCTTCCTCCTCCTTCCTTTGTTGGGATTCTTGCCCTTGCATTACACCCTTCTAATTGAATAGCTCAGTTCCCCAGCTTTGGCCACTGTCCACCCCCTTTTAAATCTCCGACACCTGCTTTCAGCAGCATTTTGAATGTGCCCGCCTATACCTCATGATCAGCTTTTCTCCTGTTTCTCCTTTCCCCTCTCTCATCCTCCCACTACTTTCCCTTCTTTCTCTCTAATGCTTCCCATCCTCGCCCCCTTCCCATATTTGGGTATAGTTATTCCTCCCCAACCAATAACCTTGCTTGATCTTTGTATTTTCAGAAGGCTTTTAATAAGGTCCCACATAAGAGGTTAGTGTGCAAAATTAAAGCACATGGGATTGGGGATAATATACTGGCATTTATTGAGAATTGGTTGACAGACAGGAAACAGAGAGTAGGAATAATCGAGTCTTTTTCCGGGTGTCAGGCAGTAACTAGTGAGGTACCACAGGGAGTAGTGCTTGGGCCCCAGCTAGTCCCAATATATATTAATGACTTGGGTGAGGGAACTAAATGTAATATTTCCATGTTTGCAGACGACACAAAGCTGGGGGTGAATGTGAGCTGTGAGGAGGATGCAGAGAGGCTCCAATGTGATTTGGACAAGTTGGCTGAGTGGGAAAATGCATGGCAAATGCAGTGTAACGTGGATAAATGTGAGATTATCCACTTTGGTTGTAAAAACAGAAAGGCAAATTATTATCTGAATGGTGATAGATTGGGAAAGGGGAAGGTGCAACGAGACCTGGGTGTCCTTGTGCTCCAGTCGCTGAAAGCGAGTATTCAGGTGCAGCAAGCAGTTAAGAAGGCGAATGATACGTTGGCCTTCATTGCAAGAGGATTTGAGTACAGGAGCAAGGATTTCTTACTGCAGTTATACAGGGCCTTGGTGAGACCACATCTGGAGTATTGTATGCAGTTTTGGTCTCCTTATCTGAGGAAGGATGTTCTTGCCATGGAGGGAATGCAAAGAAGATTTACTAGGCTGATTCCTGGGATGGCAGGATTGATGTAGGAGGGAGGGATTGGGTTGACTAAGTCTGTATTCACTAGGGTTTATAAGAATGAGAAGGGATCTCACATAAACCTATAAGATTCTAACAGGACTAGATAGGCTAGATGCAGGAAGGATGTTCCCGATGGCTGGGGAGTCCAGAACCAGGGGTCACAGTCTCAGGTTACGGAGTATGCCATTTAGAACCGAGATGAGGAGAAATTTCTTCACTTAGAGGCTGGTGAACCTGTGGAATTCTCTACCACAGAAGGCAGTGGAGGCCACGTCATTAAATATATTCAAGAAGGAGATAGATATATTTCTTAATACCAAAGGGATATGGGGAGAAGGTGGGAACAGGATACTGAATTAGACGATCAGCCATGATCTTTTTTGAATGGCGGAGCAGGGCCGAATGGCCTACTCCTTGTTTTATGTTTCTATGATCTACATACTGCTTTTGGTCTTGATTCTTCATGTGCAACACCACTGGCGATCAATTAATTCTTAAATTTATGAAAAGTATGTTGCTCCGCATGGGATTACTGAGTGGTTCATTCATTTTTTGGACTGTAACTTTTTTCTTGTTGCCAAAAGCATAAAGTTAAGATCCCAGTTGTATGCTACTTTATAAGGGACAATATGCAAACCCCCCCCCTTCCACCTCCATCACCAGTGGTCTCAGGTGAGGGGCTCAGAGATGATGGTGTCATTGAAGAACAAGAGAAGATGGCTGAGCTTTCTGTTGTCAGCAATGGTCATTACCTGCCATTTCTGTGGCTGAAATGTTACCTGCCACTTGTCAGCCCAAACCTGGTTGTTGTAAGCTGGCATAGCATCAGAGAGTTATGAATTATTAGCAAACAGCTCCATTCCTGACATGACGAAGAGAAGGTCATTAATGAAGCAACTAAAGATTGTTGGAGTAGGAACGCTTCCCTGAGGAGCTGTATCAGTGATTACCTGACACTCTAATAATTGGCTTCTGATAACCCAAGCCATTTTCCTTTGCATCAGGTGTGATTCCAGTCATTGAAAGACTTTCCCTTGACTGTGCACCCCCCCCCCCCCCCAAACCACCCAACAAAAGTTAATTTCAGTTTTATTAGAGTTTCCTGATTGGTATACTGGAATGCTGCCTTAATGTCTAGTGCAGCTACTGCTTTGGAAATATTGGAACCAGATTGTATCATGCCACTGACAAAAGTGGATTAATGGGATTTTTACAACGCTGTATAGTGGGGTGTGACATTTGGGGTGGGGGTTGGTGTGATAGAGTGGGTGGACTGGAGAAGGGCAGGGTGTGACAGTGGGAGAGAATTTCTTGAAATGGAAACCGTGCACTGCATATCCAAGTACATAAATGTATACTTCTGTGCAGTAACTTAAGATATGTATCTGAACTTTCTAATTGGGAATTTTTTTGAAAAAGTTAGAGGGGAAAAAGGTATTTAAAATATGGAAGTGTATTCTGAGACTAACTGGTTTCTCCATGTCATTGCTAAGTAACCCCTTTCAAGTAATTCCCCTGGTGCTGGAGAAACCCTTTCAACAAATCCCCAAGTGTGACTGTGCCAAACCAGCCTCAGGGTTTGGGGTCCAATCGGAACAGGGATACAGGGCTCGGTTGTAGCAGAAGAAACAATCTGGTCATCGAGATAGTGACTTAAGAGTTTCTTCAACAGTGAGGAGGTCGAGCCAGGTGTTGTGGTTGATGGGCGGGGGGGGGATTCAACAACAGAGTTCCCATCATTGATGGGGAATGACGCAGCTCAAAAGTTGTTGTCATTGAAGGGCGAATGTGGTTGTGGAAGTGGGAGAGCAGTCGCTAGTAGGTGGCTGGCAGAAAAGACCAACTGACGAACATTAGCTCCAGCTAATTGTTGCAAATACAGCCCCTGCTGTCCACCCAGGAATACACCCATCAGAGAAAATTTTCCATCACTATACAGGCGCCTCTGCGACTTTTGAATGCACATTTTATTCAGAATTGTTTCAGGTTTTTTTGAGAGATCCTTTAGAATGTTACTTTCACCAATAAGTTTTCAGCTGGGTGAAAATTCAAGATGCAACCATTTTCACAGAATCTTGTGAACGATTTGACTGGTTCATGCTACTTTCTAGTATAGACTTTAGTTTTAAGTACTTGCCAATTTGAGTTTGGTAGTTTTTAACAAAGATTTCATTTTTTCTGCTGCTTATTTGTTCCTCATTGACTCTGTTACAGCCAGGTGGAAAGTGTTGTGGGTGTGGGTGGTTCCCACTGTTCAACTCCCAACTGACCACAGCAGGTGTTTTTGTTACTAGGGGTTTAACCCCTTTTGTTTTATTTGTCAAATAAACAGGCAGCGACAGGTTTTCTTGTAGGTTTAAAACAGAAGATTAACTATTTATTGAGCAATATTATCTCCCGAAATTGTCACAACCGCACCCACACACGCATTCATAGAATCATAGAGAGATGAGTCCGCGCCGGCCATCAACCACCCATTTATACTAGTCCTACATTAATCCCATTTTCCCTCTCTCATCTCCACCTTCCCTCAATTCTCTTACCACCTACCTACTGGGGGCAATTTTTTACAACGGCCAATTTACCTATCAACCCGCAAGTCTTTGGCATGTGGGAGGAAACCGCAGCACCCGGAGGAAACCCATGCGGTCACAGGGAGAACTTGCAAACTCCGCACAGGCAGTACCCAGAACCGAACCCGGGTCACTGGAGCTGTGAGACTGCGGTGCTAACCACTGTGCTGCCCATTCACTCATACACATGCACACAAAAAGATATCGATAGAGATGAAGAGGGGTAAGTGTTTGAAATGAGGTAGGTTTCAGGGGTTCACGGTAAATCTGTTGAATCTTCAGAGGTCAATTTCAATTTTAAAGTTGCTAGCCTGGGTTTGAAGTCTCAACTACCAGAGAAATCTACAATCTGGAGACGGGGCTCACTTTCATTTCTTTGCTGCACAAGTTGAATTGTAGAATTCTTTGGCTTTTGCTAGAATTCTCTCAGCTCTCAGCTAGATAGGCTTTTGTGATTTTTGTTCTGATCTCTCTCTCTCTCTCTCTATCTCTCTCTCTCTCTCTCTCTCTCTCTCTCTCTCTCCCTCTCTTTTTCTCTCTCTCTCTCTGCAGAGAGCTACTTTATAAGGTCAGGAATTCTCTCTAATGTTGCCTCTGTTGAGAGATGCAAAGCCCCCTCCCTGTGGTGACTGACAGTGGTACAGGATATGGCTACATCACACGTTCTTTGTTTCAGAAGAACCCATTCAATTCAAAAGTTCTCTTGGTGGGTTCAGGATAGATGTAATTGACACTTCTTAGCTTGAAGTGCACCTTTTGTCCTTGGCAGACAGTAGGACAATTTGAATATACAGGGCCTGGTCTGTTTGACCTTTGGTGGCCATTTTTGCAGCACATTGTCCACTTTTTTAAAGGAAAAGTCAATTTTTATAACTCTTCAGTTTGGGTTCTATGTTTCAATCGCTGCACGTCACGTGAGTATGACAGTACTTACCAAATAAATCAATTTTAATTGTTCATTAAATCAGATACCTAATTGGCTGAAATTGAGGCTCTGTCAACAATCACTAAATTTAATCCTTAGAGGTGTGACATCCTGAGATCTAACATTTTCAAGTGAGATGGCTCTGGCACAAGTGATGGAAATAATGTATGCTAGATGCAGAACTTTTAAATATGTAGTTGGTTTCACAATCTGTTTCCATCTCTTAATCACTTCACTCTGCATCGAGTGTACCTCTATGATAGTAGTGAAAAGTAAATTTAGAACAAATATGAATAACAAAAGTTTCCTCGTGGTAAATAGCAAGAATAAGAGGCAAAAACATTGAGATTAAAGAAGGAAGGAGTTAAATGTTGGCATATTTAGAGATACAGCACTGAAAGAGGCCCTTCGGCCGACCGAGTCTGTGCCGACCAACAACTACCCATTTATACTAACCCTACAATAATCCCATATTCCCTACCACCTTCCCTCAATTCCCCGACCACCTACCTATACTAGGGGCAATTTACAATGGCCTATTTACCTATCAACCTGCAAGGCTATGGCTGTGGGAGGAAACCGGAGCACCCGGCGAAAACCCACACAGTCACAGGGAGAACTTGCAAACTCTGCACAGGCAGTACTCAGAATCGAACCCGGGTCCCTGGAGCTGTGAGGCTGCGGTGCTCACCACTGTGCCGCCAAATAATGTGTCAGGAAAAATTCAAAGCATTCCACCTGCATGGAATTATTTTGAAATGTAATTGTATACAGACAAATGCCGCAGCCGTTTTGTCCATTGGAGGATCCCTCAAGCAGCAATGATGTTCAGTGAGGGACAGATGCTGGCCAGGACAACTCGGCCTTTTATATGCAAACAGTGCCTTAAGATCATTTGCTAGGAACAAGTGGGCTGCAAGGCCTCAATTTAATGCCTCCTCTCAAGGGTAAAGTGCAAGAATGCAACTTCAGCACTGAACCAGAATGTTTGTTTATTTATTTATTTAGAAATACAGCACGGAAGCAGGCCCTTCGGCCCACCGAGTCTATGCCGACCATCAACCACCCATTTATACTAATCCTACATTCCTACCACATCCCCACCTTCCCTCAATTTCCCTACCACCTACATATACTAGGGGCAATTTATAATGGCCAATTTACCTATCAACCTGCAAGTCTATGGCTGTGGGAGGAAACCGGAGCACCCGGTGAAAATCCACGCGGTCACAGGGAGAACTTGCAAACTCCACACAGGCAGTACCCAGAATCGAACCCGGGTCGCTGGAGCTGTGATGCTGCGGTGCTAACCACTGCGCCACTGTATTATATGCTCAAGTCCTTGACTGGGGATTTTAACCCACAATCTTTATTTTATTTGTTCATGAATTTGGGCATCGCTGGCTAGGCCAGCATTTATTGCCCATCTCTGCCCTTGAGAAGGTGGTGGTGAGATGCTTTCTTGAACCGCTGCAGTCCTTGTGGGGTAGCTACACCAACAGTGCTGTTAGGAAGGGATTCCAGGATTTTGACCCAGCGACAGCAAAGGATCTGCGATATAGTTTCAAGTCAGGACGGTGTGTGGCTTGGAGGGGAACGTGCAGGTGGTGGTGTTTCTATGCACCTGCTGCCCTTGTCCATCTAGGTGGTAGAGATCATGGGTTTGGAAGGTGCTGTTGAAGGAGTCTTGGTGAGTTGCTGCCGTGCATCTTTAAATGATACACACTGCTGCCACTGTGCGTCACTGGTGGAGAGAGTGAATGTTGAAGGATGTGGACGGGTTGCCAATCAAGCGGGCTTCTTTGTCCTGCATGGTGTCGAACTTCTTGAGTGTTGTTGGAGCTGCACCCATTCAGGCAAGTGGAGAGTAATTCCATCACACTCCTGACCTGTGCCTTGTAGATGGTGGAAAGGATTTGGGGAGTCAGGAGGTGAGTTACCCGCCTCAGAGTTCCCAGCCTCTGACCTACTCTTGTAGCCACTGTATTTATATTGCTGGTCCAGTTCAGTTTCTGGTCAATGGTAAGGCCCCCCCAGGATGTTGATAGTGGGGGATTCAGCAGTGGTAATGCCTTTGAACATTAAGGGGCGATGGTTAGATTCTCTCTTGTTGGAGATGGTCATTGCCTGGCACTTGTGTGGCGTGAATGCTGCAAATCTAATGCTTTAATAGTGAAAGTGGACCAGATGAGCTAATCTGACACAGTTGGATTAGGATAGGTAATCTGATGAGCGTCCTGTCAAAAATGAAATTTTATACTTAATTGTAACACTCTTGCCTCAGAGATAGAAGGTTCAAGCCCCACTCCAGAAATGTGAGCATATTAATTTAGGTTGTCTTCAGTGCAGTATTGAGGGAATGCTGTGTTGTCACAGATAATGGTCTTCTGGATGTAAAGCTAAATCAAGGCCCAGCTGCCCCGTCATGTGAATGTAAAAGATTCCACTGCACTTTTCAAAAAAAGTGCAGAAAAATTTTCCTGTTGACCTGGGCAACACATATCCCTCAACTACCGCAGATGCTGGCCAGGAGGCCAGGACACCTCAGCTTTTTTTTTTATGCAGTCTAAAACAGATCATCTGGTCTTCGATCTCATTGCTGTTTGTGGGACCTCGATGTGTGAAATATGGCTGTCGCGTTTGCCAATATCATAACACTGACTACACTTCAAAAGTACTTAATTGGCTCTGAAGCCCTTTGGGAAAGGTAATGAAAGGCACTGTATAAATGCAAATTCTGCATTTCAATTTTGCACTAAAATGTTTTGGAGACCTTGAACCTAAGTGGATCTGAGCAAGTATAAATCAGTCACCCTAGTTTATTGTACTAGGGAGTTGTGCATCGTGAATTGCATGAATTTTTCTCGTCCCTGACTTTTCTTGGGTTCTTACTTTCCTGTTTAAGGCATTTGGCGTAAAAATCCTAGTTAGTAATGGATACTTCCAACCTTGAGTGGTTAACGTAAATCATCTGAAACTGGAGGGTAAATTACATACACAGCATGTGGATGTAACACATGCCACTTCATTTAGATGTTAAACTTATTGCTGTTCTCTTTCTGTCCTTTCAGCTGTGATTTCAGCCGGGCAGGGGGGGGAGGGGCGGCACGCACCACCACGATGAAGAGGCCCGTAATTGGCCACTTAAGTGGCTTCCTGCCAACCTTTCCGCATCCCAGCCTGTCTCCTCTGGTCTGGTAAAAACCAGCTGATTGTTTCTCTGATAGTGTTGGAAGTTGGGTGGAGTGCAGTGTCTCTGAACTTGGTCCAGAGAAGGTAGTGCTTCTTTCTGAACTGAAGCAGAGGAAGTGGGGCGGATGTTAGATTGGTTAACTGACAGTTTGGTTGACCTGTTGAACACCTAGATGTCACTTTGATTTTCATTAAAAGTGCTTCAGACTTGCCAGCATAAATCATTTATGACATAAAAATTCTAAATATTTCTGAGGGGCACTTTGCCCTGACAAATGGAACACATTGGAACTCAGTTTTTAAGGGTATAAGTGAAAGAACGTTGTGTTGTATTGTTCAAGTTACAAAGTCCATGTAACTTGTTTTCACATGTCAGGCCATTCTTTAATTGTCAACTTTCAGGGCTGCGTCCGTATTTTGAACCTGTTGCTAGTTTTATAGGTTGCCATGTTTTTTTAAAAAATGATTTAAACTGGTGGGCATTGGGAATATCAGCATTTATTGCCCATCCCTGGTTGTCCTGAGAAAATGTTGGTGGGCCACCGCTTTAAATTGCTGCAGTGTGGTGAAGGTTCTTCTGCAATGCTGTTAGGTAGAGAATTCCAGGATTTTGATCCAGCAATGATTAAGGAATTCTGATATATGTCCGAGTCAAGACTTTGAGGTGATGGCGTTCCCATGCATCCGATGCTCTGATTGTTCTTGGTGGAAGTCAAGTTTGGGAGGTTCTGCTGAAGAAGCCTTGGTGAGTTGCTGCAGTGTATCCTGTAGATAGTACACACTGTAATCATGATCCAGCAGCAGTGGAGTGGGTGGGTATTTAGGCTAGTGGATGAATCGCTGATCAAGTCAACAGGTGAACCTCTTGCCATAGAATGCCCAGCCTTTAAACTGCTTTAGGAGCCAAGGCTTTTATGTAGCTGGTCCAGTTAGGCTTCTGGTCAATGGTGACGCCCCCATCCCTAGATGGTGTTGGTGGGGAATTTGGTAGTGTAAATGCCATTGAATGTCTTGGTGAGTTAGTTAGCTTCTCGTTGGAGAGGGGTCAATGCCTGGCACTTGTATGGTGCAAATATTGCATATCAGCCCAAGCCAAATTCTTGTCCAGGTCTTGCTGCATGCGGGCATGGACTGCTTCATTATCTGAAGATTCGCGAATGGAACTGAAAACAGTCATCAGCAAACATCTCCACTTCTGACCTCAAAGTGAAGGGATGGCCAACTGATGAAGCAGCTGAAGGCAATTGAGCCTAGGATACTGCCTGGGGATCTCCTTCAATATTATCACGGGCCTGAAATGATTGGCCTCCAACAACCACAGCCATCTTCCTTTGTGCTTGGTATCATTCCATCCATTGGCATACTTTTTCCCTGATCCCCATTGATTTTAGTTTTACTTGGGGCCCTTTGATGCCACACTGTCTAGAGTGCTGCTTTAATGTCAAGGGCACTCACTCTGAAATGTGCATGTTTAGGACAAGGATGTAATGTGATGTGGAGCTTAATGCCCCGAGTGGGACCCAAACTGATTATAATTGGGCAAGTATTTGGTGGGTAAGTGCCAAGTCAAAGTGATGAAGGATGACTCCTTGCACTGTGTGCATTGTTATCTTTAGACTTCTTGAATAGTTTTCTTCAAGTATTTGGATTAATTTTGTACTGTGCAGTCTTATTTGAGAAAACTATCTTAATATATTGTGCAATTTTACAAAATGGCAGACATGAAATTATTTAATGCTTTTATTTTTCAGAACTGAACTTGGAGTGTGCAAATTCACCTGCAGTAAAATTAAGACCAAAGATGTCACTGCAATCATATGGAAGTCGAGAAGGATCAGTGTCCGGTCGGTCAGGAGAGTGTAGTCCAGTTGCAGTAGGTTCAGTTCCAAAAAGAGGATTGCTCAATGGAAGCAGAGAAAGCACTGGCTACTTGGAAGAGCTAGAAAAAGAGAGGTACATCTTAGTTTATATTTTACCTAGTAATTACAGAACTATTAATCTTGTCTTTATCCATGGACCTACAGCAGTTCCTGAAAAAGTTATCTCTCTGGGTCAACAATATCTATAATAAAAGCAAAATACTGCGGATGCTGGAAATCTGAAATAAAAACTAGAAATGCTGGAACCACTCAGCAGGTCTGGCAGCATCTGTGGAAAGAGAATCAGAGTTAACGTTTCGGGTCAGTGACCCTTCTTCAGAACTGACAAATATTAAAAATGTCTCAGGTTATAAGCAAGTGAGGTGGGGGTGGGGCAAGAGATAACAAAGGAGAAGGTGCAGATTGGACAAGGCCACATAGCTGACCAAAAGGTCATGGAGCAAAGGCAAACAATATGTTAATGGTGTGTTGAAAGCATTAGTACAGAATAGGTGTTAACGGACTGATATCTATAACTTGCACTGTGTGATGCTAAAACAAATGCTGCTATATAGCAACTCAGATATCAGATGTATGCTTATTAATTATCTATAATATAGTAAAAGTCTTATGACTGTGTATACTTCCTGATGATAAAACCTCACTGTTGTCAGTTTTCTTTTGGTTATAAATTTCTTTGTCCACATTTAGAATGAAACTGCATATGTAAACTTTCCAGGCTATAATTACACACTGCAATTAGTGGTGGTGCTTTTGCACCTTAATTTTTTTGATATTCATTCTCAATATGTGGATGTCGCTGGCAAGACTGGCATTTATTGCCCATCATAGTTGTTTGGAGGAGGTGATGGTGGGCTGCCTTCTTGAACCACTTCAGCCTGTGTGGCGAAGGCACTCCCCCAATACTGTTAGGTCGAGAGTTCTAGGATTTTTGACCCGCCGACTATGAAGAAATAGTGATACATACGTCTAAGTCAGCATCTTATATGACTGAAAAGGGAACTTGGAGGTGATGAGGTTCACCTGCACCTGCTGTCCTTATCTCTGTCACAGGTTTGGGAGATGCTGTTAAAGAAGCTTTGAGGAGTTGCTGCAGTACATCCTGTTCATAGTATACACTGCGGCCACGGTACCCTGCTGGGGGAAGTGGTGCATATTTGCCCAGTGAATGGGGTGCCGATCAAGTGGACTGCTTTGTCCTGGTTAGCGTCAAATTTCTTGAGTGTTATTGCAGCTCTACCCATCCTGCCAAATAGAGAATACTCCATTTGTGCCTTGTAGGTGGTGGAGAGGCTTTGGAGGGTCAGCTGTCTTACCATGTGGCTCTGATCTGGTCTAGCAGTCATGTCATTGATGTGGTTGGTCATTTGGATTTCTGTTCAGTAGT
The DNA here is from genome assembly GCF_036365525.1 of Heterodontus francisci. Taxonomy (NCBI): domain Eukaryota; kingdom Metazoa; phylum Chordata; class Chondrichthyes; order Heterodontiformes; family Heterodontidae; genus Heterodontus; species Heterodontus francisci. The sequence goes on from NC_090374.1 coordinate 89,329,427, forward strand.
GATCTCCCAGAATGTTGATGCTGGATGACTCGGTAATGGTAATGCCATTGAATGTGATGGGCAGATGGTTAGGCTCCACTTTTTTTTTTATCCTTTCATAGGTTGTGGGCATTGCTGGCAAGACCAGCATTTGTTGCCCATCCCTAATTGTCCTTGAACTGCCATTTCAGAGGGCAGTTAAGAGTCAACCATATTGCTGTAAGTCTGGAGCCGCATGTAGGCTAGAGCAGGTAAGCACAGCAGATTTCCTTCCCGAAAGGGCATTAGTGAACCAGATGGGTTTTTATGACATTTGACAGTTTCATGGCACCATTACTGAGACTAGTTTTCAATTCCAGATTTTTATTAATTAACTGAATTTATTAATTAATTGAATTCCACCAGCTGCCTTGGGATTTGAACCCGTGCCCAAAGGGTATTAGTGAATTTTGGAGTACAAATACACCAATAACTTAAAAGTTGTGCCACAGGTTAGCAAGGCCATTTAAAAAAGGAAACAATGCACTAGGATTTCTTTATTTCTAGAGGGATAGAATTGAAAATTAGGAAGGTTACGCTAAACCTGTATCGAACCTTGGTTAGATCACACTTGGAGTAATGCGTGCACTTCTGGTTGCCATATTATAGAAAGGATATAGAGGTACGAGAGAGGGTTTACAAGGATACCAGAAATGTGTGGGTATGCATATACGAAAAGGATTGACAGGTTTGGGTTTCTTTTCTCTTGAAAAAAGTTTGAGGTGACGGGAAGAAGCTAGTTGTTTGGTGAGTATCTGGTAAGTGGTTAAGATCTGTTCTATTCCTAAAGTTTACAATAGTACAGGAACTGGGGGTAAGGTTAATAAAGTATATAAAAAAGGAAAATAAATAATTGAATAAAATAATTAAGTAGTTAATTAAAACACATTAAGATGGCAGGACAGGTGATGTATCACAGGTGCAGCATGTGGGAGCTCCTGGATGCAAGTGTGATCCAGGGCAAACACGTCTGCGGTAAGTGTTCGCGGCTCAATGAGCTTTAGCTCAGTCATTGAGCTGGAGGCCGAGCTGCAGACACTGCGACACATCAGGGAGGGGGAAAGTTACCTGGACGTTTTGTACCAGAAGGCGGTCACACCCTTTAGGATAGGGTCTTCTGATTTGGTCAAGAACAGGAGAGTGTGGCTGCAGCTAAAGCAGTTAAGGGGACCCAGAGGGCAGGAGTGCAGGAGCCTCAGCCTTTGCGATTTTCCAACAGGTTTGAGGTTCATTCGTTTGGATGAGAATGGGGCTGCATGGTCAATGAGCTAACCCACCATGGTACAGGAAGCCATTCAAGTAGGGGGAGCAAAAATGAGTGTAGTGGTAGTAAGGGATAGTATAGTGAGGGGGATTGACACTGTTCTCTGCAGCAAAGAGCGAGAGTCCAGAAGGCTGTGTTCCCTGCCTGGTGCCAGGGTTCAGGACATCTGCTCAGGGCTGGAGAGGAACTTACAGTGGGAGTGGGAAGATCCAGTCGTCGTGGTCCATGTACGTACCAATGACATAGGCAGGACAAGGAAGGAGGTTCTGCATAGTCCATATGAGGAGCTAGGCACCAAATTAAGCAAAACCTCAAAGGTAATAATCTCTAGATTATTACCTGAGCCACGTGCAAATTGGCATTGGGCAAATAAGATTGGAGAAATAAATGCGTGGCTCAAAGATTGGTGTGATGTAAGTGGGTTCCGGTTCGTGGAGCACTGGCACAGTACTGGGGAAAGTGGGGGCTGTATCGTTGGGATGGTCTACACCTGAACCATGCTGGGCCTAGTGTTCTAGCGAGCTGCATAACTAGGGAAGTAGAGAGGGTTTTAAACTAAATAGTGGGAATATGTGGTAAATCAAGGAGTAGAGACGAGGCAAGAGAGAAAGGTGTTAATGTGGGAAATGATAAGACTATGACAGGAAGGGATAGAGAGTACAAATCAGCAGTCAAAGCTAGACATTAGAAAAATAAAAGGACAAAACTAAAGGCTCTGAATCTGAATGCACATAACATTCGAAACAAAACAAATGAACTGAAAGCACAAATAGAAATAAATAAGTACAATCTGATAGGCATTAAAGAGACATGGCTGCAGGATGACATAGATGGGGACCTGAATATTGAAAGGTACATGACATTTAGGAAGGACAGGAAGCTAGGGAAAGGTGGAGGGGCGACTCTGTTAATTAATGATGGTATTCGCACAATAGAAAGAGATGACCTAAGTTCAGGAAACCAGGATGTAGAAGCGGTTTGGCTAGGGATGAGAAATGAAGAAGGTCGGAAGTCACTTGTGCAAGTGGTATGCAGGCGCCCTAACAGTAACCACGCGGTAGGACGGGGTATAAAGGAAGAAATAATGGGAGCTTGTCAGAAAGGAACGGCGATAATCATGGTGGATTTTAATCTACATATAGACTGGAACAATCAGATTGGCAAAGGTATCCCAGATGAGGAGTTCATAGAGTGTTTTCAGGATAGTTTCTTAGAACAGCACGTTCTGGAACCAACCAGAGAGCAGGCTATACTAGACCTGGTGTTGTGCAATGAGATCGGATTAATGATAAGGTCATAGTGAAGGCACCCGAATGTAACAGCAATCATAATATGATTGAATTTTACATTCAGTTTGAGGGAGAGAAGAGTGGGTCCAAGACCAGTATTTTAAACTTAAGCAAGGGCACTTAGGAGGGCATGAAAGCAGAGCTAGCTAAAGTAAACTGGCAAATTAGATTAAGGGATAGGTCAATAGAGATGCAGTGGCAGACATTTCGGGGGATATTTCAAAATACACAAAATAATTATATCCAACGAGAATGAAAAATTCCAAGGGGAGGACCCACCATCCATGGGTAACTAAAAAAATTAAAGATGGTATCAAACTTAAAGAAAAAGCATATAATTGCACAAAAGTGGGTGGCAGGTCAGAAGATGAGACAGAAGATAAAAAAACAGCAAAGAATGACTAAAAGATTGAGAAAGAGGGAAAAATTAGAGTATGAGAGAAAGCTAGCTAGAAATATAAAAAGATAGTAAGAGTTTCTATAGATATTTTAAAATAAAAAGAGTTAACAAAGCGAGCGTTCGTCCTGTTGAAAGTGAATCTGAGGGATTAATAAGGGAAAATGAGGAGATGGCAAATGAATTGAATGGGTATTTTGCATCAGTCTTCAGTATAGAGGATACAAGTAACATCCCAAAATAGCTGTAAATCAGGAAATGGAAGGGAGGGAGGAACTCAAGAAAATTACAGTCACCAGGGAAGTGGTACTGAGCAAATTGCTGGAGCTGCGGGCTGACAAGTCCTCGGGTCCTGATGGACTTCATCCTAGGGTCCTAAAAGAAGTGGCTAGTGAGATAGTTGATGCATTGGTTTAAATTTTCCAAAATTCCCTAGATTCGGGGATGGTTCCATTAGTTTGGAAAATAGCGAATGTAACTCCTTTATTCGAGAAGGGAGGGAGACAGAAAGCAGGATGCTACAGGCCAGTTAGCTTGACATCTGTCTTGGGTAAATGTTAGAAGCTATTATACAAGACGTTATTGCAGGGCACTTAGAAAAATTCAAGGTAATCAGGCAGAGTCAACATGGTTTTGTGAAAGGGAAATCATATTTAACCAATTCATTGGTGTTCTTTGACAAAGTAACATGTGCTGTGGATAAAGGGGAACCGGTGGATGTACTATACTTCGATTTCCAGAAGGTATTTGATAAGGTGCCACATCAAAGGTTATTGCAGAAAATAAAAGCTCATGGTGTAGGGTAACATTTTGGCATGGATAGAAGATTGGCTAGCTAACAGGAAACAGTAGGCATAAATGGGTCATTCTCTGGTTGGTAAGATGCAACGAGTGGTGTGCCACAGGGGTCAGTGCTGCGGCCTCAACATTTTACAATTTATATAAATGACTTGGATGAAGGGCCCGAAGGTGTGGTTGCTAAATTTGCTGATGACACAAAGATAGGTAGGAAAGTAAGTTGTGAAGAGGACATAAGGGGGCTACAAAGGAATATAGATAGGTTAAGTGAGTGGGCAAAGATCTGGCAAATGAAGTATAATATGGAAAATGTGAAATTGTCCAATTTGGCAAGAAGAATAAAAAAGAAGCATATTATCTAAATGGTGAGAGATTGCAGAGCTCTGAGATGCAGAGGGATCTGAGTGTCCTCGTGCATGAATCGCAAAAGATTAGTATGCAGGTACAGCAACTAATTGGGAAAGCTAATAGAATGTTATCCATTAATGCGAGGGGAATTGAATACAAAAGTAGGGAGGTTATGCTTCAGTTGTACAAGGCATTGGTGAGACCACATCTGCAGTACTGTGTACAGTATTGGTCTCATTTAAGGAAGGATGTAAATGCGTTGGAAGCAATTCAGAGGAGGTTTACTAGACTAATACCTGGAATGGGCGGGTTGTCTTATGAGGAAAGGTTGGACAGGCTAAGCTTGTATCCGCTGGAGTTTAGAAGAGTAAAAGGTGACTTGATTGAAACATATAAAATCCTGAGGGGACTTGACAGGGTGGATGTGGAAAGGATGTTTCCCCTTGTGGGAGAATCTCAAACTAGGGGTCACTGTTTAAAAATAAGGCGGCACCCGTTTAAGGCAAAGATGAGGAGAATTTTTTTCTCTGAGGGTTGAGAGTCTTTGGAATTCTCTTCCTCAAAAAAGTGGAAACAGAGTCTTTTGGTATTTTAAAGGCAGAGGTAGATAGATTCTGGTTAAGCAAGGGAGTGGAAGGTTATCGGGGGTAGACGGGAATGTGGAGTGGAGGTTACAATCAGATCAGCCATGATCTTATTGAATGGCGGAGCAGGCTCGAGTGGCCATCTCCTGCTCCTAATTCGTATGTTTGTATGAGGGGTGACCTAATAGAGGTCTTTAAAATTATGAAAGGTTTTATAGAGTGAATACAGAGAGAATGTTTCCTCTTATTGGAAGAGCATAACTAGAGGCTACCAATATAAGATCGTCACCAAGAATTCCAATAGGGACTTTAGAAGTAACTTCTTTACCCAAAGAGTGGTGAGAATCTGGAACTCGCTTCCACAGGGACTGGTTGAAACAAATAGTATAGATGCATTTAAGGGAAAGTTAGACAAGCATATGAGGGAGAAGGGCATACGGTGTTACAATGATAAATTTTGCTGAGAAAAGGCGGGAGGAGGCTTGAGTGGAGCATAAACACCATCATGGACAGTTTGGGCTTCTGTAACCATGCTTGGTGCATTTACATATGTGCACTATTAACCTAATTTCGACCTTATTTCTCTTACTCTGACTCTACCTACTGCCTTACTATTTCTTTCTCTAGAGTCATCTAATCTTTGTGCAGCTCCGTTATCCTTCCTAATGCTGCATCCTGGTTCTCTTTCCCTTTGCCAAGTTCCTTTAAACCCTCCCGAACAGCACGAGTAAGGACATTGGTCCTGGCTCTCATGACATGCAGTTTCACATTTGCCCTTCCTATTTGGTGTTCCTCAAAAACATAAGCAGCAAACATAGGGTAGCTGGTACATATAAGCCAATAGCATCAAATTCTCAAATAGCCATGAGCTCTGCGGCTGTTGTTGTACTGTCCAACATCAAGTCCTGGTTAAGTCAAAACCTTCCTGAACCGTAATGTTAACGAGACTGATGCCACCTTCTTGCTCTTACCAGCACTTATGTGCCCCTTACTCTGGCCCCATCAAATTAGAACATAGAACATAGAACATAGAAAAATACAGCACAGAACAGGCCCTTCGGCCCACGATGTTGTGCCGATCCTTTGTCCTCTGTCAAGGACAATTTAATCTATACCCCATCATTCTCCTTTATCCATATACCTATCTAAAAGCCGTTTGAAAGTCCCTAAAGTTTCTGACTCAACAACTTCCCCAGGCAAGGCATTCCATGCCCCGACCACTCTCTGGGTAAAGAACCTTCCCCTGACATCCCCCTTATATCTCCCACCCTTCACCTTAAATTTATGACCCCTTGTAACGCTTTGCTCCACCCGGGGAAAAAGTTTCTGACTGTCTACCCTATCTATTCCCCTGATCATCTTATAAACCTCTATCATGTCACCCCTCAGCCTTCTCCGTTCTAATGAGAAGAGGCCTAGAATGTTCAGCCTTTCCTCGTAAGACTTATTCTCCATTCCAGGCAACATCCTGGTAAATCTCCTCTGCACCCTCTCCAAGGCTTCCACATCCTTCCTAAAATGAGGCGACCAGAACTGCACACAGTACTCCAAATGAGGCCTTACCAAGGTCCTGTACAGCTGCATCATCACCTCACGGCTCTTAAATTCAATCCCTCTGCTAATGAACGCTAACACCCCATATGCCTTCTTCACAGCCCTATCCACTTGAGTTGCAACTTTCAACGATCTATGCACATAGACCCCAAGGTCTCTCTGCTCCTCCACATGCCCAAGAACCCTACCGTTAACCCAGTATTTTGCATTCGTGTTTGTCCTTCCAAAATGGACGACCTCACACTTTTCAGGGTTAAACTCCATCTGCCACTTTTCAGCCCAGCACTGCAACCTATCCAAGTCCCTTTGCAGACGACAATAGCCCTCCTCGGTATCCACAACTCCACCAACCTTTGTATCATCTGCAAATTTACTGACCCACCCTTCGACTTCCTCATCCAAGTCGTTAATAAAAATCACAAACAGGAGAGGACCCAGAACTGATCCCTGTGGCACGCCACTGGTAACTGGGCTCCAGGCTGAGTATTTACCATCTAAGACCACTCTCTGCCTTCTATCAGTTAGCCAATTCTTAATCCAACTGGCCACATTCCCCACTATCCCATGCCTCCTGACTTTCTCCATAAGTCTACCATGGGGGACCTTATCAAATGCCTTGCTAAAATCCATGTACACCACATCCACTGGTTTACCCTCATCCACTTGCTTGGTCACCTGCTCAAAGAATTCAATCAGGCTTGTGAGGCAAGACCTACCCCTCACAAAACCGTGCTGACTGTCCCGAATCAAGCAGTGTCTTTCCAGATGCTCAGAAATCCTATCCCTCAGCACCTTTTCCATCAACTTGCCTACCACCGAAGTAAGACTAACTGGCCTGTAATTCCCAGGGTTGTTCCTATTCCCTTTCTTGAACAGGGGCACAACATTTGCCACCCTCCAATCACCTGGTACCACCCCCGTCAACAGAGAAGATGAAAAGATCATTGCCAGCGGCTCTGCAATTTCATCCCTTGCTTCCCATAACATCCTTGGATATACCCCGTCAGGCCCGGGAGACTTGTCTATCTTCAAGTTATTCAAAAACCCCAACACATCTTCCCTCCTAACGAGCACTTCCTCGAGCTTACCAGTCTGTTTCACACCGTCCTCTTCAGTAATACACCCCTTCTCATTCGTAAATACCGAAGAGAAGTACTCATTCAAAACCTCACTTATCTCTTCCGGCTCAACACACAGTCTCCCGCTATTGTCCTTGACCGGACCTACGGACCCCCTAGTCATCCTCATATTTCTGACATACGCGTAAAAGGCCTTGGGGTTTTCTTTTATCCTACCCGCCAAGCATTTTTCATGCCCTCTCTTAGCTCTCCTAATCCCTTTCTTCAGATCCTTCCTGGCCATCTTGTATCCCTCCAGAGCTATGCCTGTGCCCTTTTTCCTCAACCTTATATACGCATCCTTCTTCTTCCTAACAAGACTCTCAACCTCTCTTGTCAACCACGGTTCCCTCACATGACCATCCCTTCCCTGTCTGACAGGGACATGCTTATCAATGGCCCCTACTATCTGCTCCTTGAAAAAGTTCCACATTTCGACCGTGCCCTTCCCTGCCAGCATATGCTCCCAACTTATGCTCCTCAGTTCCTGCCTGACAGCATCATATCTACCCTTCCCCCAATTGTAAACCTTGCCCTGTTGCACATACCTATCCCTCTCCATTACCACAGTGAATGCTACAGAATTGTGATCACTATCTCCAAAGTGCTCGCCCACCAACAGCTCTATCACTTGCCCTGGTTCATTACCTAGTACCAAATCCAATATTGCCTCCCCTCTGGTCGGGCAGTCTACATACTGAGTCAGAAAAGCTTCCTGGACATACTGCACA